>NC_069780.1:165023254-165326285 GCF_027406575.1 Nycticebus coucang | reverse complement strand
TAGGTTATATACTACTTTTCAATGAATTGTTTCCTCTCTACTCTATTTAAAGTCATTTGTCCGATTCCTCTTGGGCCATATGTTTTCCCTTTAGCTACTTCAGCTCCTTCTGTGAAGATGTACAATTTATAAGGAATAGGGTACCTCTTTAGAACTGTCAGTTTAAAGTCATTTATGAGAGTCTTACTGGTAAGCCAAATATAAGCTGCTATGTGTCTATACCAGATTGAAAGCTTTCTTCCTTGTTTTTGTGCTGTTTCAAATCTTTAACATATGTACCTTTTGCTGACAAAACATAAATTTTTATTTCTTACTTACCACTGGTTCCTACCATAATTTATTCAAACTAGGCAACTGTGTATCCCAAATTATAAATGACCTGTCTGATTTTTTTTTTTCTTCATTATAAAAAATAAGAGACTAGGTCTGTTTGTTAGAAACTTTGTGAGTCACTGAGCCTTCCATGGAAATCCCACAAGATACTCATTACTTATTTCATTACATAAACAAAGCTTACAGAAGCCAATCTTGTGGGGAAAAAAGTATAAATCAAAGCAGTTAGCATTTCTAATAAGGCATCAACATTGGCTAAGCCAGCCATGTGATATGCCTCTGACTGGCTGGCTCATGCATATGTCATTATTACTGTACCAACTACATTCTTGTTTGAATTTCACGAAACAAGTGGTCTATTATATGTACTGTCAGGAGACTGATTGAGAAGATGGCTATGTTTGACTGTTAAGACTTGACAAGTCTCACATCACCATTATTGTAGAAAGATAATCATGAACTGAAGTCTGTAGTACCATTTGCTTAAGCGTTTTTGATTTTTTTTCACCTCTGTGAATATTATTTATTTAAATAATATTTTAAGTGCCTTGAAGGCAGGGATATTTTGTATTTCTTGTTATCTGTATTGCCTCTTTTATAATGCTAGAAAAGTAAAACTAACTAATATAAGATTATCTCGGTCAAACTATAAATCCATAATTTAGAATTCTTTGGAAATAAAGTTTTCCTCACTGATATTACAGGTATGGTGGATACTGTGCTAAAACAACTATTTAATTAAAATTATATAAAATATTTGTATAAATTTCATGATCAAAACACATGGCAACAACAGATAAGGTTAGCCACCTTGGTGGGGAAATAAAGCGATAGTTCTCAGAATAAGGAAGAATTCATTTTGGCAGCTGTTTTGTTGGCATGGTGTTAAGATTATTTTATCCTCGGCAAGGACAGGATCTGCTGGAGGAGGGTCTTGGCAGCAGGCCATATCATTATCAGGGTTATTTTTATAAAATATGTCTCACTTTATTGTTAAAGCTTAATCCTTTGGTGGGTAGAATCCCTTTTATTGTAGTTCATATTATGACATACTGCTTTTTTAGTAATAAACTAGAAAGAGTCTCCCTGTTGATTTAGCATAAAGTTAACACCTGAAATTATACATGCTTTTGCTATTTACATCTATAAAAATTATTTTATGTGTTAGTGTGAAAAAGGAAGAAAGAACTTGTGGGTGTAGGGAATTGAGAGTAAAGGAAATAGTGGCAAGGACAAAAGAGGCATTTGAAGGGACAGGGCAAGTGTTCCAGGTGCCCATTGTGTAGACATCTAAGATGCACTCATGGTTCTGGGGTCTACATATGAGTAGGTGATAGATACCAAATGTATTTTAACATTTTGGGTAGTTAAGTGGAAATTTTTCTTTTTTCTTTAAAATGACACTCTAGGCTCGGCGCCTGTGGCTCAAGCAGCTAAGGCACCAGCCACATACACCAGAGCTGGTGGGTTCGAATCCAGCCCGGGCCCACCAAGCAACAATGATGGCTGTAACCAAAAAAAAAAAAAAAAAGCCAAACGTGTGGCTGGTGCCTGTAGTCCCAGTTACTTGGGAGGCAGAGGCAGGAGAATCGCTTGAGCCCAGGAGTTGGAGGTTGTTGTGAGCTGTAATGCCATGGCACTCTACCCAGTGCGACAGCTTGAGGCTCTGTCTCAAAAAAACTAAACTAAAATAAAATAAAATGACATTCTAGAAAAATCAGAAGATTGAGTTTGAAACCTGTGAGTTAAATTAATAGCTTTGAAGCTTAATTTCTTCAATCAAATATGGGCAAGTTAAATCTTTTTGGTAGAAGTTTAGTTCTTTGCAGTTAGAAAAAAATTTCTGCTTTCTTAAGATTCTTAATATGAAATTATGAATTGGTATGAGAATTGTGGGATCCGATAAGATTTATGATATAAAAAATGAATTATCTGCTTATACTGCTATTTATAGTTTTTACTGACAGCTCTTTAATTTTTTTCATGTGAATATTTCTGAATTATGGGTTTAGAAAAGACTTTTCTGTTGATGTTAATTGATATTATTCTAGTTTTATTTCAAAGGTGGTTTAAGTGTAGCTCATATTTTTATGCATAACCATTGCAGTAACTCATGGAGTTAAGATTTAAATACAAAATATTTTATAGCCTTTTAGAAACAGCATCACCATAAAACTGAACCACTTTGTATGACATTTTATGTGACAAAACATCATGATCTTTCTGTTTCTTGATGTCTCGATAGTAGCAAATCAACTCTGATATTATGTTATAGGGTAGCAGTAAGAAAGAACTAACATTGCTAAGTTTCGGTGAATTTGAAATATCTGCAGAAAAATTACAGTGAAGGAAAAATTCGTTGCAGTGTTTGCCAGCACAATTCAGAGATGAAACTCTGAAGTTTAAATAAAACTTATAAAGCAGTTTACAACCTTGATAAATTACATCTTTTTAAAATTCCTTTTTGGGGCGGCGCCTGTGGCTCAGTCGGTAAGGCGCCGGCCCCATATACCGAGGGTGGAGGGTTCAAACCCAGCCCCGGCCAAACTGCAACCAAAAAATAGCCGGGCGTTGTGGCGGGCGCCTGTAGTCCCAGCTACTCGGGAGGGTGAGGCAAGAGAATCGCTTAAGCCCAGGAGTTGGAGGTTGCTGTGAGCTGTGTGAGGCCACGGCACTCTACCGAGGGCCATAAAGTGAGACTCTGTCTCTACAAAAAAAAAAAAAAAAAAAGAATTCCTTTTTGATATTTTTCTTCTTTTTCAGTCACTTCAGATACAACCTGCTTTTGTGTCATTAGTAACTGAGCTGGTGAAATAGTTTAGCTGGTAGACATATTTTGCTGCAAAAGTCATTCCCTTTTGATCTTAACAAGATGAGCTGTAGTCATTTATTGTTAGTCTGTTATCTTGATGAAAGAAGAACCTTGAGTAGATTTATTTTATTACACATTAACTTGATGTGTGAAATTTCTTATTTTGTCTATATTTACAACTGTTAATTCCCAGGAAAACAGGTGTCTTTATGTCTCCCACTGGTATTTAAACATTAAAAAAAAAAGTGGGTTCATCAAGATTACAAAATCTTCACTTATTTAAGTGTCAGTTCTGTGTTTTGAAAAGTCTGTGGATATTTAGATCATTTATATCAGGGGATAATTTTCTAAAAAGTGATAAAGAGAGCAGTAATTATTTTCTTTTTAGGAATTCATGTTATTAATAAAGATGTTGGCATTACCTGCTTTTTACAACAGCTTTATTGAGATAACTCACATATTGCAAAATTTACCCTTTTAAGTGTATAATTCAGTGTTTTTTAGTATACTCATGTAATTGTGCAACATTCTTTTTTTTCTTCTTTAATTTTTATTTATTTATTTATTATTAAATCATAGCTGTGTACATTAATGCGATCTTGGGGCACCATACACTGGTTTTATAGACCGTTTGACACATTTTCATCATGCTGGTTAACATAGCCTTCCTGGCATTTTCTTAGTTATTGTGTTAAGACATTTACATTCTACATTTACTAAGTTTCACATATACCCTTGTAAGATGCACTGCAGGTGTAATCCCACCAATCACCCTCTCTCCGCCCCCCTCTCTTTCCCTCCCCTCTCTTTCCCCCTTCCGTTGTGCAACGTTCTTATTTAATTTTTAGAATATTTTCATTGCTTCAGAGTGAAACCTTGTGTCCATTAGCAGTCATTCACCATTTTCCCTTTACCTCTAGTCCATACAACCACTAATTTACTTTTTGAATTTTGAAATGATGCATTGAAGGTCAAATAAAAAAAGCTTAGCACCAGTGATACTTCATGTTAAAAAATTATGTAATTAAATGCTATATGCATTAAATATTTGGAGTAATATTATTAAAGTTTTTTCCCTCCTTTTATACATAAAAGTTTATCATCACTATATGTTGTAATTAGCCATAGTAGAAAATCGTTAATTACCTAGTATTATTTAGTAGGATTTTGTTGATTGTACCTTTTTTAGTTTATTTTGGTTTTGATAATTTGAGATAAATTGTTCTTTCCTTTAACCCCCCAACTGGGATAAATACAGTAAACTCAATTATATTTTTCTTTGCTTAGAGCATGTTTTCCTTCTTGGTATAAAAAGGTATTTAGAGAGTAGTTATAATAGAAGTAATGTTTAAAATACTTTAAAACGAACTTTGTCATTTTTTTCAGTCATAGGAACAACTCTGCAGACAAACAATTGGCATCCTTTTTAGATCATGCTTATTTATTTACTACAGCAAACTTAGGATCTTTGCTAGGTGTGCCACTTTGTTTGAATGACTAGTGGATTAATAATCAGAAATATGTACTTTAAATATAAGGAGAGTCTTGTTTTGCCTGGTTTAATCCAAGGGTTGAGAGTGAGAGGTAAAGTTGGCACTTGTATTGAAGATTGTTAGTTTGGAGATCTGCTTTCTTACTCATCTGAAATTTAGTTCATTAATAACTGTCAGAATCATCCTAAGACTATTATTGAATAAAACTCCAACGTGTATGAGGCAAAGAGGATGTTATAAAGGTGATTATATAAGATTTCTGGGAGAAAGACATGCACAAAGAACTTCAAAATAAGGCTTCTCACACTCTTCTTGGGAAGTGATAGTAGAACCTTGGCTCTCCAGAAATTAAATAGGACAGTAATTATTAGTGTAGCTCGTTCCATAACAGCCATTTTACTGTCTCTGTAGTAATAAACAATGGCACATAACCTTCAACATCTAAGATACTGGAGGAACACATAGGTTGAACAGATCCCAAGTTTCTCCTCTGGATATTTAAAAATCATAACATGATTATTATTATTATTATTATTATTATTATTATTATTTTTTGTAGAGACAGAGTCTCATTTTATTGCCTCACAGCAGCATCCAGTTCCTGGGCTTAGGCGATTCTCTTCCCTCAGTCTCCCAAGTAGCTGGGACTACAGGCACCCGCCACAACTCTCGGCTATTTTTTTGTTGCAGTTTGGCCGGGGCCAGGTTTGAACCTGCCACCCTTGGTATATGGGGCCGGTGCCCTACTCACTGAGCCACAGGCACCGCCCAAAAATCATAACATTATTTTTGAATTATAAATACCCAGAACACTAAAACATTGCCATTGCTGTGTATTGACAAGAGATACTTGGAGCCTAAATTAACTGGGCAGGTGGAAAATGACTATCATCACACATGTGGTCATCATGCTACAACTTCTATTGTGGTATGCAAAAATATAACCTAAATCCATGGTCTCAGGAGCATGCTTATATATAGATACACATGTTGGATTTTATCATAGCTCTCAGAGGAAGAATGGGTTTCACTTTACAAAATCTTGTTCTGCCTACAGAATTTTAAGAATAAATTTCTTGTATAACTTGATGCTCTTATGTAAAATTTAAAAAGTGAAAAGCTGAGCTGTTTAAAAACCACAAAATAGCTCCTGATGAGAAGTGCTAACAATATAATGAAGTTCTGAGGTTTTTGTTTTATGTTAAAATTTTTTTTCATGCCAGATTAACTATTCCATGGATAGCCCCCAAAAGATAACATTTTATTGCTGTGTCTCACGTGCTTTTTTGTTGAGTTTGAACAGGCATTTTCTCCATGCCTACAGAAGACTTTCACTTCTTCTAGTTATCATGCCTGGCTTGTGTAATTGGGTAGTCATCAGAAAAAAGAAGGGGGGGGTTTTAACCTTTGAAAGTGATATCCTTTTCAGCCTTGGCAGATCCTTAGTGTTCTATCTTTGTCTCTAAAATCCACATCGGAAATGCTATGAGTTCCCATATTGGAGTTAGGAGAGGTCGTTGTCAGGAGGATCCTGTAGCACTTTTCAGAAATTAGAGGGTCATCAAGCAAAACTAGGCCACATAGTCTAAGGATCAAGTGCACCCAGTAATATCACTTGGATTTGAAGATCTGCATGCTTTTAAGCTTATCTGTAATTTGGTCTGGTTTCTATTTACCTATATAAGCCCAGCACAGTTTTTGTGGTTGAAAATACTTCACTAATACCAGTTTGCACATATAAAAACTATTTTATCTTTCTATTTTCATCAATTTTCATTCCAGTGGGTTGCCAGGTTTATATGTTTTTGCAAAAGGAGCTCCTCATTTAGCTCTATTTACCCACTCACCTGGCACCTTCTTGTGGTACAGGGTGTAGTGAGTTATTCTATGAATGTTTTTAGAGAATTTTAACTCTGTGTGGCAGGTATGTGGGAAGAGTTTGGCAGATGTGATGTTTGGGATTTGGCAAGTATTAGGAAGGTCCATGGTCTGGTCTTTTTCTTAAAGTATATAAATATAAGTTTTTCTATATATTTTTCTAATATTTTAGTATCTTTTAAAAATCTTCCAATATTTTAGTATGTAAAAGATACTAAAATATTAAAAAGGTCTAACTTTGGTTTAGCCTTTGTTTATTATAAATGAACTCATTCCCCAGTGGACTGCCCTATTAACTTTCTCAAAGCCTTATTGATAGCACTCTTAGAGAATGTACTATATTATGATCACTGTTCTCTGAAATCAGTGGGGAACAACACCACAATAAAATGAATTATCTAGTGCAAATCTTTCAGCCTTTGTTCTGGTCATGGAAAGTGTTTTACAACATATTTCTCTGCCTATAATATATCATTTAACTGCTTGCTGTATGAGAATCATCATTATGAATATCATGTATTGAACTGTACTGTTTAAGGCAGATGCATGTATAGGGGCAGAAAGGCATTGAACTAAGCATTGTGGGAGATTGATTGCAAAAAATGGCCTTGATTATTTTCCCCCTGTGTCTTGTCTTGTCTTTCCTTTTTTTTCTTTTTGAGATAGAGTCTCATTCTGTCACCCTGGGTAGAGTGCTGTAACATCATAGCTCACAGCAAACTCAAACTCTTGGGCTCAAGAGATCCTTTTGTGTCAGTTTTTCTGGTTTTTTTTTTTTTTTTTTTAGTAGAAATGAGGGTCTTGTTCTTGCTCCAGCTGGTCTGGAATTCCTGACCTCAAGTAATCCGCCTACCTTGGCATTTTTTCTTTTTTCTTTCTTTTTTGAGACAGAGTCTCACTCTCTCATCCTGGGTGGAGTGCCGTGGCATCATAACTCACAGCAACCTAAAACTCTTGGGCTTAAGAGATCCATTTGCCTCTTAGCCTCCCAAGTAGCTGGGACTATAGCCACCTGCCCCAAGGCCCACCTATTTTTTTCTATTTTCAGTGGAGACAGGGTCTCGCTCCTGCTCAGGCTGGTCTCCAAATCTTGAGCTCAGGCAATCCACCTGCCTCAGCCTCCCAGAGTGGTAGGATTACAGGTGTGAGCCACTGTGCCTGGCCCCCTCCTTGTATCTGTACTCCTGGCAGTGTGACTCTGTAAAGTCTCTTTCCTTACTTCATGGATCTGGACTGGTCTTATACTTTGCTTTGGCTAATAGAAGTGGCAGAAGTTACGGTGCGTTTCTGCTCCTGGAACCCTGTCTAGCCTTTGTGAGAATTAGCTTGAGCTACCCTGCTGGATGTGTCCCCTATCCAAGAGCCACCCAACTACAATATGTGATATGTGAGGGAGGCCATTCTGGATAAGCCAGTGTTAGCCAACCTGTCAGAGTAATACAGAATCAAGAGAAAGCACAGCCAGAATGCAATTTCCCACTCACCTTGTTTTAAGCTACTAGATTTGGATTAGTTTGTTGTGTAGTATTGTCTAACTTCTACATAATGATTGCTCTTAGAACATATTTCTTTAGTGGGGGGAAGGGGTGCTTCAGACATCAGGTCATTTTTTAGTTACTTGGCTGCTTTCTCAGAAAATTGTCCCAAGTGTTATTTTTGCAAAATGAGTGAATCAAAGACAAAAAAATAACTTTGTTTTATTATTGTTGGCAAACCCCAAGTGTTCATTGAATTGCTCTTCTGCAAATAATCCTTTTCATTGTTGTTTTGGTGTTCTTTGACAATACTATTTCATATTTTATCTTTTCTGTTGACTTTATTAGAAGGCGAACCACAAGAAGTCCGCTGTTGTCCTGTGCCCATTTTTCAATCTTTTGTGTACTCAGTGTTTTGATGAAGTGTGTTAAGGATTTTCTGATTTTTTTAGTCATAACACATATAGTTTTTAATCAGTTATAGTATGCACAGACATTGTGCCAAGGGCTTTTGTGAGCTTACAGTCCAGGAAGATATTGACTAGTAAATAGTAAGTTCAAATGTAGTGGGACCAAGCACAGTAGCTCACGCCTGTAGTCCTAGCACTCTGGGAGACTGAGGTGGAAGGATTGCTTGAAGTCAGGAGTTTGAGACCAGCCTGAGCAAGAGCAAGACCCTGTCTCTACTAAAATGGAAAAAAATTAGCCAGGCATGGTAGTACGTGCTTGTAGTCCCAGCTACTTGGGAGGCCGAGGAAGGAGGATAGCTTGAGCCCAGGAGTTTGAGGTTGCAGTAAGTAAGCCACTGCACTCTAGCTGGAGCAACAGACTAGACTGTGTTTTAATCAATCTGTACATACATAACTACACACGTACATATGCACACACACACACACACATACATACATAACAGTGAGAGAAGAATTCCTATGATAGGAACACATAAGGGGAAGCAGTTGAGGGATCAGTGATTTCCCTGAGGAAGTGATACTAAAGAATGAGTGGGAATTAACCAGAAAAAGGGAACAGAAATAGCTTTTTTATGCATAGGGCATATATGTAGAAAGACCTAAAGGTATGATAAATGGTTGAATATGGCTAGAAATATAGAATAAGTAGGGGCTATTGTCAGGAGATGAGTCCAGAGTACAATTAGGAATGAGATCACGCAAGATGTTATAGGACATATTATCGTGGAGGGGAAACAGCAGAGAAGCAAGACTAGGGGCAGAGAGGCCAATTAGGAAGGTTTTATAGGTATTTATGCTGGAAGTGGTAGGACCATAAATTGGGATGAAGAGAAGTATATTAATTCAAGTAAAAGTCAAAATTGACAAGACAGACTAAATGGTGAGTATAATATAAAGAGAGGAGTCAAAGATGATGTCTAGTTTGGGGGTTGGACAACTGGATGGATGGTTTACTAAGGGGCATCACAAGAGGAGAGGGCTTCTTGGTGGAAAACAATTTAATTTTCAAAGTTTTAAGCTAGAAATACATGTGAGACTTTTTTTTTTTTTTTTGTAGAGACAGAGTTTCACTTTATGGCCCTAGGTAGAGTGCCATGGCATCACATAGCTCACAGCAACCTCCAACTCTTGGGCTTGAGCGATTCTCTTGCCTCAGCCTCCCAAGTAGCTGGGACTACAGGTGCCCGCCATAACACCCGGCTATTTTTTTTTTGTTTTTGTTTTTGCAGTTCGACCGGGGCCGGGTTTGAACCCGCCACCCTCGGTATATGGGGCCAGCACCCTACCGACTGAGCCACAGGTGCCTCCCACATGTGAGACTTTTAAGATGTGTCTAGAGACAGCTAGTTTTTTGCCTCTGAAACTCAGGAAATATCTGTTCTGGAGATACAGCTTTGAGAGTCATGAATATATGGTAATTGAAATCATGGGAAGGAAATGAGATCGACCTGTCAGGGGGCTCTTCTCTTTTAGCAAAAGGACCCAGTGCTGAATCCTGAGGAATCGACAATATTTAAGAGAGGAGTCCCAAAGAGAACAAATAAGATCAATCAGAGAAACAGAAAAACTAAGTGTAGTGCAATAGAACTAAGAGAATGTGTCAAGGATATGAGAATGGTTGTCATGATCAAAGGCTGCTACTGAGGTCAAGTAAAGTGAGGTTTAAAGAATGTCCTTTGATTTTAGGAACATATACATGCCCTTTGTTTCTAAGTGCAAGTTTTCCCCTCTACTTAGAATGTTCTTTACTCTTTTTTATAATCACTGAACTCCTAGTCTTCTTTCAAGATGTTTCTCAAATGTCCCTTTTCTCTGAAACCTTTTCCAAAGGCTTTTGGATAATAATTTTTCCAAAATTATTTCATTGTGCTAGTCTCACAGCTATCGCAGCATGTATAGGATTCTCATAAAGATTTTGGGAACATATCTCTGCCCTGACAAGATAGTGAATTCCCGAATTCACCAAGTTCGTGTTAATGTTTTTTAGGATGGCATCTCATATTACTCATCTTTTTGTTCTTAATATTCCACACAGTGTTTGGCAAGTAGATAGATAGTGCTTAATAATGTTTATGGATTTGTCTGCTAGATTTTGAGTACAGTCCTAGGAAAAATAAACATTTAAAATTGCATATTAAAAGCCTTCAAAACCAAAATTTCTAAGTAATGCTTCCTGAACTTTATCATATGCTCATTTCTCTAGTAACATGCACAATAATTTTCCCCATAATATGCATTATTATTTAATGTAGGAGATGGGGATATATATGTAATTTTCAGTACTTGGCTGGGAATAGACTAGGCTTGTACTTTCTAGTAAGTTTCTGGATCCAAAATTATCTTTCAGGAAGGTGCCAAACCATGTAAGAGTCAGTCAGAATCTGTTGCCTAGAGGTTAGGAATAAATTTGATAACCTCTAGGGAATTACTTTGAGTCCATGTATCCATTTGTGTTAAGTATATTGAGCCATTTCCTACTGAATAATTAACTGATCTCAACGGATTTACTTTGGAAGATAGTTACTCTTAAAATCCATTGAAGTGTACTGGAATAGTGGTGCAACATTTATGCTGTTGAATGAAAAAAAATTTTGTGCCTTATGCTTTTGGTTGTAACGTTTGAAAACTGATAACATCTCTTCTCCCTACCTCTTGGTGGCTTAAGTGTACTTAATTTACTTACATTCTGCTTTTCTACACCTTTGCTAATATTTTGTTGCAGGGACTGATTGTGGTGTTTCTATGTAAAGGATATTCAGAATTATAGGAGCAAAAAGAATGATCTCGGAAGTCTCTGTGGTCAGAAAATCAAAAAACTAAGGTGTGCTTAGACCTGGTTTCTGGAGTGTAATGACTGTCTTAGATAATAGGACCAAGGACCTACTGAAGTTAAGCAAGGATTTCTAATTCCCATGAAAGCCAAAAGGAGAAGCTAGTGATAACAACTTCAGAAACCACCCATAAATAAATTGCTGGGCTGAGGCATTACATCCTGTCACTGAAATATGTATAAAATTATATGTAAAGGTCAAGAGAGCAGCATTAATACGCATGGTCAGATTCCAACATTAGTAGGCAATCCCTTCCCTTAGGCATAAAATGAAATAGTAGAACATTGTAGTAGAAAAAAGCTGTGTAAGCCGGTGTTGTCTAACTTGGTTGGTGTTACAACTGTTGAGATGGGACTGGGAAAGCCTTGTACCACCAAGAAATGGGGTAACTGGGTGTATGTGGTTTGTGAGGGCCCTGAGAAGTAGGTTGAGCATTATAACCCCTGCTGAGCATTATAACCAGTTCTGCTCAGTTGAATGAGTCAGTTGAAGGAGTTGTCCTTGATAACTCTCTTTATTTTAAACCCACTTTCACCAAGCGTATGAATTCTATCTCTAAAAATAACTATTGAATCAATTTATTTCTATGACTATTAAATATTATTTCAGCTGCCAAGTTCAGATCACCATCAGTTCTCAGCAGATCTTTCACTTCCATTCCCCTCCCCCACTGCAATCATAGTAATATTTTCAAATCAAGTCATGTAACTCCCCACACCAACTTTAAAACTCTAGGCTTTGGGTAAGATCCAAACTGTTTATTTCTTCCTACATGATAGTACATAATCTGGTCCTGGTTCTCTTTATTTTATCACAGGAACTGGATTTCTGGTCCCCCAAATATATCAAATTCTTTTCCATCTCTTGACTTTAGCACCCTTTTCCTGAAATGCTCTTATTTCCACTCTTCTGACAAACTTTACTTCCTCAGCAATACCTTCCTCAATCTAAATTAAGTTTCTCTGTTAGGCTTTTTGAAATTCTTGCACTGTTCTTTCACAGCACTTGTTAAAGCTGAGAGTTATATAAGCTAATCTGGAGTCTTTTCTCCTGTAATTTCTTCTGCTGCTTTGAAAGCTCAAGAAATAGTCTTTTTTTTTCTTCTTTAGGGCACACTCCTGCAGTTGTCTGCTTTCTCCAAGTCACCATCCTTATTTATTGGCTCACTTCAATCAACTTACTAATATATCCTTCTGTAGTTCTTGTTAAACAGTAAGAACAGCAAAAAGCTCCCTTTCACTCACTATCCTCCTTCAGTTACTGTCCCTTTGTTTTTTCTATTTTCCACAGCAAAACTTCCAAAGTGAGTAATTTACAGACTGTCTCATTCCATAGAGTTTGTAGATGTCTCTGTTTCATTCACACCACAGCCTGTTTCATTTATACTGAAACTGAAAGCATGAAAGTCTTCAGGGGTCTCAATGACCTGCATTTTGTCAGATTTACTGGTTAGTTCTCTCTCCTTTCCTAACTTGACTTCTTGGCAACTTTCAATACAGTAGACCATTTCTCCTTGATACATTCTTTCCTCTTGGCTTTTGTGCTATTTAATGTGGGCTTCCAGGATGAAGGTGCTGGGATGGAGAGAAGGTGGCAAGAAGTTTATTAAGGGGAGGGGATTGCCTGGGAAAGAGTCAAAGGGCAGGAAGCAAGATTGGTCAAGGCTTCAAACTAAGATCTAATACCTGTAAACAGTGAGAGAGGAGGAAGCAGGATTGGGCAGGGAAAACCGCAGACCATGATGCACATCTGACAACTCAATTGGGAGCCGTGGAGTAAAATAGAACCAAGAACCTGTAAGGCTGTATCAAACAATCCTTTTCAGAGGCCAAAGTAACTGCACCAGATCCCAGAAAATTGAGTTTAGATTATGATCACTGTAGGTAGATTCTTGGGTGCTCTGCCATGAATATGGAACTTTCTGTAGTCTTCTGAACTCTTAGAGGCTTCCTCTGGAGAGTAACATCATCAAATTTATTTTTGTAACAAAAGGCCATTTTTATGACAAGATAAGAAGAGCTAGGCTACACAGGACATGTAGCTTACTCACAAGGTTAGTTGTAGAGTCTAGACAACAGGAAGGCTGCTCCAATTCAGAGATCCATAGAACTGGTGGCAAGACAATAGGAAAGAAGGGACAAGTATTCAGTGTACTTTGTCATAGGATTCATCAGAACTTATCATCTGATCAGATATTCATTCAGTCATGAGTTATTGACACTTATTCCATGTCACACCCTGGTCTAAGTTCTAGAGAATGCTAGTGAGGAAGATAGCTTTGAATATAATGGGAGAGAATTGGTAATTATGGTTTATAAGAAATCCTTTGAAGGGTAAAACGGTGTAGGATGCTGTTGCTCCTGCTGCTGCTAAAGAGAGGTCTGGGAAGACTTTCCCAAGGAAATGATATTTTAATTGAGAATGGAGGAGGAAAGAGAAATAACTATGAGGCAAAATGATTTTCTATACACAAAAGGCTACATGAGCACTGTGGGAATGTAGAGGAAGGAGTCAGGATGAATGATGCTCATGGTGCTTCTTTGAGCAATTGTATTAATGCTGATACATCTCAAGTGAGACATGGAAGGTAGGAGGAGAAACCAGTCTGAGGGAAAAGATAATACATTTTGGTTTTGACATGTTGAGATCTAGCTGCCTCCGGGAAAACCACATCTGGTTGATGGCTGGAAATGTAGAATTGCAGCCCAGGCAGTAGATAGTAAACTTAGGCCTGAGAGTCATTATACAGGTGGCATTTGAATACATAGGATTTGTACAAGTTTTTAAAAAACAGAAATCAGATGTAGTTCAGCAGAAGAGACAGGAATACTCAGTGGCAGAGGAGGAAAAGCCTTCGAGGAAAAGATGGTCAAGAATGCTCTTAACTGTTGTATTTGGCAGGTGGGGTGTCATTGCTGGTCTCACAGAGTTTAGTTATAGTAAAATAAATTTAGATTCTGATGAATCCTATTATACCCTTTCAGTAAAGAGAAGAAAACAAGGCTGCATGGAAAACATGAAAAAAATGGTAGGGAAGGAAAGAGGTGTGGAGAGGCACAGAATAATAGAAGAATAGTTAAAGTGCATGGATATAGGCAGAGTGGAGAGGAAGAATGAAGCTAATGCTTTGAATAATTATAAACATGTGAACATTTTAGGATTTTTGATTTGTCTTTTTTTAGGCTCTGTGCCAGAGTGTTGTCATTTTGTTTTATAGCTCTAAGCGTAACAAACCCACTGTTACTGGATACCATACATGTCATAAAGTTGCAGAGTAGCAGTGTAATCAACATGTGGAAGCAGTCTTCCAGTAGTTAACACTCAGTCTGAAATTGCAGCCTACTTACAAAATTTTAATTACACACTTACTGATTTCTTGGGTGTGTACTTAATGGTTCTTAATTTTATTGAAGATCTAAGCGAATTTGTGTTATTTTTCTTATTTAATGATTAAAACATGATAAATAACATTTTGGATAATGTTCTTCCTATAATTAAATGCCATCAATTCAATAAACTATTTGATTCCATCCTCAAGGAGTTAACAGCCTGCTGTGGAAGGGAAAAATATACATTGCAAGAGATAATGTGGTGTAACAAGCTTTAAAGAGGCATGTGACACACTCAGCCCCACAAAAGCCTATTTAGTCTAGAGAAGTCACAGGTGGGCATGGACTTGAACCTGAATCATCTTTTCCACATAATGTGTTCTCCTTTAAATAGACTATTTGGGATTTTAATTTTTCCGTATAATTTTAATCCTGATATTGCTATTTAATTGTTTCTCTTATTAGAAAGGTGTGTGTTTTTTCAAACTCTGTGGTACCTGGAGGTGCATATTAAGGGAGATATTAGAATAAAGGAATAAACAAATGAATTAAGGCATGTAACCAGACTAATAACTTCAGAGGGCTGTGAATGTTTGTCTGTTTTGTTTAGTGCTTTATCTCTGGCACTTACAGCAATGCTTGGTATAACATACTAGGTCTATAGATACTTTTTGACTGAACAAGAGGAAGAGAGAAGGAGGAAGAGAAGGAAGAAAGGAAATTTTTAATGTATTCACTTCTAGAAGAGTAAATGAAAAGAAAAAGGACACAAAGATCCAATTCTGACAGTGAACAATTTTGGAAAAATTGAACATTTAAAATGAAGATTTGATTATAATATGAAAAAATCTTGAATTTCAGTATATTTAATTGTTAACCTGTTTCATTGTGAATAATCAAACACAGTATTTTATTCCTTAAAACTTCAGTAGATTGGGCACCCACAATGGAGTTTTTGTGATAAACAACAGCTTTTATAAATGAGAAAGCCTTCATTTTATTGTTTTCTTTTTTTTTTAACTATTGGGGATTCATCGAGGGTATAATAAACCAGGTTACACTGATTGCATTTGTTAGGCAAAGTCCCTCTTGCAATTGTGTCTTACCCCTAAAAGATGTGGCACACACCAAGGCCCCACCCCCCTTTTTGTTTGTTTTTATTAGAAAATCATTTCCACTTTGTCTGCAGTTCTTCTTCTTCTTTTTT
The DNA here is from genome assembly GCF_027406575.1 of Nycticebus coucang. Lineage (NCBI taxonomy): Eukaryota > Metazoa > Chordata > Mammalia > Primates > Lorisidae > Nycticebus > Nycticebus coucang. The sequence goes on along the minus strand of NC_069780.1, from coordinate 165,310,457 downwards.
AATTAATTATTTTTTATTAAATCATAACTTTGTACATTGATGCCTTTATGGGGTTCGGGGTACTCTACAGTTTCTTCTATTTTGTATTTTCTGAACACTCCATTTTAATTTTGCTGTCTTAGGGTTTTCAGATAATATATTTAAAGATTAATTGGATTTTATTCTGACCTTGTTGATCTTTTTATTTATTTATTATTATTATTACTATCATTTTTTTTTTTGAGAAAGAATCTTACTCTGACCATGGGTAGAGTGCAGTAGTGTCCTTGTCACTTATTGCAAACTCGAACTCCTGAGCTCAAGCAACCCTCCTTGTTCATCCTCCTGAGGAGCTGAAACAAGTGCATACTGTGATCCCTGGCTAATTTTTCTATTTTTTATAGAGACGGGATTCTTGCTCTTGCTAGAACTCCTGAGCTCAATTTGTCCTTCCACCTCAGCCTCCCAGAGTACTGGATTACGGGTGTGAGCCACTGCACCTGGCCTGCTTTATTGATTCTTTAGAAGTTATACTTTTCTTCTTGAAAAAACATGTATGTCTAAAAAATTAGTATCTTATCCGTTGTATGCCCAAGACAACATATAACTTGTTATAAATATGGGATTATAGCATTCATAAAAACTCATATATTCCCAATATTAACATATGTAGTAGTGAAACTGCTTTATAATTTTATCTGCTTCATGAATTCACTTAATTTTTTTTTTCATTGCCTTGTTTTTAATTTTCTGCTCTCCCCATATGAATCAAATTAAGATAGTTTATTTGGAAGCTATTTTGCCAAGCAGCTATGGAAAGCTTTTTTGGCTTATATTTTGAAAGTTTTTTTCCTTTGTCTTTGGCCAACAGCTGAACCCCTTTGGTGTCCCATCTGCTTAACACACAACATGGCATATTTCCATTTATCTGGGTCAGGAACGAAAAGAGGCCTTCAAGTCAATTGGATATTACCTGCCATTGCTGTGGGTCCAGTACATTGTAAAATGAAAACTTTTTGTTTTTGCTCGGGATCAATACAATTAAACTCATAACTGTGCGATGCCTTTTATTGAATTCTAGATGTACTTAACTTGCAGAACGTATAAGTGCTCACCTCAACGGAATGGCATGTCCTTACTCTCCCGTGTTACTTCATTAGTCACCATGTTAAATTCTCATGGTTATACCTGTGATTTATTTTGCTTGATGATAAAAGCAAATGAAATGAAAGCTGATGACTCTTGACTCAGCTTTCCTTTGAAAGACTAAACTGGTCTATGGCAGCTCTTGCTTTTGAAAGTCCAAAGAATTAAGTATTTCTCCTATATAGCTAGTATATCCGTGAATTAAGAAAGTACCTTCTTTTTTTACTTAAACACAGATTCTAAGTTCAAAAGCATTACTATTTATTTTTTATATTGATTTGTTAATTTGTTTGCTTATTAGTTTTCATGAACCTTACTTCATTCCAAAAGAATTTGAAGAAACTCAAAATAATAAATGTAACACAAGATTATAAAAATAAGCATAAAGGCCATGGGAAAGTAAGGTAAAGAGGTAAAGTTAGTTCACCAAAAACTTAATAGGAGAAGGTTTTGCTGCTTAGTAGTAAAATTAGCCTGTATATTCACCACTGGACTTACTAGTGACCAGAACAAAGATGGACATATGCTCAGTTAAAGGAGCTCCAGATCCCTAAGAGGAAAAAACGGACCTTTTCCTTTCAGTAGAGTGTGAAAGAAAAACTTTTCCCAGGGACCCTCATTTTCCCAGGTATCATCACTGGTTGATACAGAGAATATCCTTAATAATAAACTCAGTAGTAAATTTCATAATAATTGGGCATTTACTATAGTCAAGACAGTGCTTTATGCTGCTTGGGTGGCTTCATTGCTCTATTGATCCAAGTAGTTCATAGCTTCTGTGCAGGGTTTTAAATTATGTTATGGTGAATTTTAAAACCTTTTGTGGTCCACCTTCTTTATTTCCCCATTAGAACTCTGTGCTTCAGTTGTTGCAGGTTCTTCTCCTGTATGTTGTTACTCCTTCCCTACACATAGAAAATGTATCCTCGTAGAGATATTTAAGAGACTAGGATGGTGCTTATTCAGGAGAAAATGCCTGATTTATGAACAAATATATCAGAGGTCTGGGGGGATAGAGAAAAGTGTAAGAGATGTGAGACAGAGACAGGCAATCATAGTAGGTAGAGTCCCTTATATTTGTGTCCTTTTGAAAATATTTTCTCATTATATTCTTTGGGAGAAGAAAAGTTATTTATTTTGTTAAGCAGGACTACATTTATGAAACATACTAAAGTATATGTTTTTGTAGCAAGACTTTCAGAGTAACACCTTATTCCTACAGGATGTAAAACAAAAATAGTATTCATCTTTATTTTGCAGTAGTTTTATAGATGCAGAAATTTCGCAGTATTCTTTCTCCAACTGAAAGTAGTACTTGAACCATTAATAGTTATAGCATATAAATCCAAAATTGTTATGACCTTACCCATTTTTGTGGAGGCATATGAACAAGACTATGAAACATGAGTTGGACAGTAATGTGCCTTGACAGAGGTCTATTGGTTAATTATTCTGTTCAACTGAATGTTGATGTTATTACTTGATCCTTTTTGCCTTCTATCTCTACAATATAGAGATACCTTCTTTACAGAGCATTGAAAGGATTAAATGATAAAGCGTTTAAAACAGTGCCTGGTTCTGGCACTTATAAGTACTTAAATGTTACTTGTTGATTATGAGTTCAAATTTTAGCTCTTATTCAGATTATTAGTCCAACATTCTGAGTTCATTATCAAACACATTTTGGCATTTCCTCATTTTTGGCAATAATCCTCCAGGTAAAGGGGTTCTGTTGTACATTTAATGTGTTAAAGATATTTAAAAGGTTCACTTTTTTGGTATAAATTTCTAAGGTAACATTGACTTCCCTATTTAATTCTACAACTTGATTAAGCATTGTTTAACTTTTCAGTAGGGAAAACCCACCCATTCCCTTTCCAAGGAATAATATTTATCTCATTTTCAAATTTGCACTGAATCACTCTTTGGCACATAAAATTTTATCTTTTGAATCTGTTTTACAGATGTGGAATCTATTGCTTTTAAATTTGGTTGGTTGAGTGAAATTTTTGTGTATGTGTTGTATTACAGAGGCATTAAAAAAATGATAGCCGTAATCATGTTAAACTTAAGCATTTTGTTGCCTGCACCTGCTGATACCCAGGGAGAAATTGGTCCAGAAGCACTAGTGAGCCCTGGCAGCACCTGCAGAAAAGACATGGGTGGAAGCAGATTTCATTAAGATTAGTCATACCCACTTTATCCTGTGCTGGCCACCATAATCGTTTTCCTCTACCTCTATATCTCACATCCCCCACCTCCATCCATTGTGGTCTGCTTTGCTCTTGCCAGAAGGTAGTAATATAGCATGACTTTTTCACATCCATAAAATAGCCGTCTGTAATTATAAGCATACTACATCTTTCTCCACATTTCAAGGCCAAATCTACATATGATTTTTTTTTTATCTTGACATGTGTTTTAAGAGTAACTAATTAGGGAAATAAAACTCATGACTTGGTTTATGGCCCAGATGTGAGTTTCTTACTCCTTAATCAAGTATGACATAGAAGTGCAGGTGGAGAATTGTAGAATTCTTCTGTCTGTCCTCAGTGCTCTTCTCCAGAAGAGTTGATTTCCATCAGTGACTTCTTCATTTTCATTTCCAGTTATCCAGAAATATAGATTAACAGAATGCTGATATTTACCATTTTAATGTCATTTTTTAGTGTCTTTCTTCTTAAATTCTCCATTTATGTGACCAACAGCTTCATTCTCCTGTTGATTCAGTACCTTTGGGATACTATCTTCATTCCTTCTCAGCTACATGCTTTGGGTCAGGCTCTGTTACTGGAGCATCATTCCAGGCTGACTTTGGGATACACCGTGTGTGTAGGAGGGCAGTTCTGGCCTGCCTGTCATGAACCTAAACCCCTTATTTGTGTTGATTCTCTGCCTGTCTCAGGTTTATGGAGTACTCTGCATACTCACTAACTGGGCTTGCAAAAGCCTTATCTAGCTTGTTTCCACCTTCATTTCCAGATATATGTACATCACATACACACACACACACACACACACTCTACACCTATATCAGATTATTCACCCTCCTTTCAGGGCCTTAAATAGCTCATGGTTTTCCTTCTGTCATAAACTCCTTCAATTCTCTTTCATCACCCCTTCTTATAATTTAGGACCTAGATCAAATGTTGTATTCTCTCCCTAGCCTCTCTTCCTCAATTCCATTCCTTTTCATCTTAGCCAGATTTTATTGATCCCTATCAGCCTTTTGTACATGAGTACTCACCACCCAATTCCATAGCATCTGACTTCTGCCCCTAGCATTCTACTGAAATTGATTTTGGAGAAGTCATCTATGACGTCTTGTCTATTAAATCCTGTGATGGCCTTTCATATTTTTGTTGTTGTGTGTTTGTTCTTAGGATTGAAGCCTGAAATTCATTCCTAAAAAATGAAATTGTTAATTTCTCTTTGGTTTGACACTCTTGAACATACCTTCTTTGCAAGCATTCTCCTTTAGCTTTCTAACACCAGCCCTCTCCTCATACCTATCTCTTGTCTCCTTGTCCTTTCTGCTGCCTATTCTCTAAATGACTATTCCTCAAGAGTCTAATTCTGCAGTTCCCACAGTTTTATATCTGTCTACATTCTATGGACTACTAATTATATTTCTTTTCACCTAGACCCTATTCAACGAGATTCACCTAGATGTCACACATACCTGAATCTTAACCTACTGTTACCTCTTCTACTAAAATTATCTTTTGCCTCATACCACACTTTCCACAGCCCTGCTTCACTTGATAGCACCACCACTCTAGCCCAACTCCAAAATATTTTTTCTTCTGTATTTCCCTGTTATGTTCCCTTAGTACACATTGTGATCCTCTCTCACCTAGACTATCTAACCTACAGAGTTGTCCCCGCCAAGCTGTCTTCCCCATTGCCATCCAAGTGATTTTTTAGAAGCTCCATTGTCTCCTAAAGTATAAAACCCGTAATCCTAACATATCTTAGAAGATACTCTTTACTATCTGTTACTTGCCAGTAATTTTTATAGTCTCATCTTCTTCTTATGCCCACTGTGCACACTGCATTTCATTTTCTTGTCAAAACAAAGTACTTTTTGTTCCTAGATAGACTGTGCTTTTTTTCAAGCCCCCTTGTCTTTGCATCATTTATATAAATTTCTAGGATTTATTCCCCATCCTCATGTACTCCCACCCCCAATCTGTGAATTTCACCCACAGAATCTTAGCTCTCCCAAAAGTCACACCTCTGTAGGATACCTCCCAGCTTTTTCTCAGTGAAATACTTTCTTGTCTTTTCTGGGTGGCTATCTCATGATGTGATGATATTTTTTTCCAGTTTCTCTCACCTTTTGGATGATATGTCCTTGGAGAACAGGCTCATTTGTATCTACCAAGGTACCTACCCTATAGAAAGTTTTTAATTTATATTTATTGAATTGGGGCCCTATGGTTTACTGCTTATAATACATTTTCACCAGCCGGGGCTGTGATTTATGTGAAGGAAAAGGCTCTATTCTATTCATCCTTGTTTTTTCAGAGCTAGGATCCGTGCTCCTGCCTCAACAGAAGTCAATTGAATTAAATTATTTTCAAGAACATTTTAAGAGAACTTAAGAATAAAATAGTACTAACTACTTAGTTCTAAGGTAGATAGATGGATGGGTAGATACTAAGCTATATATGTACGTGTGTGTATATGTATATATAGGATTTTAATTTTATTGAAAGTATTATTTGTAAAAACTATACTAGATAGTAAGAAATTAAAAGAGGGAGGGGTGGTGAAAGGAAGAGCATAGAGAGGGAAGGAGGGAGGGAAGTGGGGTCTTGGTGTGTGCCACACCTTTTGGGGGCAAGACACAATTGTAAGAGGGACTTTACCTAACAAATGCAATAACCTGGTTTCGTGTACCCTCAATGAATCCCCAACAATAAATTAAAAAAAAATACAAAAAAAAAAAGAAAAGAAAAGAGGTCAAAATGGGCATCTAGAATATTTTAGTTTGATATTTTGAAAAGTGTATGAAGGTCTCCATATATTCTTTTGAAGTAAATGTGAAGCATCTTTGCTGTAAATGTGAACAGAACAACTCTCAGCATCTACTTGTGAGTGTTCTAAGAACACTGTACTACATTTCCTGTTAACATTAAGATAGGTTAAATTAAAAGGCATTAAAGGGAAAAAAGGAACCTACTACCTCAACATACTTGGATGTATGTTGGAGTTTCCTTCTTTTCCTACCCTCCTCTTCACCCATCTCCATTCCCTTTTCCTTTCCTTTTCTTTTCTCCTTCCTTGCTATATTTAAGATTACTTGTTGAAATATAGATATGAATTATATTATATGAATATATAATATATATTCTGTATATGGTACATATTTTACATCTGTCTTTATATATGTACATATCTCCTCTCTTTGTGTACCATGCTTTAAGTTGGTATACATTTGACATCTGGTGTGGGGTTTCAGCTTGCTGTTGGGCACTATTCTACCTGCAGTGGTCCATCAGGTCACTTGGACTAGACACTCTCTACATAATGTAGGATTCTTTCTGTCTTAATCTATATACCAAAGCTTGATCTTTCTTGCTATTCGATTTAATGAAATATTAATAAAATACTTTTAAAGTGCTTCATAAAAAGGTTTAGAGTTATTTAGATTATAAGAGCAGGGTGTACTTTTTGTTTTGATACAAATATTGCTATGTATTTTAAATTGGGAATCTCTTCCAGTTACATTTGATCAATTTCTTCACCTGAGATGTCCTGAAATATCTCTCAGAAATGCTTAATCAATCAATGATGTTCTTTTCTGAAAATTTAATAGGATTTGTAGCTATGCTGATTCCAGTGGAAACTAGAAGAGAATGGAGAAATCCAATGATTTTTTAGTGTATTTTTAGCTCACGATAGTTGCATAATGTGCAGCCATCATGATAATTTAGCTTATGAAATTTTATCACCTCTCCAAGAGACCACATTTAGTCATTCCCTATTTGTACCACCAGCCCTAGATAGCCATTGCCAATGCCTTTTATGGACATTTCAGATAAATGAAAGCATATAATATGTATGTGATCTCTTGAGTCTAGCTTCTTTTAAGTGAGATAATGTGTTTTGAGGTTCATCCATGATGTAGTATATAGTGAGTTGAATGGTGGCCCTCTGAAAAATAAGTCCATATCAAATCCTTGGAACCTGTGAATGGATTCTTATTTGGAAAATATAGATCGTACATCTACAGTTAATAACAGAGGTAATTCTTAAGGATCTTGAAATGATAATCAAGAAATATCCCTATAAGAGATAGAAAATGAGAAGATACGTAGTGGGGAAAACCATGTGAAGATGATGGTAGAGATAGAAGTGATAATGGTCATAAGCCAAGAAAGCCAAGGAATACTGGTAGCTACCAGCAATTAAAGAAGGAAGGAAGGATTCTTCCTTAGAGCCTTCAGAGGTTGTGTGGCCTTGTAGACATATTGGTTTCAGACTTCTGGCCTCCAAAACTGTGAAGGAATACATTTTTTGTTGTTTAAGGAACCCAGTTGTTATTATTTGTTATGAGACTCTTGGGAAAGGTAATATATAGCATGTATCATTGCTTTCTTCCTTTTTATTGTCAGATAATATTTTGTTGTCTGACAGTTTCACGTTTTGTTTGTTCACTCAACAGTTGATTGACATTGGGTTGAATAAAGCTTCTGTGAACATTCATGTACACATTGTTAAGTGTGCATGTAATTTCAATTCTATTAGTTAGGAACCTAGGAGTAGAAATGCTGAGTCATGTGGTAAATCTATGCTTTAGACTGAATGTTTGTGTTCTCACCAAATTCATATGTTGAAATCTACCCCCCCAAGGTGATGATGTTAGGAAGTGCTGTCTTTGGAAGGTGGTTAGGTCATGAGGACAGAGCCCCCATTAATGGGATAGGTGCATTTTTTTTTTTTTTTTAATTTCAGTTCAAGTTGTAGTTGAGCCCTTCACCCATTATAGAAAACACTACGACAGGTCTTGGCTTTCTGGTCTGTGAGATTTTAAAGCAAATAGGACCATCTGTGAACCAAGAAGTGGGCTCTCATTGGATACTGAATCTGCTGGCACCTTGGTCTTGGACTTTTCAGCTCCAGAATTATGATAAATAAATTTTTTATATTTATAAGCTACTTAAAGTTTATGGTATTTTCAGTATAGCACCGTGAATGGACTAGACAAACCTATGTTCAATCATTTTATTTACTTACGTTTTAAATTGACAAATAATAATTGCTCATATTTATGGAATACAATGTGGTATTTTTATTTATGTATAGATTGCAGGAAGATTAAATCAAGCTAATTAACATATTCATCGCCTCACTAGCACATAATTTTTTGTGTGTGATGAGAATGTTAAAAAGCTATTCCTTTAGCAATTATACAGGAAATATATGCTTATTAAGTGTAGTCAAAAGGACACTAAAACTTATTCCTCCTATGTAACTTAAACTTTGTAGCCCTTGATCAACATCTTCTCTCTCCTTATCTCTTTTCTCCTATCCCCAAGTCCTTCATAACTATCTTTCTCTCTCTGTTTCTATAAGACTGACCTTTTAAAATCCCACATGTTAGAGACATGATCAAGTATTTTTCTGTGTCTGGCTTATTTCACTTAGCATAATATCCTCCAGGTCCATTCATGTTTTTGCAAATGACAGAATTTCCTTCCTTTGAAAGACTCAATAGTATTCCATGGTGTTTATATTTTCTTTATTCATTCATGCACTACTAGCAGACACTTCAGTTGCTTCCATAACTTGGATATTGTCAGTAAAGGAAATGGGACTGCAGAGAGCTCTTTAGTATATTGATTTTAATTCCTTTGAATACATACCGAGAAGTGGAATGCTGGATCATAGGTAATTCTATTGTTAGTTTTTTGAAGAACGTTCATATAGTTTTCCAAAATGACTGTAGTAACATTTCCACCAATAGTGTACCTACTAGGATTCCCTTTCCTTCACATCGTTGCCAGCCATCAAGTCTAAAACAATAAATTCTTGCTGGAGAAAACTGTTCAGATGTGTGTTGACTTCACAGGATTTCTTTCTTTTTTTTTTTTTATTAAATCATAACTGTACACATTGATATGATCATGGGGCATCATACATTCGCTTCATAGACCATTTGACACATTTTCATCACAATGGTTAACATAGCCTTCCTGGCATTATCTCAGTTATTCACAGGATTTATGACAGAGCCAACTAAGAAAATCATAAAAGAGATTTGTGGATATGTCAAAAAAGATGGAGCATGTGTGTGAAGGGTTTCAAGATATAGTTGTTGAATAAATTTAGGAAGTAATAGAGACCAATTCAGAGTAATTAGCAGAAGACGACTTGATGAAGATGAGAGTTTCTGAATCATGCCATATGACAAGGAAGAAGGCATAAAAGAAGCAGTCCCAGAATATAAATTGTATTAGATAATCTAGCAGAAAGGTTCCAGTTATTCAAGACTGCTTTTGACTTCTCTTTCTTTCTTTCCTTTCTTTCCTATCTTCCTTTCTTCCTTTCTTTTCTTTCTTTTCTTTTCTTTTCTTTTCTTTTCTTTTCTTTTCTTTTCTTTTCTTTTCTTTTCTTTTCTTTTCTTTTCTTTTCTTTTCTTTTCTTATTGTTGGGGATTCATTGAGGGTACAAAGAACTGGGTTACATTGATTGCATTTGTTAGGCAAAGTCCCTCTTATAATTGTGTCCTTTCCCCAAAAGGTGTGCCACACACTGTGACCCCCTATCCACCTCCCTCCTTCCCTCTCTGAAAATTGACATTTTTTCTTTTTTTTTTTTTTTTGTTGTTGTTGTTTTGTTTTTTTCAATGGTTAAAGTCCCGGTCTTGTAAACCAGGGGCTGCAAAAATTTTTTTTTTTTATTGTTGGGGATTCATTGAGGGAACAATAAACCAGGTTACACTGATTGCATTTGTTAGGTAAAGTCCCTCTTGCAATCCTGTCTTGCCCACAAAAGATGTGGCACACACCAAGGCCCCACCCCCCCTCCCTCCTTCCCTCTCTCTGCTCTTCCTTTCCCCAACCCTCCCTCCTTTCTCTCTCTGCTCTCCCCTTTCCCCACCCGCACCATGACTTTAATTGTCATTAATTGTCCTCATATCAAAATTGAGTACATAGGATTCATGCTTCTCCATTCCTGTGATGCTTTACTAAGAATAATGTCTTCCACTTCCATCCAGGTTAATACGAAGGATGTAAAGTCTTCATTTTTTTTAATGGCTGACTAGTATTCCATCGTGCACATATACCACAGCTTGTTAATCCATTCCTGGGCTGGTGGGCATTTAGGCTATTTCCACATTTTGGCGATTGTAAATCGAACTGCAGTAAACAGTCTAGTGTAAGTGTCCTTATGATAAAAGGATTTTTTTCCTTCTGGGTAGATGCCCAGTAATGGGATTGCAGGATCAAATGGGAGGTCTAGCTTTAGTTCTTTGAGGTTTCTCCATACTTCCTTCCAAAAAGGTCATACTAGTTTGCAGTCCCACCAGCAGTGTAAAAGTGTTCCCTTCTCTCCACATCCACGCCAGCATCTGCAGTTTGAGATTTTGTGATATGGGCCATTCTCGCTGGGGTTAGATGGTATCTCAGGGTGGTTTTGATTTGCATTTCTCTAATAGATAGGGATGATGAATATTTTTTCATATGTTTGTTAGCCATTCATCTGTCTTTTTTTTTTTTTTTTGGTAGAGACAGGGTCTCACTTTATCTTCTTCATAGAGTGCTGTGGCATCACACAGCTCACAGCAACCTCCAACTCCTGGGCTTAGGCGATTCTCCTGCCTCAGCCTCCCAAGTAGCTGGGACTACAGGTGCCCGCCACAACACCCAGCTATATTTTTCTCTTGCAGTTTGGCCGGGGCCGGGTTTGAACCTACCACCCTTGGTATATGGTGCCGGCGCCCTACTCACTGAGCCACAGGCGCTGCCCTCGCTGTCTTCTTTAGAGAAGGTTCTTTTCATGTCTTTTGCCCATTGATATATGGGACTGTTGGCTTTTTTCATGTGGATTAATTTGAGTTCTCTGTAGATCCTAGTTATCAAGCATTTGTCTGGTTCAAAATATGCAAATATCCTTTTCCATTTTGTAGCTTGTCTATTTGCTTTGGTTGTTGTCTCCTTAGCTGTACAGAAGCTTTTCAGTTTAATGAAGTCCCATTTATTTATTTATGTTGCTGTTCCAATTGCCATGACAGTCTTCCTCATGAAGTCTTTCCCCAGGCCAATATCTTCCAGTGTTTTTCCTGTGCTTTCTTTGAGGATTTTTATTTTTTTATGCCTTAAATTTAAGTCCTTTATCCATCTTGAATCAACTTTTGTGAGTGAGGAAACGTGTGGGTCCAGTTTCAGTCTTTTACATGTGGATGTCTAGTTCTCCCACCACCATTTATTGAATAGGGAGTTTTTCCTCCAAGGTATGTTCTTGTTTGGTTTATCAAAGATTAGATAGTTGTAAGATGTTAGTTTTATTTTCTGGTTTTCTATTCAATTCCAAGTGTCTATGTCTCTATTTTTGTGCCAGTACCATGCTGTCTTGACCACTGTGGCTTTGTAGTACAGCCTAAAATCTGGTATGGTGATGCCCCCAGCTTTATTTTTATTACTAAGAACTGCCTTAGCTATATGGGGTTCCTCTGGACTGGTTCTTCATGTTGCTAGGAGTTTTCTGCTAATTTTTCCTCATGAGTGATTTCTTATGTCTGTTTCCTTGCCCTAATTTATCTTTCACTTCCTCTTGCTCTTTAAGTTGCCGTGCCAGTGGACTAGGGTTTCCATGAGTCCTTTTGGTACAGGACCAGAAGGATGAGAAGGTTGAAGAGCAAGAAAGTATCAAAGAAAGAAAATAAAATAGAGAAAGGAGAGGGGGTGGGTAAAAGGGAATATTGACAAAAAGAAGAGAGGCACAGAAAGAGAGAGACAGAGCAATATAGGTGTACAGTAGGGTACTTTGACACAACCTTAAAAAAACCCTAACCTCTGGGGGTGCCAGGTTGGGTGGTTCCCTGAAGTCAGCAGCTCTTTGCTACCCTGATCGGACACAGTACCCCACCTCCACCAAGTAGAGAGGAAAGATGTTATAAATCAAACCAAAAATGTTATAAATCAAACCAAAACATGCAAACAGAAAACTTTCTGGGATAAAATTGGGTGAAAAACCAAATAATAGGTGTAGAAACACTAGCAAAAATGAAGTTCTAATTATTGAAAAAGGCAGCAATGGGAAATTGTATTTAAACTAGAAAAATGGAGAAAGAAAAGAAAAATCTATAGAGAAAAGGTTGAAATTAAAAAACAAAACAACAACAATAATAACAACAACAAAAAATAAACAGAGTGGGGAGGAGACAAGATGGCTGACTGAAGCCAGCTTTCCACAGAGGCTCCCGTCCAGTAGGAGACTTAAAGGATAAAAATTCAGCAAATAACCTGGTGGATTTGAGCTGCACTAAGAGAGAAGGTTGAAGAACGTACGTCAACCCCGCTGAGGTGAGGTGTGACCACAAGGATACAAACAAAAGGTACAAAATCCATCACCAAGCGGATGCGAGTCCCCTCCCCCATGATAACAGCTCAGAGTGCCCCACAAACAACCGGGCAGAGTTCAAAGGTCCTCCCACTACACTCCATGGAAGAGACCCTCTAAAAACTGGACCTACCTCCCCTACTAGGGCGCCACGGCATCCTCCTGCTAGGCATAAAACTGTGTAAACTGTATATAGTCTCTACCTGGAATTCTAAGCTCCCAGCACTCCCCTTCACTCACACTGAGGTCTGGAGTCCAGTTCCGGTCGGCAGAGAGGGTACCACACCAGAGTAGCAGTTCCCTGAGGCACAGTGCGACAGCCGTCTTGGTGACAATACGGCCAGGCAGAAAACTGTGTAAAGCTGTGTGTGTTCTCTGCCTGCAACCCCAGGCTCCCAGCACTCCCCACGCTCCCCTCTGCTCTCACTCCAAGGTCTGGAGGCCTGTCCCTCAGGGGTCCAGACTCTTGGGCGATTGCTCGAGGGGTGTAGACAGTGCTGGGCTGCAGCCGGTCGGTGCAGACTCTGGGGTACGGGAGCGGAGAGAGGATGGTTGGCCGGAAGGGAGCTACACTGGAGCAGCGGTTGCCTGAGCCATAAAACAGCAGCCCTCTTTTGCTACCAATAGGGCTCACTACTGAATATTCTGAAGCCACACCCCCTGTCTCCCTGGGCAACCAGAGATGCTGAGTATAGGATTTGCCTGAGGCAACTCCAACTTGCAAACCAGGGAAACTCCCAGGGTGGGGCTGACCCAGAGGTCTGCTTTGCTAAACCTAAGACGGACCTGGCCCTCAGGGAATCGTCAGCCTATAGACAATACAAGAGTAAAGACAAGTTGATTTGGAACTCAATACAGCTTCTCTTCTGCATGGGAACTGCAGAGTTCTTCTGTTCTGTTCTGTCAGTAACATTAATCAGGGGTGAGACTGGACCTGAGTGAAAACCCCCCAATCTTCATCAAGCACCCGAGGTTGTCAGGCCTCACCTCCTCCTGCTAGAGAGAGGCAGAGCGCAGCGGCCTGGCAGACGTCCTTGTGATTCAGGCAGGTGCAAATTCCTGGAGTACCGATTCACTACAGGCAACTGGGTCAGCCAACTGCAGGGCTATCAGTGACTGCGTGTGAAGTGGTGCAAGGTGGGGAAGGAGGCAGCAACCTTCCCAGACTGATCCATTGGCTGGGTGGCTCCTCCTGACTCCAAGCAGCACTGGAGCAAGCCACACCAGAGTAGTCACCAGACCCCTGTGATCCAGTTCCCAGAGACTTCTTAAACTCTCTCACCCGAGACAGGTGCAGACTGAGACAATTGATTTGGACTTTTTGAACTGAACCAGTCGCCTGAGGACAAATCAGGTGGTGCCCTGGGTGCGTGGTGGTAGGAAGGTTTGATTTTTCTTTTCCAATTGTTTGCTGGTGGGGGGTGGGGTGACTTAATTGCTGATATTTCTCCACAGCTGAGACTTCAATCCAAAGTATCTGTTTCACTAGGGTGGAACAGAAACCAGCTGAAAACAAGACAGAACCACTTAGCCCCACATCAGACAGGGCCCCAGTTTCTCAGGCCACAACACTGTACAGGCCCTCAACAAAGCCCCAGGGGAAAAAAAATCAAAGGGAGTGAAACAGCTGTGGGGCGGAATCAGCGGAAAAACTCTGGTAACATGAATAACCAGAATAGATCAACCCCCCCCCCAATGAAAGATACGGCAGATGTAATTGAAGATCTCATTCATAAACAACTGACTAGATGTCAGAAATCGAATTCAGAATTTGGATTGCAGACAAGATTAACAAAGTGGAATTAGGAATTCGAGGAGAAATTCAAAAGTCGTCTCAAGAAGTTAACAAATTTAAAGACAAAACCACCAAAGACTTAGACACACTGAAGCAAGAATTTACAGCCCTCAAAGATATGAAAAATACAGTAGAATCCCTCAGTAACAGAATGGAGCAAGCAGAAGAAAGGATTTCTGACATCGAAGATAAAGCCTTTGAACGCTCCCAAACTCTCAAAGAGGAAGAGAAATGGAGAGCAAAAACGGATCATTCTCTCAGAGAGCTCTGGGATAATTCGAAGAAGGCGAATATCCGAATCACAGGAGTTCCAGAAACAGATGAAGTGGCCTCGCTGGGCACAGAGGCCCTTCTGCATGAAATTATGAAAGAGAATTTTCCAGACATGCCTAGAGATTCTGAAATTCAGATAGCGGACAGCTTCAGAACCCCAGCACGACTCAACCCCAATAAGACATCCCCCAGGCATATCATAATTAACTTCACTAAAGTTAATATGAAGGAGAAAATCCTAAAAGCTGCCAGGAAAAGAAAACCATTACCTTCAAAGGTAAGAATATTAGAATGACTGCAGATCTCTCTGCTGAAACTTTTCAAGCCAGAAGAGGGTGGTCACTGACTTTTAATCTCCTAAAGCAAAATAACTTTCAACCCCGGATCTTGTATCCAGCTAAACTGAGTTTCGTTTATGATGGAGAAATTAAATACTTTAATGACATTCATATGTTGAAGAAATTTGCCATAACCAAACCAGCTCTTCATGATATTCTCAGACCTATCCTCCATAATGACCAACCCAATCCTATAACACAAAAGTAAACTCACTTAGAACTTCGGATCAAACTCCAATTTCCACACTGGCGAAAGGATTAAAAATGCCCACTGGACTTCTGAAAAACTCGATACCCAAAACTTCACCAGACTTATCAATATTCTCCATCAATGTGAACGGCTTAAACTGTCCTCTAAAGAGGCATAGGTTAGCTGACTGGATACAAAAACTCAGGCCAGATATTTGTTGCATACAAGAGTCACATCTTAACTTAAAAGACAAATACAGACTCAGGGTGAAAGGATGGTCATCCATATTTCAGGCAAATGGTAATCAGAAAAAAGCAGGTGTTACAATTTTATTTGCCGATACATTAGGCTTTAAACCAACAAAAGTAAGGAAAGACAAAAATGGTCACTTCATATTTGTTAAGGGTAATACTCAATATGATGAGATCTGAATTATTAATATCTATGCACCCAACCAGAATGCACCTCAATTTATAAGAGAAACTCTAACAGACATGAGCAACTTGATTTCCTCCAGCTCCATAATCGTCGGAGATTTCAACACTCCTTTGGCAGTGTTGGATCGATCCTCCAACAAGAAGCTGAGCAAAGAAATCTTAGATTTAAACCTAACCATCCAACATTTGGATTTAGCAGACATCTACAGAACATTTCATCCCAACAAAACTGAATACACATACTTCTCATCAGCCCATGGAACTTACTCCAAAATCGATCACATCTTAGGTCAGAAGTGTAACCTCAGCAAATTTAAAGGAATAGAAATTATTCCATGCATCTTCTCGGACCACCATGGAATAAAACTTGAGCTGAGTAACAACAGGAATCTGCATACTCATACAAAAACATGGAAGTTAAATAACCTTATGCTGAATGATAGATAGCTGGGTCAGAGATGAGATTAAGAAAGAAATCGCCAATTTTTTGGAACAAAACAATGAAGACATGAACTATCAGAACCTCTGGCACATCGCAAAGGCAGTTCTAAGAGGGAAATTTATAGCAGTGCAAGCCTTCCTCAAGAGAACGGAAAGAGACGAAGTTAACTTAAGGGGACATCTCAAGCAACTGGAAAAGGAAGAATATTCCAACCCCAAACCCAGTAGAAGAAAAGAAATAACCAAAATTAGAGCAGAATTAAATGAAATTGGAAACAAAAGAGTAATAAAACATCAATAAATCAAAAAGCTGGTTTTTCGAAAAGGTCAATAAAATAGATAAAGCTTTGGCCAACCTAATCAGGAAAAAAGAGTAAAATCTCTAATCTCATCAATCAGAAACAACAAAGACGAAATAACAACAAACTCCTCAGAAATACGAAAACTCCTTAATATTACAAGAAAGTGTATTCTCAGAAATATGAAAATCTGAAGGAAATTGACCAATACTTGGAAGCACGTCACCTTCCAAGACTTAGCCAGAATCAAGTGGAAATGTTGCACAGGCCCATATCAAGTTCTGAAATAGCATCAACCATACAAAACCTCCCTAAAAAGAAAAGCCCGGGACCAGATGATTTCTCGTCAGAATTCTACCAAACTTTTAAAGAGGAATTAGTACCTATATTACTCAACCTGTTCCAAAATGTAGAAAAAGAAGGAAGACTACCTAACACGTTCTATGAAACAAACATCACCCTGATCCCCAAACCAGGAAAAGACCCAACAAGAAAAGAAAATTATAGACCAATATCACTAATGAATATAGATGCAAAAATATTCAACAAGATCCTAACAAACAGAATCCAGCAACATATCAAACAAATTATACATCATGACTAAGTTGGTTTTATCCCAGGGTCTCAAGGCTGGTTCAATATACATAAATCTATAAATATAATGCAGCACATAAACAAATTAAAAGACAAAAACCATATGATTCTCTCAATCGATGCAGAAAAGCTTTTGATAATATCCCGCATCCCTTCATGATCAGAACACTTAAGAAAATCAGTATAGAAGGGACATTTCTTAAACTGGTAGAAACCATCTACAGCAGACCCACAGCCAATATCATATTGAATGGAATTAAATTGGAATAATTTCCACTGAGATCAGGAACCAGACAAGGTTGCCCATTGTCTCCATTGCTTTTTAACATTATAATGGAAGTTTTAGCCACCACAATTAGGGAAGAAAAGACGATCAAGGGTATCCATATAGGGTCAGAAGAGATCAAACTTTCGCTCTTCGCAGATGATATGATTGTATATCTGGAAAACACTAGGGACTTTACTACAAAACTCTTAGAAGTGATCAAGGAATACAGCAGCGTCTCAGGTTACAAAATCAACATTCATAAATCGGTAGCCTTTATATATACCAACAATAGTCATGTTGAATAAACAGTTAAGGACTCTATCCCATTCACAGTAGTGCCAAAGAAGATGAAATGTTTGGGAATTTATCTAACAAAGGATGTGAAAGATCGCTATAAAGAGAACTATGAAACTCTAAGAAAAGAAATAGCTGAAAATATTAACAAATGGAAAAACATACCATGCTCATGGCTGGGAAGAATCAACATTGTTAAAATGTCCATACTACCCAAAGCAATATATAATTTCAATGCAATCCCTATTAAAGCTCCACTGTCTTACTTTTAAGATCTTGAAAAAACAATACTTCGTTTTATATGGAATCTGAAAAAGCCTTGAATAGCCAAGACAGTACTCAGAAATAAAAACAAAGCAGGAGGAATTATGCTACCAGACCTCAGACTATACTACAAATCGATAGTGATCAAAACAGCATGGTATTGGCACAAAAACAGAGAAATAGATGTCTGGAACAGAATAGAGAACCAAGAGATGAATCCAGCTACTTACCATTATTACATCTTTGACAAGCCATTTAAAAATATTCAGTGGGGAAAAGATTCCCTATTTAACAAATGGTGCTGGGTGAAGTGGCTGGCAACCTGTAGAAGACTGAAACTGGACCCACACTTTTCACCATTAACTAAGATAGACTCTCACTGGATCAAAGATTTAAACTTAAGACATGAAACTATAAAGATACTAGAAGAGAGTGCAAGGAAAACCCTTGAAGAAATCGGGCTGGGCGAGTATTTTATGAGGAGGACCCCCTGGGCATTTGAAGCAGCTTCAAAAATACACTACTGGGACTTGATCAAACTAAAAAGCTTCTGCACAGCCAAGAACACAGTAAGTAAAGCAAGCAAACAGCCCTCAGAATGGGAGAAGATATTTGCAGGTTATGTCTCCAACAAAGGTTTAATAACCAAAATCCATAGAGAACTCAAACGCATTAGCAAGAACAGAACAAGGGATCCCATCGAGGCTGGGCAAGGGACTTCAAGAGAAACTTCTCTGAAGAAGACAGGTGCATGGCCTTCAGACACATGAAAAAATGCTCATCATCTTTAATCATCAGAGAAATGCAAATCAAAACTACTTTGAGATACCATCTAACTCCAGTGAGAGTAGCCTGTGTCACAAAATCCCAAGACCAGAGATGTTGGTGCGAATGTGGAGAACAGGGAACACTTCTGCACTGCTGGTGGGAATGCAAATTAATACATTCCTTTTGGAAAGAGATATGGAGAACAGTTAGAGATCTAAAAGTAGATCTACCATTCAATCCTGTAATCCCTCTACTGGGCATATACCCAGAAGACCAAAAATCACATCATAACAAAGATATTTGTACCAGAATGTTTATTGCATCCAATTCATAATTGCTAAATCATGGAAGAAGCCCAAGTGCCCATCAGTCCACGAATGGATTAATAAATTGTGGTATATGTATACCATGAAATATTATGCAGCCTTAAAGAAAGATGGAGACTTTACCTCTTTCATGTTTACGTGGATGAAGCTGGAACATATTCTTCTTAGTAAAGTATCTCAAGAATGGAAGAAAAAGTACCCAATGTACTCAACCCTACTATGAAACTAATTTAGGGTTTTCACATGAAAGCTATAATCCAGTTACAACCTAAGAATAGGGGGACGGGGGAAAGGCAGGGGAGGGAGGGAGGAGGTGGGTAGAGGGAAAGGGATTGGTGGGATTACACCAGCAGTGCATGTTACAAGGGTATATGTGAAACTTGGTAAACGGTCTGTGAAGCTAGTGAATGATGCCCCATGATTATATCAATGTACACAGCTATGATTTAATAAAAATAAATAAATAAATAAACAGAAAACAAACAAACAAAACCAAAAACAAAATAGTATATTATCTTGTTGAATATTGTCTGGGCAACTTGTGATCTTTAGGGGTATGAGATGTTAATCACAATGCTGATATGACTGGAGGCCTCCACTGATTTCTCAAACCCCACAGGATGGAGACCCTAAATCTCTCTTTAGCCCTGTTAAAAGGCACTTTAAACTTCTATACTTGGCTGAGCAGAAACTTACCCAGGAAAGTGCTTGTCACTCTGCTTTTGACTTCATTAATAATGTGGGCCCTTCTGTGATACAGGAGCTGAAATTAAAGCAAATGGTGGGAAAAGGATTGATATTATATAGAAAGATTTTTAGAGATGTGAAAAAGCAAAAATGTCAGAAATTAGTGTATTTCTATAGATTTCCATTGAATGTGCCTGCCTCTTCTTCCCCTACCATGAACATAGGATATCTTCCCATTTGTTTGTGCCTTCTTCATTTTCCGTCATCAGTGTTTTATAGTTTTCAGTGTATAGTTCTTTTACTTTCTTGTTGAAATTTTTTCCCAAATTATTGTAAATGAGATTATTTTCTTAATTTCTTATCTGGATAGATTGTAGTTCGTGTACAAGTAGAAAATCTGAATAGACCAATGAGTAAGGAGGTTGAATCAGTAATAACACATCTGCCATCAAAGAAAAACACAAGACCTGATAGTTTCACTGTTGAATTCTATTAAACATTTTAAAAACTAATACCTGTTCTTCTCAAACTCTTCTGAAAAAATGAAGAGGAGGACATACATCCAAACTCATTCTATGAGGCCAGCATTTCCCTGATACCAACACCAGACAGGACAAGATAAAAAGCAAGCTGCAGGGCCAGGTGTGGTGGCTCATGCCTGTAATCCTAGCACTCTGGAAGTCCAAGCTGGGTGAATTGCCTGAGCTCACAGATTCAAGATCAGCCTGAGCAAGAGCAAGACGCCTGTCTCTAAAAATAGCAGGGTGTTGTGGCGGGTGCCTGTAGTCCCAGCTACTTGGGACGCTGAAGCAAGAGAATTGCTTGAGCCCAAGAGTTTCAGGTTGCTGTGAGCTATGACTTCACGCACTCTATGGAGGGCGACAAAGTCCTAAGACTAAAAGAAAAGAAAGCTACAGCTGCAGGATAATATCTCTGAACATGGATGCAAAGACCCTCCTCAAAATACTAGCAATTGAATCCAACAGCATATTTAAAACGTCATTCATCCTGATTACATGGAGTTTATCCTAAAGATACAAGGTTGGTTTCACGTAAGATAAATGGCATATACCATAGTAACAAAATGAAGGATAGAAGCCACATGATCATCTTAATAGATGCATAAAAAGCATTTTATAAAATTCAACATTCATGATAAAAACTCTCAACAAAATAAACGTAGAAGGAATGTACCTTGACACAATAAGTACCATATATGACAAGACAAGAGTCAGTGTTTGAAAGTTGAAAACTTCTTCTCTGTGATCAGGATTTGTCCCTTTGCCAAAGACCCTATGCTTATCATCCAAGACAAGTATGCCCACTCCTTCCACATCTACTCAATAGTACTGGTGGTCTTAGCAAGGACAATTAGGCAAGAAGAAAAGGCATACAAATAGCAGAGGTAGAAGTGAAATTGTCTTTTGCTGATGACATGATCTTACATAGAGAAAATCTTAAAGGTTCCACCAGAAAATTGTTAGAACTGATAAACAAGTTTAGTATAGTTGTAGGTTTTTTAACAGTACAGTTACACAATCTTTGCTTAATATTTTATAAAACTGCCTACCTGTTTTCCAAAGTGGCTGTACCATTTTATACTTCTACCTATAATATATGAGGCTTGTACTTTCTCTTCTTATGGGTTTTTTCATAATAGCCATTCTAATGGGTATGGAAAATGCCATTGTGATTTTGATTTTCATTTTTCAAAACGACTGATGATACCAAACATCTTTTCATTTGCTTTTGGAGTATTTGTATATCTTCTTTAGTGAAATATATATTCAAATCTTTTGCCCATTTAGGTAATTGGTTGTTTTGTTATTGAATTTCAAATTCTTTTTTTTAATTCAACAATTTTTAAATGAAATTATTCAATTCCCCAAAGCCCATAGACTACCAAAATTCATTCCAGATGATATACAATCTGGGTACTTCTAGAGCTAGTAAGGAAATTAAATTAATAGTTTAAAGATACCTGAAAATGAATTTTAAATTCTTAAAATTCATCAGATATATTATTTGCAAACATTTTCCCCAAGTCTGTGGCTTGTCTTTTCACTTTCTTAATAGTGTCTTTTTAAGCACATAAAGCTTTTTTTTTTTTTTTTTTTTTTTAAGAGACAGACTTTCACTTTGTCCTCCTCAGTAGGGTGCTGTGGTGTCACAGCTCACAGCAACCTCCAGCTCTTGGGCTTAGGAGATTCTCTTGCCCCAGCCTCCCGAGTAGCTGGGGCTACAAGCACCCACCACAATGCCCGGCTATTTTTTATTGCAGTTTGGCTGGGGCCGGGTTCAAACCTGCCACTCTCAGTATATGGGGCCGGCATCCTACTCACTGAGCCACAGGCACGGCCCAAGCACATAAAGTTTTAATTTCTTAAGTTCAGCTTATCTTTCCATCCTTCTTTGATCATTTGGCTTTTGGTGTTGTATCCAGGAACTCGTGGCCTGATCCAAAGTCATGAAAATTTACTTGTCTGTCTTCTTTTAAGGTTTTTTGTTTGTTTGTTTAAATCTATGATTCATTTTGAAGTAGTTTTTGTATGATGTGAAGTAAAGGTTGGAGTTCACCTTCTTACATATCAATAGCTGATTGTCTCAGCTTCTTTTGTTGAAAAGAATATTCTTTTTTCATTGAATTGTTTTGGTATCTTTGTTGAAAAGCAATTGGCTTTAAATGTAAGGGTGTAAGTGGTTACTTATTGTAACATTCACCCCTAATTCTAACTCTAGATTTCATAAGGCCTTTTTACTTTTTTGATTGAATGAATATTCTGAAAGTTTATTCTGGAACCATATCAGTAAATAAAAAACATCTAGCACAAAATAAATTTCCCCTAAATCAATTGCATTCTTATTGCAATCAGTGTGTACATGTATACATGTATATGAATTATCTGTGCCTCCAGTGTGTGTTAATAAAATTATTGTGAGTTTAGATAGAAGCTAGAACATTTACCCATTTATCTGGAACTTCACTACCTTAATATTTGGGCATTTTTTTCATCATTTAGTTTTTATTTCATAATCATAAGCTTAACTCTGCAAGCCAGCAAAACATGGAAGGGAATAAGGAAAATATAGAACCCAAAGAACTGAACGAAGGAAGAGCACAAAAGTTACAGGATATTGTGAGCAAATGGGATAGAAGGGTGCTCTCCTGAGTTACAGAAGAACTGGTTGTTAAGATACAATATTAAGTTAAATTATCATATCAATGTACACAGCTATGATTTAATGAAAAAAAAAAGTTAAATTTATTGGCAGTTATCCACAGTACTGACTGGTGATCTTCTTGCTGGTCTTGCCATTCTGTACTCAAAGGGCTTCATAGCTTCCATGGCACTCGTGCCCTCTTTCGTTTTGCCAAAGATCCCATGCTTGTCATCCAACCACTCAGTCTTGGCTGTGCAGATGAAAGCTGGGAACCGTTAGTGGTGGGTTCAGAAGTTGCCGTGGACAAGATACCAGGACCTATATGCTTCAGAATGAAGTTCTCATCATCAAATTTCTCCCTATAGATAGACTTGCTGCTAGTGCCATTATGTCATGTAATGTCACCACCCTGGCGCATAAACCCTGGAATAATTCTGTGAAAGCAGGAACCCTTATAAACAATTCTCTCTCTCTAGTGCTCAGCCCTTGAAAGTTTTCTACTGTCTTGGGAACTTTGTCTGTAAACAGTTCAAAGGAGACATGGCCCAAGGGCTTGCCATCCATGGCAATATTGAAGAACATGGTGGAGTTGACCATGGTAGCCAGAGACCATGGGAAGCTGCAGCATCTGCAAAGCCTATTAGGGCATTTTTGAAAAGAAAGTCTTTCTTGCTGGATTTGTTCTGCCAAGAGATCCAGCAAATTTTAGAATTTTATATCACTCATGTTCCTTGTGCAGTCTTTTGAGAAATATTAAACCAAGATCTCTTAAGTGATTTCCATGCAGAATTAATGCTTCCCTTGACTTTTGCCAAATGCTGTGATGCATTTCTGTAGCAGATGCCAGAACCTTTGGAACTTGTATCTGGAAAGAATTCAAAATTTTAAGACAGAAAGCATTTGTGCCTGGGGCAATGTAATGACCCCACCTGTGTCATTTTCTTGTCTTATGGATGTTTTTAGTGTATGTTCAGTAAGGCCCAGGCAGATCCTTCTTCTATTTTTAAAACTTTTTTATAAAACAGAGTTTTAATTTTACAAGACCAGATATTGCTCCAAGTTTCAAAATATGTGTTCTTCAGCATAAAATGTTTTGACAGGTACCTAATGGCCTAGCACTTTAGTATCTATGGTTTAGGCTTAGATTCAGAGAATCAGAGCCATAAAACCATAGTGTAATTAGTCACTATTAGATGCTATATAAATTTGTATTTCTGTATTCTAGGCAAACTGCTTGTTTCCCCTTTTCCGTATTTCGATAACTAATTCAACTTGTTAACATACCACTAAAATAAATAGAAGTACTTAGATGCTGGATTTATTAGTTTTGATGTTTTACTTATAGTCTAAGAGGAAGAGCAAAAAGGACCTAGTATTTATTAGTGCCTACTGTTTTCCGAGTATTATCCTAGGTATGTTTATATCCCTAATCTCATTTAATCCTCACAGCCCCTCATTGTTGGCATTATTATCCTGGTTTTAACGATGAAGAACTTTAAACAAGTCAGATAATGATACTTTATCCTTGTGTGGGGCCTTTCATGTCATAATTCTAAAGTATCATCTGACATTTGGGGATGTCCAGTTATAAAAAAGAGAAATTATCATAATTTATATCCATGGTTGCAGAGTTGAGGCTAGAAAGAGAAGACAAATGCAGTATTCCTCAACTTTTTGTACTTATCTTTGGGAAACAGTAAACAGAGATAAGGGACAATATACATTTATTAGGGGAAAGACTTTATAGTCCTCAGATACAACTAGCACTGAAACAATTGGATATACATATGCAAAAAAAAAATCAACCTTGACTCATACCTTATATGTAAAAACTAAATTCAAATAGATATAGACCTAGCTATAAAACTTAAGACTATAAAACTTGTGGAAGAAAAGGAAATTTATATAAAAGTCTAAAATTTGCTGGATCTCTTGGCAGAACAAATCCAATAAGCAAGACTTTCTTTTCAAAAATGCCTCAATAGCCTTTTCAGATGCTGCAGCTTCCCATGGTCTCCTGCTACCATGGTAATTTATAGAGAATAGAGGTTTATTCAGCACACAGTTTGGCAGGCCCTGGCTGGATTTGAACCCGCCAGCTCTGATGTACATGGCTGGTGCCCTAGCCACTGAGCTACAGGCGCCGAGCAATAGCCTTTTTTTTTTTTTTTTTTTTAAAGATTTAAACATTTTAAAAACATGGGTGGCTGAAATAGTGACGTCTTTGCTTTCTGATGGGTCAATGTTCACAAGCTTTTACACACATTATTAAAAATATTTTATAAAATTACCTTTAGCCTATGTGTATAAGGTGTATATATGAAACATAAATGAATTGTGTTTTACACTTGGGTTCCATCCACAAGGCATCTTATTATGTATATACAAGTATTCCATCCCCTTCTCTTCCCTCCCCCCATCCCCCCGAAATCTGAAATACTTATAGTGTCAAGCATTTTGGGTAAGGTATATTCAACAGGTATAGACCTGTAGGTTTTTTGTAGATATCCCCTAGCAGATTGAGGAAGTTATATTTTATTCCTAGTTTGCTGAGAGTTTTTATTGTGAGTGGATGTTGGGTTTTTTCCAGTGATTAAGAGCATTGGAAAATTGAGATGACCACTGTCATTTTTATTTTTAGTC
The DNA here is from genome assembly GCF_027406575.1 of Nycticebus coucang. Classification (NCBI taxonomy): domain Eukaryota; kingdom Metazoa; phylum Chordata; class Mammalia; order Primates; family Lorisidae; genus Nycticebus; species Nycticebus coucang. Next base: position 165,284,979 of record NC_069780.1, on the reverse strand, counting down.
TGCTGATAAGGTGCATTGTTTGATTTTTTTAAACATTTATTTCAGATTAATATAAGGGTACAAATGATTAGGTTACATTGTTTGCATTTGTTAGGTAAAGTTTAAGTTATAGTTGAGCCCTTCACCCAGAGGGTGTGCTTCAATAGAGCATAATAGAGATATATTCTTTTAATTCTAAGTATTTGGGAAAAGTTGTATTTTCAGATGCATTTCTATTATTGATTGCTTATTTGATTTTTGGGTAGTATATATGTTTAGTATGATTTTAGCTATTTTTCATTTGGTTAGATTTGTTTTATGTCCCAGAATATGGTGTATACTGATGAATGTTCAATGTGCACCTGAAAAAATGTATATAGAGTTGTTGTACAACTAACTGAAGTGGTCTGTAAATGTTAATTAGCTCAAGTTGGTTGATAGGTTTTTCAAGTTGGCTATATACTTTCTGATTTGGGAAGGTTAGGAGAATCTACTTTTCTGTCAGTTACTGATAAAGGAACCCTGAATTATATAGTTAAAAGTGTGGATTTGCTAGTCTACCCTTCATGTAGGTGTATTTAGGATTGTTACATTTCTATTGATCACTTGATTCTTTATCATTATGAAATTTTCTTCTCTGTATCTGGTGATATTTCTTGAGTTCTGAAGTCTAGTTTGACAATAATATAGTCACTCTAAGTTTTTTTGTGATTGTTTACATGATATTTTTCTTTTTTTGGTAGAGACAGAGTTTCACGTTATTGCCCTTGGTAGAGTGCCGTGGCATCACACAGCTCACAGCAACCTCCAACTCCTGGGCTTAGGCGATTCTCCTGCCTCAGCCTCCCGAGTAGCTGGGACTACAGGCGCCCACCACAACGCCCAGCTATTTTTTTGTTGCAGTTTGGCCGGGGCTGGGTTTGAACCTGCCACCCTCCGTATATGGGGCCGGCGCCCTGCTCACTGAGCCACAGGCGCCTCCCTACATGATATTTTTCTTCTGTCTTTTTACTGTTAACCTAAATATATATGTATAATTGCATAAAAATTTATGAATAATTACATAAAGAGATTATAGGTACATATGATTATGTGTCTACACACAATGATGTCTGATTTATATCTTTATTATTATACATCTGTGTCTATCTCTATATAATCACATAGATATATAATGATATAGCTATATATAGCATCTATATATAGATATATTACATGATATATTTATTAATTAAAGATACAGTCTGCTTGTGTCTTACTTTTATTTAATACAGTATAACATTTTTCTTTAATTAGAGTTTTTAGGATATTTTCAAATGTAATTATTGATAATGTTGGATTTATATCTACTGTATTGCTGTTGGTTTTATATTTACCGCATTGTTTTTATTTCTCATCTTTTCCTGTTTTTGATAGAATTAATATTTTTGTTTTCATTTTATCTCGGTTATGTATTTATTAAAAAATGTGTTAGGAATTGCTTTAGGGTTTATAATAAACATTTTTAATGTATCATATTTTCTCTTCCAATTATATGCCATTTCGAGAATAGCACAAAACTATATTTTAATACTTTCACTCTTCCCTCCCCACCTTTGTTCTATTATTACCATATATTTTATTTGGACACGTTATGAACCTTATAATACATTGTTGCTATTTTTACTTTATAGCCTTTTATTTATTTATTTTAATTTTTTTTATTTTTTGAGACAGAGTTTCACTGTATCACCAGTGCAGTGGTGTCACAGCTTACAACAACCTCAAACTCTTGGGCTTAAGTGATTCTCTTGCCTCAGCCTCCTAAGTAGCTAGGACCACAGGCATCCACCACAACATCTGGCCATTTTTTGGTTGCAGTTGTCATTGTTGTTTGGCAGGCCCGGGCTGGATTTGAACCCGTCAGCTCTGGTGTACATGGCTGGTGCCCTAGCCACTGAGCTACAGGCACCGAGACATAGCCTTTTTTTTTTTTTTTAAAGGAGATTTAAACATTTTAAAAATATGCCTTTTACGTTTATCTTCATTTTTATGTTTCTGACCATTCTTTATGTAGATTCAGATTTCTATTTATGCCATGTTTGCTCTGCCTTAAGAGCTTTCTTTAAAAATTCTTGTAGTCCATGACTGATGCAGTGAATTGCCTCAGCTTTTTTCATCTGAAAAGTCTTGATTTCACCTTATTTTTGAAATATATTTTCACTGGCTATAGAATATTGGATTGAGGATTTGTTTTTCTTTTTTTTTTTTGTAGAGACAGAGTCTCACTTTGTCACCCTCGGTAGAGTGCTATGGTGTTACAGCTCACAGCAACCTCTAACTCCTGGGCCCTGGTGATTCTCTTGCCTCAGCCTCGAGCAGCCGGGACCAGAGGTGTCCACCACAACACCCGGCTATTTCTTTGTTTCAGTTTGGCCCGGGGCCAGGTTCCAACCCCCCACCTTCGTATACCCTACTGACTGAGCCACAGGCAAAGGATGTTGTTTCATAGTGGTTTGGTTTGCATGGTTTCTACCAAGAAGATGCTAACCTCATCTTTGTTTTTCTCTATTTTATCTCCCCACATCCCCGTCATGTGGCTTTTGTTCTACCCTACCTAAGTGGCAGTGCTTCTTTGCTTTGGGACACTGAGTAGGAGGGTGTTCTACCCCTGCCCATGACCTAAACTGCCATTGCTTTGTTACTAGGTGAAGGCTGAGGAGCAGATAGCTGCATTTCTACTTCTCCCTGGGAGGCATTAGGTCTTTGCTGGGGGTCTAGAGCAGGACTTTTTTAGTGACTTATTTTTCATTGTGTTATAGAATAGTGCATTAACACATATAAGTAATTTACAAGTTAATGTGCTTACATAGGGGGCATACACATTGAGCAGTTTTACTGATCTGACTACTGTGTATAGTCAGAAGAGACTGGAGGCCACCTCATTAGGGTCAGAATTAAAAACTGATTTGAAGTAAAATTGCTACTTTGTTGTTGTTATTGTTGTTGTCATTGTTGTTTAGTAGGCCTGGGCTGGATTCAAACCTGCCAGCCTTGGTGTACAGTGGTCAGCGGTGTAACCACTGTGCTATGGGAGCCAAGCCAGAAATTGCTACTTTTTGATTTACCGACAACATGATTAAAAAGGTTTACTTTATTTCTGTGAGGAACCTCACTTATAAATGGAAAATGTTTTACAGTGTAAGTCTTGTTAATTATTAGATTTATATGCTTAAAAGGTGAGGTAGTAGCTTTATTTTCAACTCCTGCCGTTTTTATCAACAAAAATCTCCGGATTCTTTTTAGGACTGTGAGGATATGGGAAGTTGAAAATCCAAAGAAGCAAAAAAGTGTCTTTAAGCCACGGACAATGCAGGGTAAAAAAGTCATTCCCACTACGTGCACATATAGTAGAGATGGAAATCTCATAGCAGCTGCCTGCCAGAATGGAAGCATACAGATCTGGGACCGAAATTTAACTGTAAGTCAAGAGCATTTAAATATTCTTTCCTTAGACGATAACTACCTTATAAAGACAAACATCATGTTAAAATATTATGAAGGTCAATTTCCTGAGTTTATACCTAATTTAAACTTTAGTGTTAGTTGATCAAACATTGGAACTTTTGCAGTAAACAGCATTTCAGGAAGCATTCCAGCTCAGTATTTTCCAGTGCGTATTAGATTTTGCTTTTAAAATAAATTTGCTCTTTTGGTATAAAATTTAAAGAACACAGTGTAGTTTATTGTATGGAATTTCAATTTATTTGATTTTGAAAGTGATGATTTGATAGTAATATAAAACAAGACTAAGCAAAACCTTTGAAAGAATACCCTTTGAAAGGTTTAAGAAAAATTCAAAAGGACCACGATCATCTATCACCTTTTTTGTGATTTTCCATAATAATTTAAATAACATTTTGTTTTAATATTCTGTCATGTTCCGGGGCGGCGCCTGTGGCTCAGTGAGTAAGGCGCCGGCCCCATATGCTGAGGGTGGCGGGTTCAAACCCAGCCCCGGCCAAACGGCAACAAAAAAAAAAATAGCCGGGCGTTGTGGCTGGCGCCTGTTGTCCCAGCTACTCGGGAGGCTGAGGCAGGAGAATTGCCTAAGCCCAAGAGTTGGAGGTTGCTGTGAGCCGTGTGACGCCACGGCACTCTACCGAGGGCAATAAAGTGAAACTCTGTCTCTACAAAAAAAAAAAAAAAAAAAAAAAATATTCTGTCATGTTCCATTTGAATAGGTTTCACATTTTTCAATATGATTTTTAGGTCATTATTGAAGTAAATAAATTTGTAATTGGAAGGGATCATATAATCTATAGAAATAATGGATACAAAAACCCATGGCTAATTCTGTGAATTACCCATAAGCTTTAAAAAAGGGTTTTGTTGTATGTATAGATGGTAAAATTTTGGAATGACACTAAATTGCCTGTGTTAAAATAAAATTCTACTCAAATGTTATAATTTGGATATCTTTTTCAATGAGAAAATCTAGTCAGATAATAAATATTTATTAAATCTGTACTATGTGCTAGGTGCTATTTTATTTCATTTTATTTATTTATTTTGAGACAGAGTCTCACTGTGTTGCCCTCGGAAGAGTGCTGTGGCATTACAGCCCACAGCAACCTCAAACTCTTGGGCTTAAGTGATTCTCTTGCCTCAGCCTCCCAAGTAACTGGGACTACAGGCGCCCGCCACAGTGCCTGGCTATTTTTTGGTTGTAGTTGTTTGGCAGGCTCATGTTGGGTTCCAACCTGCCAGCTCCTGTGTATGTGGCTGGCACCGTAGCCTCTGAGCTACAGGTGCCGAGCTGTAGATGCTATTTTAGCTCTGAGAATACTTACCAAAAATTTCTGTCCTTACAGAGTTTTCATTCTATGTTTAAAAACAAATTAGAAAAAAAGATGGTCTATTCAGCTTTGTACATCAACCATTTACATTTTGAAAGGGACCCCAGGAAACAGTTGTCTTTTCAGGCAAATATGTTAAAGTTAGTTGTGTTGGAAGGAGGTAAAAAGTAATGATGGGGGTAAAAATTCATGCTGATAATGCTGGAAATATCTTTGGCATTTTCTGTTTGTCAGATCTTTTTATTTCTGTTTTCATCTCCATTATAAACCCCATAAAGCTTCATAACAACACAGAGATTTTTAAAACCCTGTTGAACTGTAAACTGAGTTTTAACCAAGCAATAAATTTTTTAGTAACTGGCTTTCATCGTCTTTGGGTGCTGTTGATTTAAACATGGAAATTCTAGAACACATACTTTTCTTATGTAGCTTTAATAATAATGTTCTTGGTCTTTATATACATATACATAGTGCACATGTACCTGCCTTTCTCTTAAAATCCACATAATTTTATAAGTTGAATGTAGTTATTAAAGATTGTCCTTGCATGTCTTAAAATAATATCTCCTATTTCTAATTTTATAAAAAATAAGCCACTTATTTGCATGCCAGTATCTAAAAAGTTATCTTTTAAACCCTCTACTAGGGTTTGATTCTATTTCAAAGACTCATAGTCTTTGATTCTATTTTGTTAGTTTATTTCACAAATGAATGTATAGTTTAATTATACCACATCCTATTATATTTTATTCATATTTTTACATTTGCATATAAATGTGTAAACACTGAAAACAAATCAAGTTGAGAAGAAAAACTTGTAAGCAGGAAACACAGTTTGATTAGGAAACAGATTATTTAAAAATTTCTTAACTATTATTTCAGCCATAAAAAGTCATAGATAAATACTACAGCTGAAGTGAGAAAGCCTAATAGCAATAGTTTTTCTGTGCAGTATCCAAAGAATTATATGACAGATGATGGCTAATATATGTTTTGTGATGATTGAATAAAGCTGTCCTAATAGCCCACATTGAATGATAGAAGTCTTATTGAACAAATTTAAGCTTTAACAAATTAAATGAAACATTAGAAGTACAGTGTTCCTCTTAATGATTAATTCCACATTCTCAAGACTTACTTTTACTCTAAAGTTATACTGGCTAATATGCCAGTATTTGACTATTTTGATTTCAATTAATTGAAATAAAATAAAATTAGAATGTTAAATCCTTAGTCACACTAGCAAATTTTCTTTCTTTTTTTTTGTTGGGGATTCATTGAGGGTACAATAAGCCAGGTTACGCTGATTGCAATTGTCAGGCAAAGTCCCTGTTGCAATCATGTCTTGCTAGGTTTGAACCTGCCACCTCCGGCATATGGGACCGGCACCCTACTCCTTCAGCCACAGGCGCCACCCAGATTGTTGGTTTTTTTCATGTGGATTAATTTGAGTTCTCTATAGATCCTAGTTATCCACTGTCTTGACCACTATAGCTTTGTAGTACAGACTAAAATCTGGTATGCTGATGCCCCCAGCTTTATTTTTATTACTAAGAACTGCTTTAGCTATACGGGGTTTTTTCTGGTTCCATACAAAACGCAGAATCGTTTTTTCCAAATCTTGAAAGTACGATGTTTGTATTTTGATAGGAATGGCATTGAATAGGTAGATTGCTTTGGGAAGTATAGACATTATAACAATGTTGATTCTTCCCATCCATGAGCATGGTATGTTCTTCCATTTGTTAATATCCTCTGCTATTTCCTTTCTGAGGATTTCATAGTTTTCTTTATAGAGGTCCTTCACCTCCTTCGTTAGGTATACTCCTAGGTATTTCATTTTCTTTGAAACTATGGTGAAGGGTGTTGTGTCCTTAATTACCTTCTCATCTTGACTGTTATTGGTGTATACAAAGGCTACTGAATTGTGGAGATTGATTTTATATCCTGAAACATTACTGTATTTTTTGATGACTTCTAGGAGTCTTGTGGTTGAGTCTTTGGGGTTCTCTAGGTATAAGATCATGTCGTCAGCAAAGAGGAAGAGTTTGACCTCCTCTGCTCCCATTTGGATTCCCTTTATTTCCTTGTCTTGCCTAATTGTATTGGCTAGAACTTCCAGCACTATGTTGAATAGTAAAGGTGACAGAGGACAACCTTGTCCGGTTCCAGTTCTAAGACGAAAAGCTTTCAATTTTACTCCATTCAGTAAAATATTAGCTGTGGGTTTGTCATAGATAGCGTCAATCAGTTTTAGAAATGTGCCACCTATGCATATACTCTTCAGTGTTCTAATTAGAAAAGGATGCTGGATTTTATCAAATGCTTTTTCTGCATCTATTGTAATCTATTGGCTAGGATTTTGTTGAGAATTTTTGCATCTATATTCATGAGTGAGATTGGTCTGAAATTCTCCTTTTTGTTTGGGTCTTTTCCTGGTTTTGGTATCAGGGTGATGTTTGCTTCATAGAATGTGTTGGGGAAGATTCCTTCTTCCTCAATTTTTTGCAATAATTTCTGCAGTACAGGAATAAGCTCTTCCTTGAAGTTTTGATAGAATTCTGGTGTGAAGCCATCTGGACCAGGGCATTTTTTGGTTGGAAGATTTTTTATTTTATCTTTAATCTCAGTGCTTGAAATTGGTCTGTTCAGGAGGTCTATTTCTTCCTGGCTGAGTCTAGGGAGAGAGTGTGATTCCAAATATCGATCCATTTCCTTCACATTGTCAAATTTCTGGGCATAGAGTTTCTGGTAGTATTCAGAGATGATCTCTTGTATCTCTGTGGGATCAGTTGTTATTTCCCCTTTATCATTTCTGATTGAGGTTACTAGAGATTTTACTTTTCTATTTCTCATTAGTCTGGCCAATGGTTTATCTATTTTATTTATTTTTTCAAAAAAACAACTTGTTTCATTAATTTTCTGAATGATTCTTTTGTTTTCAATTTCATTGATCTCTGATTTGATTTTGGATATTTCTTTTCTTCTACTGGGTTTAGGCTTAGATTGTTCTTCTTTTTCCAATTCCATAAGATGGCTTGTGAGATTGTTGATGTGCTCTCTTTCTGTTTTTCGAATGTAGCCATCTAAAGCAATAAATTTTCCTCTGAAAACTGCTTTTGCAGTATCGCACAGGTTTGGTAGCTTGTGTCTTCATTGTTGTTCTGCTCAAGGAAGTTAATGATTTCCTGTTTTATTTCTTCCTGCACCCATCTGTTATTCAACTGAAGATTGTTTAATTTCCATGCCGTTGTGTGGGGTTGAGCGTTTTTGTTAGAGTTGAGTTCCACCTTTAGTGCCTTATGGTCTGAGAAGATACAAGGTAAATTTTCAGTTCTTTTGATTCTGTTGATATTTGTTTTGTGTCCCAGGATATGATCCATTTTGGAGAATGTTCCATGGGGTGATGAGAAGAATGTATATTCTTTATCTTTGGGGTGGAGTGTTCTATATGCGTCTGTCAAGCATAGTTGTTCTAGGGTCTCATTTAAATCTCTTTTATCTTTGTTTATTTTCTGTTTAGAGGATCTGTCCAGCTCTGTAAGAGGAGTGTTAAAGTCCCCTGTTATGATGGTATTATCAGATATCATATTGCTCAGACTGAGTAAGGTCTGTTTCAAGAATCTGGGCGCATTTAAATTGGGTGCATAATATTTAGAATTGAAACATCTTCTTGTTGTATTTTTCCCTCGACTAATGTAAAGTGACCATCTTTGTCTTTTTTGACTTTAGTTGCTTTAAATCCACATGTATCTGAAAATAAGATTGCAACTCCTCTTTTCTTCTGAATTCCATTTGCCTGAAAAATTGTCTTCCAACCCTTGACTTGGAGTTTTAATTTGTCTTTTGAAGCCAGGTGTGTTTCTTGCAGACAGCAAATGGATGGCTTGTGCTTTTTAATCCAGTCAGCCAATCTATGTCTCTTCAGTGGGGAATTCAAGCCATTAACATTTATTGAGATAATTGATAAGTGTGGTAGTATTTTATTCGTCTTATTTGGTGAGAGTCCATTGCTTAGTTTTATCTTTTGCATCAGTGTGGAGGTTAGGTTCTGTCCTTTAATATCTGAGTTCTTACTTTGCTGCTGATCCATTGTGAGGGTTAGTGTGTAGAACAGGTTGAAGTATTTCCTGTAGAGCTGGTCTTGTTGTGGCGAATTTCCTCAATGTTTGTATATCCGTAAACGATTTGATTTCTTTATCAATTTTAAAGCTTAGCTTAGCAGGGTACAGAATTCTGGGCTGAAAATTGTTCTGTCGAAGTAGATTAAAGATAGATGACCATTGTCTTCTTGCTTGGAAAGTTTCATCAGAGAAGTCTGCGGTCACTCTGATGGATTTGCCCCTGTAGGTCAACTGGCGCTTACTCCTGGGAGCTTGCAGAATCTTTTCTTTTGTCTTGACTTTGGACAGGTTCATCACAATGTGTCTTGGAGAAGCTCGGTTAGAGTTGAGGTGACCTGGGGTCCGATAGCCCTCTGAAAGCAGTGTGTCAGAATCTTTGGTGATATTTGGGAAATTTTCTTTTATAATATTCTCTAGTATGGCTTCCATTCCTCTGGGGCATTCTTCTTCCCCTTCTGTGATTCCTATAACTCGTATGTTGGAACGCTTCATAAAATCCCATAATTCTGACAGTGAACGTTCTGCTTTCTCTCTCTTCTTTTCTGCCTCTTTTACTATCTGAGTTATCCCAAGAACTTTGTCTTCTACCTCTGAAATTCTTTCTTCTGCATGGTCTAACCTGTTGCTGATACTTTCCATTGCATCTTTAAGTTCCCTAATTGACTGTTTCAGTTCCTTCAGCCTGCTATATCCTTTTTATATTCTTCATAGCGTTCATCTCTTATTTGATTCTGTTTTTGGATTTCCTTTTGGTTATTTTCCACTTTATTAGCAGTTTCCTTTATTGTTTCCATCATTTCTTTCATTGTTTTCAACATGTGTATTCTAAATTCCCTTTCTGTCATTCCTAACATTTCTTTGTAAGTGGAATCCTCTGCAGTAGCTACCTCATGGTCCCTTGGCGGGGTTGTTCTGGCTTGGTTCTTCATGTTTCCAGGAGTTTTCTGCTGATTGTTCCTCATGAGTGATTTCTTTTATCTGTTTCCTTGCCCTAATTTTCCTTTCACTTCCTCTTGCTCTTTAAGTTCTTGTGCCTGTGGGCTAAGGTTTCGATGAGTCCTTTTGGTACTGGACCAGAAGGGTGAGAAGGTTGATGTGCAAGATAGGAATGAAAGAAAGGAGGAACGAGCGAAAAAAAAAAAATAAAAAATAGAGAAAGGAGAGGGGGTGGGTAAAAGGAATGTTGACAAAAAGGAGAGGCACAGAAAGAGGGAGAGAGAGCCATATAGGTGTACAGTAGGGTACTTTGACACAACCTTAAAAAAACTCCACCTTCTGGGGATGCCCAGTTGGGTGGTTCCCTTGAGGTCAGCAGTTCTTTGCTAACCTGGTCAGAGACAGTACCCCACCTCCACCAAGTAGAGAGGAACGACAAAAATGCTATAAATCAAACCAAAACAAGCAAACAGAAAACTTTACAGGATAAAATTGGGTGAAAAACCAAGTAATAGTGGTAGAAACACTAGCAAAAATGAAGTTCTAGTCATTGAAAAAGGCAGCAATGGTAAATTATAATTACACTAGAAAAATTGAGAAAGAAAAAAAATCTGTATGGAAAAGGTGAAATTGAAAAACAAAACAACATCAACAACATCAAAATAAACAGAAAAACAACCAAACCAAAAAAAAAAAAACACTACCAAAAACAAAGCAGTATGTATATGTTGTTGAATATTATCTGCGCAACACGTGGTCTTCTGGGATATGAGCGTTAATCATAGTGCTGGTACGACTAGAGGCTACAGATTTCTCTAACCCCAGCAGGTAGACACCCTAAATCTCTCTTCAGCCCTCTTAAAAGGCACTTTGAACTTGTAAACTTGCTGAGTAGAAGCTTTCCCAGGAAAGTGCTTGTCGCTGGAATCACTGCTGAAGTGGCTATCCACTTACCCAGTGTGCCAAAACCTGTCTCACTCTGCCCCTGAGGGTTAGGGCTGTAAGGCGGCTCAGACCCTGCCCTTAGGCTACTCAGTCGCTGTGTTACCAGCTCCCGCCCGATTCTTGCTCTGCGACCCTGAGGGAGGAGCTTGCTGGGGCAGATTACTCACAATTGCTCTCTGTGGCCCACAGCCAAACACTATTAGCTCTGTCTGGCTCAACGGCTCAGACTGGGGCCCTAGACATCGGCCAAAGTTCTCCGCACTCCCGCTCAGGCTCTCCCCAAGGCAGTTCAACTGAGTGCCAAGTCCAAAGACACCAAAAGAGTTCACAGGTAAGGCCTTTCCGGTTTGCAGTCTCGCTGCTACTGTACTTACTTACAGTTGCTGGCGGGTTTAGACCTGTTGAACATACGCGACCACTTGCCGTTTTTCCACTGTTTTAGTCCTCCTCTTGGGGTCCAGAAGTCTCTCGCTGACTCCCTGTATCCTCACAAGGATGATTATAGGCAGATCCCACTAGCCAGAGATCCCTGGAGTCCTATCTCCCCAGACTCACGGTGCCCAGATGCAAGGAAGCCATTACTCGGCCGCCATCTTGCTTTCTCCAGTTGCACACTAGCAAATTTTCAAGTACCCAGTAGCCTCATGTGACTAGTGGCTACTTATTGGACAACATAGACAAAAAACATTCTTACCATTACAGAAAAGTCTGTTGAATATGGTTGCTTAAGAGGATTTGTTGTTTGCCTGAGGTCCCTTTCATTCACATGATGATGGCCTGCCTTTCCATCTGAGGAGAAGGTCACTTCAAAGGAGTGTTTCTGCTCTGCCTCCCTGGTTCCCCATCCACCAGCATGGGTGGAATAAAGTGAGGGAGAGGCAGAGCAGTGATGGCAGATGGGTGATTGCATGCACCTGTGGCACATTTTGAACTCTTTGCCTCTGTGGTAAACCCTTAGTCTGCAATTCTCTTCTCCCAAATATTCACATGACGTTTTTGTCTCACCTTTTTCTGTTAAGAGGACTGAAATGTTTTCTCCTCAGCCAGGCCTTCCCCAACCATGCTTTATTTAAAATTGCAGTCTTGTCCCCACCAGGGCTACTCTCTGTCCCTCTTGTTTTCTTCCATAGTGTTGATCACCACCTGGTATGCTGTGTGATGTGTTTCACTTACTTCTTTATTGAATATTTCATTTCAGTAGGATATTGGCTCCATGAGTGAAAGGACTGCTGTCTGTTTTGCTCCCTGCTATATTCCCAGAGCAAAGAACAGAGTCTAGTATATAGTAGACTTTTAATAACTTTTAATAATACTTTCACAGAAGACTAATTACTTTTCAGAGGGCATCTGTTAAAGGGGACCCTGTATTTTAGGCAAAGCTAAGGTAAGGTAAAAACCTTCATAAAGAGCTGCTTTTCCTCTCCCCTTTCTCTGTAGTTATATTTCCAAGTGCTTATGTGGACCAGGCAAAATTTTAAGCAGTTTACATGTACTATTTCATTTAATTCCTACAGCAGCCTTGTCATGTAACTATTGCCATTATTATTTTACAGATGAAGAAAACCAGGTTCAAAGAAATTGAGTTGTTTACTCAAGACTACAGTTAGTATGAAGCATAACTGAGGACTAATTCCATGTAGTGCAGCTCAGGAATCTTTATCAGGGGTCAAAAAACTACAGGGCATGTGCCAAATCTAACTTGTTACTTGTTTTTGTATGGCCTGCAAGTTGAGTATGGTTTTTACCTTTTAAAATAGTTGTGTTATTTTTCTATAGCTTCTGTAACAAATTACTGCAAATTTAGTAGCATAAAACAACACTAATGTATTATCTTACAGTTCTGTAGTTATCTTAGAAGCCTCACTGGGCTAAAATCAAGGTGTTGGTAGGGTTGTGTTCTTTTCTGGTGGGTGCTGAGTAAACTTATTTCTTTGCCTTTTCCAGCTTCTAGATACTACCTGTATTTCTTGGCTATTAGTCCCCTCTTCTGCCTTCAAGGCTAGGAAGAGAGGATTGAGTGATTCTCATATTGCAACACTGAAACTACCTTTTCTGCTTACCTTTGCCACTTTTAAAGATGCTATGATTACATCGAGCTTAACCTGGATAAATCCAGGATAACATACAACCTCCCTATTTTAAAGCCAGTGTTATTAGCAAGATTAATTCAGTCTGAAACCTTAAATTATCTTTGCCACATAAAATAACATATTGACAGATGACAGGAAGTAAAATGTGGAAATCTTTTGGGGATATTATTCTGCCAATCATGATAGTTTTTAAAAATTCAAAATAGGAATTTTGTAGCTCAAACAGCTAAGGCGCCAGCCATATACACCAGAGCTGGCAGGTTTGAATCCAGCCTGGGCCAAACAACAGTGACAACTACAACAAAAAAATAGCCAGGTGTTGTGGCGGGTGCCTGGGTCCCAGCTACTTGGGAGGCTGAGGCAAGAAAATCACTTAAGCCCAGGAGTTGGAGGTTGCTGTGGGCTGTGATGCCATGGCACTCTACCCAAGGTGACAGCTTGAGGCTCTGTCTCAAAAAAAAAGAAAAAAAAAAGAAAGAAAGAAAACTATTTGATGACATATGAATCATATGAAATTCAAATTTAAGTGTCCATAAATACATTTTATCAGAACAGCCTTGCTTATTCTATTTTTTTTAAATCACAGCTGTGTACATTAATGCGATCATGGGGCACCATACACTAGTTTTATACACCATTTGACACATTTTCATCACACTGGTTGACATAGCCTTCCTGGCATTTTCTTAGTTATTGTGTTAAGATATTTATATTCTATATTTATTAAGTTTCACATGTACCCTTGTAAGATGCACTGCAGGTGTAATCCCACCAATCATCCATCGTCCTCACTTCCTCTCCCCTCCTTCTCCCCCTTCCCCATATTCTTAGGTTATAACTGGTTTTCATATGAAAGCCATAAATTAGTTTCATAGAAGGGCTGAGTACATTGGATACTTTTTCTTCCATTCTTGAGATACTTTACTAAGAAGAATATGTTCCAGCTCCATCCATGTAAACGTGAAAGTGGTAAAGTCTCCATCTTTCTTTAAGGCTGCATAATATTCTGTGGTGTACGTATACCACAATTTATTTTATTTTTTTTTTTTTCTTTTTTTTTTTATTGTTGGGGATTCATTGAGGGTACAATAAGCCAGTTACACTGATTGCAATTGCTAGGTAAAGTCCCTCTTGCAATCATGTCCTGCCCCCATAAAGTGTGACACACACTAAGGCCCCACCCCACTCCCTCCCTCTCTCTTTCTGCTTCCCCCCCCATAACCTTAATTGTCATTAATTGTCCTCATATCAAGATTGAGTACATAGGATTCATGCTTCTCCATTCTTGTGATGCTTTACTAAGAATAATGTCTTCCACTTCCATCCAGGTTAATACGAAGGATGTAAAGTCTCCATTTTTTTAAATGGCTGAATAGTATTCCATGGTATACATATACCACAGCTTGTTAATCCATTCCTGGGTTGGTGGGCATTTAGGCTGTTTCCACATTTTGGCGATTGTAAATTGAGCTGCAATAAACAGTCTAGTACAAGTGTCCTTATGATAAAAGGATTTTTTTCCTTCTGGGTAGATGCCCAGTAATGGGATTGCAGGATCGAATGGGAGGTCTAGGTTGAGTGCTTTGAGGTTTCTCCATACTTCCTTCCAGAAAGGTTGTACTAGTTTGCAGTCCCACCAGCAGTGTAAAAGTGTTCCCTTCTCTCCACATCCACGCCAGCATCTGCAGTTTTGAGATTTTGTGATGTGGGCCATTCTCTCTGGGGTTAGATGATATCTCAGGGATGTTTTGATTTGCATTTCTCTAATATATAGAGATGATGAACATTTTTTCATGTGTTTGTTAGCCATTCGTCTGTCGTCTTTAGAGAAAGTTCTATTCATGTCTCTTGCCCATTGATATAAGGGATTGTTGGCTTTTTTCATGTGGATTAATTTGAGTTCTCTATAGATCCTGGTTATCAAGCTTTTGTCTGATTGAAAATATGCAAATATCCTTTCCCATTGTGTGGGTTGTCTCTTTGCTTTGGTTATCGTCACCTTAGCTGTACAGAAGCTTTTCAGTTTAATGAAGTCCCATTTGTTTATTTTTGTTGTTGTTGCAATTGCCATGGCAGTCTTCTTCATGAAGTCTTCCCCCAGGCCAATATCTTCCAGTGTTTTTCCTATGCTTTCTTTGAGGATTTTTATTGTTTCGTGCCTTAAATGTAAGTCCTTTATCCATCTTGAATCAATTTTTGTGAGTGGGGAAAGGTATGGGTCCAGTTTCAGTCTTTTACACGCAGACATCCAATTCTCCCAACACCATTTATTGAATAGGGAGTCTTTCCCCCAAGGTAAGTTCTTGTTTGGTTTATCGAAGATTAGGTGGTTGTAAGATGTTAGTTTCATTTCTTGGTGTTCAATTCGATTCCAAGTGTCTATGTCTCTGTTTTTGTGCCAGTACCAAGCTGTCTTGAGCACTATGGCTTTGTAGTACAGACTAAAATCTGGTATGCTGATGCCCCCAGCTTTATTTTTGTTACTAAGAACTGCCTTAGCTATACGGGGTTTTTTCCGGTTCCATACAAAACGCAGAATCATTTTTTCCAAATCTTGAAAGTACGATGTAGGTACTTTGATAGGAATGGCATTGAATAGGTAGATTGCTTTGGGAAGTATAGACATTTTAACAATGTTGATTCTTCCCATCCATGAGCATGGTATGTTCTTCCATTTGTTAATATCCTCTGCTATTTCCTTTCTGAGGAGTTCATAGTTTTCTTTATAGAGGTCCTTCACCTCCTTCGTTAGGTATATTCCTAGGTATTTCATTTTCTTTGAAACTATGGTGAAGGGAGTTGTGTCCTTAATTAGCTTCTCCTCTTGACTGTTATTGGTGTATACAAAGGCTACTGAATTGTGGACATTGATTTTATATCCTGAAACATTACTGTATTTTTTGATGACTTCTAGGAGTCTTGTGGTTGAGTCTTTGGGGTTCTCTAAGTATAAGATCATGTCGTCAGCAAAGAGGGAGAGTTTGACCTCCTCTGCTCCCATTTGGATTCCCTTTATTTCCTTGTCTTGCCTAATTGTATTGGCTAGAACTTCCAGCACTATGTTGAATAGTAAAGGTGACAGAGGACAACCTTGTCTGGTTCCAGTTCTAAGAGGAAAAGCTTTCAGTTTTACTCCATTCAGTAAAATATTGGCTGTGGGTTTGTCATAGATAGCTTCAATCAGTTTTAGAAATGTGCCACCTATGCCTATACTCTTCAGTGTTCTAATTAGAAAAGGATGCTGGATTTTATCAAATGCTTTTTCTGCATCTATTGAGAGGATCATGTGATCTTTATTTTTGCCTCTGTTAATATGGTGGATAACGTTTATGGACTTGCGTATGTTGAACCAGCCTTGCATCCCTGGGATGAAGCCTGCTTGATCATGATGAATGACTTTTTTGATGATAAGCTGTAATCTATTGGCTAGGATTTTGTTGAGAATTTTTGCATCTATATTCATGAGTGAGATTGATCTGAAATTCTCCTTTTTGTTTGGGTCTTTTCCTGGTTTTGTTATCAGGGTGATGTTTGCTTCATAGAATGTGTTGGGGAAGATTCCTTCTTCCTCAATTTTTTGGAATAATTTCTGCAGTACAGGAATAAGCTCTTCCTTGAAGGTTTGATAGAATTCTGGAGTGAAGCCATCTGGACCAGGGCATTTTTTAGTTGGAAGCTTTTTTATTGTTTCTTTGATCTCAGTGCTTGAAATTGGTCTGTTCAGGAGGTCTATTTCTTCCTGGCCAAGTCTAGGGAGAGGGTGTGATTCCAAATATTGATCCATTTCCTTCACATTGTCAAATTTCTGGGCATACAGTTTCTGGTAGTATTCAGAGATGATCTCTTGTATCTCTGTGGGATCAGTTGTTATTTCCCCTTTATCATTTCTGATTGAGGTTACTAGAGATTTTACTTTTCTATTTCTAGTTAGTCTGGCCAATGGTTTATCTATTTTATTTATTTTTTCAAAAAACCAACTCCTTGTTTCATTAATTTTCTGAATGATTCTTTTGTTTTCAATTTCATTGATCTCTGATTTGATTTTGGATATTTCTTTTCTTCTACTGAGTTTAGGCTTAGATTGTTCTTCTTTTTCCAATTCCATAAGATCTCTTGTGAGATTGTTGATGTGCTCTCTGTCTGTATTTCGAATGTAGGCATCTAAAGCAATGAATTTTCCTCTCAAAACTGCTTTTGCAGTATCCCACAGGTTTTGGTAGCTTGTGTCTTCATTGTTGTTATGCTTAAGGAAGTTACTGATTTCCTGTTTGATTTCTTCCTTCACCCATCTGTTATTCAACAGAAGATTGTTTAATTTCCATGCCTTTGGATGGGGTCGAGCATTTTTGTTAGAGTTGAGTTCCACCTTTAGTGCCTTATGGTCTGAAAAGATACAAGGTAAAATTTCAATTCTTTTGATTCTGTTGATATTTGTTTTGTGTCCCAGGATATGATCAATTTTGGAGAATGTTCCATGGGGTGATGAGAAGAATGTATATTCTTTATCTTTGGGGTGGAGTGTTCTATATGCGTCTATCAAGCACAATTGTTCTAGGGTCTCATTTAAATCTCTTATATCTTTGTTTAATTTCTGATTAGAGGATCTGTCCAGCTCTGTAAGAGGTGTGTTAAAGTCCCCTGTTATGATGGTATTATCAGATATCATATTGCTCAGACTGAGTAAGGTCTGTTTCAAGAATCTGGGAGCATTTAAATTTGGTGCATAGATATTTAGAATTGAAATGTCTTCTTGTTGTAGTTTTCCCTTGAGCAATATAAAGTGACCATCTTTGTCTTTTTTGACTTTAGTTGCTTTAAATCCACATGTATCTGAAAATAAGATTGCAACTCCTCTTTTCTTCTGAATTCCATTTGCCTGAAAAATTGTCTTCCAACCCTTGACTCGGAGCTTTAATTTGTCTTTTGAAGCCAGGTGTGTTTCTTGCAGACAGCAAATGGATGGCTTGTGCTTTTTAATCCAGTCAGCCAATCTATGTCTCTTCAGTGGGGAATTCAAGCCATTAACATTTATGGAGATAATTGATAAGTGTGGTAGTATTCTATTCGTCTTATTTGGTGAGAGTCCATTGCTTAGTTTTATCTTTTGCATCAGTGTGGAGGTTAGGTTCTGTCCTTTGATTTCTGAGTTCTTACTTTGCTGCTGATCCATTGTGGTGGTCAGTGTGCAGAACAGGTTGAAGTATTCCCTGTAGAGCTGGTCTTGTTGTGGTGAATTTCCTCAATGTTTGTATATCCGTAAATGATTTGATTTCTCCATCAATTTTGAAGCTTAGCTTAGCAGGGTACAGAATTCTGGGCTGAAAATTGTTCTGTTTAAGTAGATTAAAGGTAGATGACCATTGTCTTCTTGCTTGGAAAGTTTCATTAGAGAAGTCTGCGGTCACTCTGATGGATTTGCCCCTGTAGGTCAACTGGCGCTTACTCCTGGCAGCTTGCAGAATCTTTTCTTTTGTCTTGACTTTGGACAGGTTCATCACAATGTGTCTTGGAGAAGCTCGGTTAGAGTTGAGGCGACCTGGGGTCCGATAGCCCTCTGAAAGCAGTGTGTCAGAATCTTTGGTGATGTTTGGGAAATTTTCTTTTATAATATTCTCTAGTATGGCTTCCATTCCTCTGGGGCATTCTTCTTCCCCTTCTGGAATTCCTATAACTCGTATGTTGGAACGTTTCATAAAGTCCCATAATTCTGACAGTGAACGTTCTGCTTTCTCTCTCTTCTTTTCTGCCTCTTTTACTATCTGAGTTATCTCAAAAACTTTGTCTTCTACCTCTGAAATTCTTTCTTCTGCATGGTCTAACCTGTTGCTGATACTTTCCATTGCATCTTTAAGTTCCCTGATTGACTGTTTCATTTCCTTCAGCTCTGCTATATCCTTTTTATATTCTTCATATCGTTCATCTCTGATTTGATTCTGTTTTTGGATTTCCTTTTGGTTATTTTCCACTTTATTAGCAGTTTCCTTCATTGTTTCCATCATTTCTTTCATTGTTTTCAACATGTGTATTCTAAATTCCCTTTCTGTCATTCCTAACATTTCTGTATAGGTGGAATCCTCTGCAGTAGCTACCTCATGGTCCCTTGGCGGGGTTGTTCTGGACTGGTTCTTCATGTTGCCTGGAGTTTTCTGCTGATTCTTCCTCATGAGTGATTTCTTTTATCTGTTTCCTTGCCCTAATTTTCCTTTCACTTCCTCTTGCTCTTTAAGTTCTTGTGCCTGTGGAAGTTGTGGGTGGGTTTAGACGGGTTGAACACACGCGACCACTTGCTGGTTTTCCACTGTTTTAGTCCTCCTCTTGGGGTCCAGAAGTCTCTCGCTGACTCCCTGTATCCTCATAGGAGTGATGATAGGCAGTTCCCACCAGCCAGAGATGCCTGGAGTCCTATCTCCCCAGACTCACGGTGCCCAGATGCAAGGAAGCTGTTACTCGGCTGCCATCTTGCTCCGCCCCCGATATACCACAATTTATTAATCGATTCGTGGATCGATGGGCACTTGGTCTTTTTCCATGACTTAGCAATTGTGAATTGGGCTGCAATAAACATTCTGGTACAAATATCTTTGTTATAATGTGATTTTTGGACTTCTGGGTATATACCTGGTAAAGGAATTAAGGAATTGAATGGCAGATTTATTTTTAGATCTCTAAGTGTTCTCCGAACATCTTTCCAAAAGGAATGTATTAATTTGCATTCCCACCAGCAGTGTAGAAGTGTTCCCTTTTCTCCACATCCACGCCAACATCTCTGGTCTTGGGATTTTGTGATATGTGCTAATCTTACTGGAGTTAGATGATATCTCAAAGCAGTTTTGATTCGCATTTCTCTGATGATTAAGTATGATGAGCATTTTTTCATATGCCTGTAGGCTATGTGCCTGTCTTCTTCAGAGAAGTTTCTCTTCAAGTCCCTTGCCCAGCCTGCGATGGGATCCCTTGTTCTTTTCTTCCTTATACATTTGAGTTCTCTGTGGATTCTGGTTATTAAACCATTGTCCGAGTCATAACCTGCAAATATCTTCTCCCATTCTGAGGGCTGTCTGCTTGCTTTACTTACTGTGTTCTTGGCTGTGCAGAAGCTTTTTCATTTGATCAGGTCCCAGTAGTGTATTTTTGAAGCTGTTTCAATTGCCTGTGGGGTCCTCTTCATAAAATACTCACCCAGACCAATTTCTTCAAGGTTTTCCTGGCACTCTCTTCTAGTATTTTTATAGTTTCATGTCTTAAGTTTAAATCTTTAATCCAGTGAGAGTCTGTCTTAGTTAATGGTGAAAGGTGTGGGTCCAGTTTCAGTTTTCTACAGGTTGCCAGCCAGTTCACCCAGCACCATTTGTTAAATAGGGAATCTTTTCCCCACTGAATATTTTTAATTGGCTTGTCAAAGATCAAATAATGGTAATTAGCTGGATTCATCTCTTGGTTCTCTATTCTGTTCCAGACATCTACTTCTCTGTTTTTGTGCCAGTACCATGCTGTTTTGTTCACTATTGATTTATAGTATAGTCTGAGGTCTGGTAGCGTGATTCCTCCTGCTTTGTTTTTATTTCTGAGTAATATCTTGGCTATTTGAGGTTTTTTGTGATTCTATATAAAACGAAGCATTATTTTTTCAAGATCTTTAAACTATGACAGTGGAGCTTTAATAGGGATTGCAATAAAATTGTATATTGCTTTGGGTAGTGATTCTTCCCAGCCATGAGCTTGGTATGTTTTTCCATTTGTTAACATTTTCAGCTATTTCTTTTCTTAGAGTTTCATAATTCTCTTTATAGAGATCTTTCACGTCCTTTGTTGGATAAACTCCCAAATATTTCATTTTCTTTGGCACTACTGTGAATGGAAGAGAGTCCTCAACTGTTTTTTCAGCTTGACTATTGTTGGTATATATAAACGCTACCGATTTATGAATGTTGATTTTGTAACCTGAGGCGCTTGACCTTTGAACTCTGCTCGTTTGTTTGTGGGGCACTCTGAGCCGTTCTCATGGGGGAGGGCACTCCTGTCAGCTTGGAGATGGATTTTTTACCTTTTGTTTGTATCCTTGGGGTCGCAGCTCGCCTCAGCGGGGTTGATGTGCGTTCATCAACCTTCTCTCTTGGTGCAGCTCTAATCCACCAGGCTACTTGCTAAATTTCTGTCTTTTAACTCTCCTTCTGTATGGGAGCCTCTGTGGAAAGCAGGCTTCAGTTAGCCATCTTGTCTCCTCCCCCAGCCTTGCTTATTCATTGATGTATCATCTGTGACTATTGTTGCTCTATAACTTGAGTAGTTACAACAAAGTATATGGTCCTTAAGCCTAAATTATTTACTATCTGGCCTTTACAGAAAATGATTTTGACCCTTGGTGTAGTTTCTAATTTGCTTTTTGGTGCTTTACTCTTAAATATTCATGGGTAGATAGGGATCACCAGACATTTGGGGAAATCCTCTGACATGAAATATGGAGACTAAAGAAAACAGAATAAATAACTCAGAGCAGAAAGAGATAATATAGGAAACTGAAGAAATTTTACCAGGAAAAAAGCTCCTATAATTAATATTCTCAGAGAGGGGCTTGGTGTACAGTGGTTATGGCGCCAGCCACATATACTGAAGATGTCGGGTTCAAACCCTGCCCAGGCCAGCTAAAGAAGAACAAAAAATAGCCAGGTGTTGTGGCAGGTGCTTGTACTCCCAGCTACTTGGGAGGCTGCAAGAGAATGCTTAAGCCCAAGGGTTTGAGGTTGCTGTGAGCTGTGACGCCACAGCACTCTACCGAGGGTGACATAGTGAGACTCTGTCTCACAAAAAACAACTAATACTCTCAGACAGAAATGAGAATAATACACCAGGAAACTAAAGTAGAATCCTGCTAAAAAAAAAAAAAAAAAATTGAACAAATTTCGTAAACATTTAGAAATCAATAAAGAGTTCTTGGATAATAAATAAGTGGTATTAGGTGGCGGAGGACTTGGCAAATCCCTGAGAGTGTTGAAATCTCCTCGAGAGTAGATAGAAATATAGTCAAGGAAATCTAGAACATAGAACAAATGAAAAAAAGGTTAGGAAACTTAAAGGGTCAATTTAGGGTGCATGCAATATTTGATAAGGAAGGGTTAGAAAGAGAAAATAATAGGGGAGGGAGGATGCATTTAGGTAAGAAGTGTTACCAACGACAAACAAAAACGTCTTAGATCTGTAAAAACATGACTTTCCAGATGTGAAGGACTCATCTGGAAAGAATGAAAAAGACTTAAACCAAGCTATATTTCATAAAATTTCAGGACACCAGGGATACAGAGATTCTAACTTACACACAGAGAAGAAAATAGGAAACATGTGACAGAAGAATAATAAGGCTGGATAATGTACTATGTCAGTAAGACAGTTGCTCAAATGTAAGACCATGGACTCCATATTAGTGTACAGGGATATTGTCTTTCTCAGTCTCCTTTCGAGGAGATGAAGTATTTTAAATTCAGTCATCACTATTTTTAGTGACTGCTAACTGAATGTTTATCCTTTTTTTTTTTTTTAAAGAAAACCAAGAATGTAAAGGTTTTTAAAATTAATTACTGTAGAGAAATAGAGAAACATCTAGATAGCAATAGCAACACAAGAGAAAAAAATGTATGGACCCTTCCATCTATGTTTAGGACTTACATTTGCTTTAATGCTAGCAAATGCATAGCTCAAGTTTTTTCCAGTTAACTATTTCATTCACGTGGTGTTTTGCATAGTTGCAAAGGATTCTCATCAAGGCCAATACCAAGAGCAACTCCAAAATTCTACTTCACTAATGCATCACTAACCACTGTCTCACTAGACCTTTTTTCAATTAAATCATAGCTGTGTACATTAATGCAATCATGGGGTACAACGTGCTGGTTTTATGTACAATTTGAAATATTTTCATCTAACTGGTTAACATAACCTTCATGGCATTTTCTTAGTTATTGTGTTCAAACATTTATATTCTGCTTTTAGTAAGTTTCACCTGTACCCTTCTAATATGTACCATAGGTGTGGTCCCACCAATTACTCTCGCTCCACCAATCCTTCTTCCACCCCTTCCCTCCCTTGCTCCTTTCCCCTTTCCCCATAATCTTGTCCTGTAATAGGGTTATAGCTTTCCTATGAAAGTTATGAATTAGTTTCATAGTAGGGCTGAGTACATTGGATACTTTTCCTTCCATTCTTGAGATAACTTTGCTAAGAAGAATATGTTCCAGCTCCATCCATGTAAACATGAAAGAGGTAAAGTCTCCATCTTTCTTTAAGGCTGCATAATATTCCATGGTGTACACATTGAAAAAAAAAGTTTTAGAAACTTATTCATATTTCCCCCAAGTTGCTTTTCTTTGTTTAGTAATTCACCAAATTCATGTTTACCATTCAGGCTACCTGGAGAAAACAAAATACAGAAGCCAGTGCTTCCAAAAAGAAAACCAGAATTCCCACCAAGAAAAACTTGCATAATAATGCAACAAAGATGAATATATTTGTGTAGATTTACTTAAGAAATAAAATTTAAAAGAAACATCTAGGTGTCAAGAGCAAAACTCAAGGAAAAAACCCTTTCATGTTTAAAGATACTATTCATGATTGTGATGAATTGTATAAATGATTGCTATCAACACATACTTTTTTTTCCTTTTACTATTTAGTTTATATTTTCTTTTGCAGAAATATAGGGGGACCCACATTGTTCCATGCTAAGGGCAACGCAGCTTCAACTGGATTAATACACCACCTAGTCATTGGCTCACTGAACAATCTGCGTTAATTTCTAAAGTCCTCTTTTGGAAACTTATTCCAATTCTCTACTCCCACAGGTCTTGCATGCCTCCTCCTGTTTCTCCCAAGTTGCTTCTCTCTAATCACAATGTCTTATGCAAGAATGCTCTCTTTCCCAAACTTCCCTAACACACTAAATTATTCCCAGCACTCCTCCTCCTCTTCTTCTTCTTTTTTTTTTTGAGACACTATCTCACTGTGTTTCCCTGGGGTTGTGAATACCCTGTGTTGTCAAAGCTCACAGCAACCTCAACTTCTTGGGCTCAAGCAATCCTCATGCCTCAGCCTCCTGAGTAGCTGGGACTATAGGCACCTACCATATGTCCAGCTAATTTTTTAATTTTTGGTGGAGATGAGTCTTGCAGGCTGGTCTCAAACTCTTGAGCTCAAGCAATCCACCTGTCTTGGCTTCTCAGAGTGCTAGGTTTACAGGCATGAGCCACTGTGCCTGGCTCCTATCAGCACTTCTAACACAAGCAACCCCGTGATGCAAATATAGCAACTGTTGCTCAAGCCTGAATTGGACCAATGTGAAGGTTAAGTATTTCCCTATTCTGCCCAGAAGAGATTGTATTATATAAACACAATCTTTAAAGTGGATATAGATTAATTACAATGAAGTTTATAATGAAAGAATTGTAACAGTTGCAAGGTGGGGGAAAAATACAAATGAAACTCAAGTTAGGTTGAAGATTTGTTGGGTAGGAGCCATAGGAGTGCCAAGGTAAAGCTCGTGTGGGGTGAGAAGTCGTCAGAATAATTAGAGAAGGCCTCACATTGGGAGTAAAACCCTGGAAGACATTTGGGTAGGTGGAGAAGGTATTCCAGATGTGGGCAGCAGTGTGAACAAAGGCCCAGTAACTCAATTTAAAGCATATAATAGTAACAATAGGAAATATTTATTGAAGACTTACTTAGTGCCAGGGACTGTTCCAAGCGCTTTACATATATATTAATTTATTTGATTCTCAGAACAATACCATGAAGCTAAGTACTGTGATTACCCACATATTTTAGATGAGAAAAAACTAAAATATAGCAGAGAAAGTTTTAACAACTTGCTCAAGGTCATGCATCTAGTAAGTTAGGGAGCCAGGAATTCTGATTCTAAAATCTGTGCTCTTAAACTGCTGTGCTCATTCAAAAATGAATGATCTTGAAGGAAATATTCTAAAACTAAATTATGGCGATGGTTGCAACAATTCTGCAAATTAATTAAGAATTATCAAATGGTACACCTAAAATGAGTGAATTTTGTGGTCTTAAATTATACTTAGATAAAGGTGTTTAAAAAGTGAATGATACATATTCTTATTGTTAAAATGGATTATAATTTTTTACAATTTCATGTTCAGGAACTTTGAACCCTGAGTGCTCTTGCCACTAGAATCTGGAAATGGATAAAGTAGGTAATCTTTTGCCTTGCTTAAATTGGCTGAGGACACAAAAGTTTATGTATCACTGTTACATACTCTTTTGGAGTGAAAATCTTTTACTTTATTACCTTTGGGTTCCTTGGTATACAAAATAGTTATAGAAGGGACTTGATAAATATTTGTTGAATTAAACTACAAGGACTTAATTTACTTGCACCTAGATATTTAAATTATATCCCTCCAAATTCTCACTTTCATATTCTATTTTTGAAATATAGACCTCTGCAGTATACTTAGAAGGCAAAACTTATGCACTGCGTAGATGCATGGATATTTTAATACATAGAAGGGAAAACACGTAACTGATGAAAACCACGTGTATAAAAACTTGTAGGTTTAGATGAGTATATGTTGATAAGAGTTGCTTGAGGAAGCCTGAAGAAAAAACTGAGTTAACACAATTATTTACTTATAAAGATTTTAAAAAGTATTCTTAAAACATTTTAAGTCGGCGGCACCTGTGGCTCAAGGAGTAGGGCGCTGGTCCCATATGCCGGAGGTGGCAGGTTCAAACCTAGCCCCGGCCAAAAAAAAAAAACAAGAATGTTAAATTCATAACATATAATATAAAAATATACAATACAGAGATTCAAAAAAAAAAAAAACATTTTAAGTCACAGGTTAGAAGAATTAGAATTTCCTGTTAATCATGGCAAGGAAAAAAAATATGTGTGAATATTTATAGGTGTGTATTGATATTTAGGACAGTAAAAAAAGGAAAGTAGTCATGAGCCAAAAATTCCCATTTAAAAATATATGAATAAAAGATGCTGTTACGGAGTCACCTATTGGAGCAGTAAGTATAGTGTTATATTTTCATATTCTTTTGTTTAAATAAAAAGACCAAATGGTCTCTGAAGATTCAGAGAAGGATGTAATTCTGCTTCTTCACTATTTGGTGACTTGTCCTGAGCCAAAATATAAAGTTCAAAATGAAATATCTTTACAAAAGATAAGATATTTTTGTCTGCATCGCATGTAATTATGATTAGAGATAGTCGTTTAGTAACTGTCTTCAATTTCATTAGACTGTGTATCCCGCACACATAGCCTGTGATCTCTGAAAACCTGGTCCCAGTTTTACCTATTTAATGGCCTCAAAGAAAGTAATTTGGGCTATTTTTTGTTACTAAAGTTATCCATAGATTTTTGTAAAAATATTCATCTAAAATAGAAAAGCTTAATTGTGATGGATGTGTGTTACTTAGTTCAATGTAAACATTTCACATTTTATATCGAAGCAGTACCCTGAACTCCATAAATGCATCAGTGTACAAAGTTATGATTTAATAAAAAATAATTTAAAAAATAAAATAGAAAAGCATATGAAAAGCAAGTCACCCATGCCATCTGGAGATGAGTGTTTCTTGGTTATTTTCTGTACCTACAAACAAGGTGTGTGTGACCTTCATGTCCTGTGTTTCAGTATATTAGGGTTTTTAGTAGCCTTCATAATTAGCACACCCCCCCTTCCCTACCTGTGTTCTAAACAAGTTGGGAAATAAGACTAACCACTAAAGCATGACAGAGGAAGGCCAGAACCTAACTTTATTACAAAAGAGGATGAGGAGGAAAGCCGGAAGTGCTTGTGGACTAACTCCTACAGTGGGATGGATTGGCCCACTTAGCCTTAGCTAACACTGACCCTGGCCAGAACTCAGGAGGATTCAGGGCATGGAGCAACAGAGGAAAATTACTCCTTAAGGGCATCTTGCACCTGAGAAGGAAAAGGAAAGAGCCGAGGCAGATATTCTCACTTATTTTTCCCACCTTCACAAATCAGATTAACAAGCTAACTTCTTTTCCTAGGTAAGACTGAATGAGGACTTGGGAAAAGCTTAGGGTGGAAAGATATCAAGGCAAATAGGGCTTTTTTGGCTAGGTGAAGGAATTTGGATACTCATCTGAGGGTAAATGGGAAACATTAGATGGATTTGGGGAGAGGGTTGATGTGATCCAAGTTACATTTTTTAAAGAATCAATCTGGCTGTTCTACATGGAGAATAACTGTAGGGAAAGAAAAAATTAGCAGGATGACTGGTTAGGGCTATTTCAGACATTCACATAATTTCCTGAATAGGAGAGGCAATGTTTTGATGCTGAAGATTTTTTGAAGCTAGAGTTGACAAATGGAATTTAATGTAAGGTTCATTTTTGACAGTGTTTTAAATTATGCCCCTTTAAGAAGGGTTATGAATAAAGAATTTAATTTGGAAAATGATTTTATAAAACACATTCGATCTTTTCTTGTCACGGTGCCTGACTTTCTAATGGTTAATAGGCTCTTGGGGAGTTGAGAATTTAGGTTGCATGAAACCAAAGAAGCCTGTTTTGGTTTATGTTATTCTGGATAATTTAAGAATTCATTTTATTTTTATTATTATCTTGTATCAGTTGGCAATATGGAGTAAATTCTCCCTAATTCTTCTTCTTTTTTTTAAGACTTTTGACATCTTACAAAGCATAAGTAAAGTTCTCTGTGGCTGTCTAGATAGGACTGTTATGTCGTCTAAAATGGTCAGACTCTCTGCAGGATAACTACAGAGACTAGAAAGCCTATAAAAGGGGTGTCTCTCTTGAGTAGAGAGATTTCCTGAGCCATGTTTCTCAGCTTCAGGACAGTTATGATTTATTTTGTAAGCTGATGAGGCCAAACATTACTGTTTTAACCATTATAAACAAAATAGCAAATGTTAAATGTTCACTTAATAGAGCCACTAGTAGGGCTTTTATATATAGAAAGTAAAGACTGAGCCAAAATATGAAGTAGTTTTCTGGTCTGTGTGCATTCTCTTTTAACTTACTATTTAACTTATTGCAACTGGTGAAGTGATGCATCTAATGGTGATTTGAGCTCTAAAATTCTACCGTGAGTCCTTCCTGATTTTTTTCTTCTTCTAATAATTACCCAACCCTTAGTAATTTACCATAGTTCTTGAAACTTTTCAGAAACTTTTATTATATTAGACTCAAATTAAAAGAGCCTTAAATCTCAATACCTCAGAGTATTTTTTATTATTTACCAGTTTTGTTCTTTACCAATTTTTGTGGCTCTCAGCTTCAGCCTCCAAAATAATCTAATTATAAAATCTTAATTCAGGCACATTTTTAAAGTTATTTTCCAATTTATTCATAGTTATTAAGGTAACTATTCTCACACTGAGTGGTCTGATTTTTTTTCTGTCTTAAAATTTTAACATGGGTGGAAAACGCTAATGCTGCGCTGATGCTCCTCAGGCATCCTGAGGTGGTTAAGAAGCCAGTCACCATTTGACACATTTTCATCACACTGGTTAATATGGCCTTCCTGGCATTTTCTTAGTTATTGTGTTAAGACAATTATATTCTACATTTACTAAGTTTCACATGTACCCTTGTAAGATGCACCGCAGGTGTAATCCCACCAATCACCCTTCCTCCACCCATCCGCCCCCCTGTCTCCCCTCCCCAAACCTATGTATGGTGCACCATGATCGCATTAATGTACACAGCTATGATTTAATATTAATAAAAAAAAAAGAAGAAGCCAGTCACCATATGCATTATGTGGCAACCCGGTTCTATTCCCAGTAAAATAGGTTTCATATGCTCTCATTCTGAAAATATAATAGAGAGAAAGGATCTACTTGTCTTTGGAAAGCTGTATTTTTTTAAACACAGAAAATTATATTTTACATTCTGACCAACCACACACATAACCTTTCTTTGCACAGACACACAGGCATATGAAACTGAAAACTAAGTTTACTATAACAATTCCTAATCTTGTACTCCAGTTGTTTTTATTCTACTTTATTCCATTTAAAAACGTTTTTTTGTTTTTTACTCTTCTTTTTTTCTTTCTTTCTTTCTTTTTTTTTTTTTGGCTTAGTATGTGTGTGTGGGTTCTTCTGGTGGAGACTAAAAAACCTGCTAGACAAATTCTAAGAGAGCTTTAACACTCACTTTATTTCATTTTTTAAAATGCTGATCACAATCTATTGGATTAATTTTTTGATGCTAATGAGTTGGAATCCAGAGTTTGAAGAACACCTCTAAATATGCCCCACAAATAATTTGATCTTCACAGTAGCCTTGTGAGGTAGACGAAGTTAATATTAATCTTTTCAAAACATAGCTAGAGCCTACATTTAGAAAACAGAAGTTGAACTGAAAAATTGAAGACAGTGGTTCGGGGCATTGAATGAGCAGAGGACATCCTGAACACAGGGTACACTTGACTGGTGGCGGGGGGGGGGGGCACAGGAGAAGGTACAGAGATTTAGAACAGCAGGCAGATAGGTGCAAAAGACATTTTGCCTGCCTTAGGATTTTTGCCTGAGTCCTTGAGGATACTGGTATTCCTCCAGAAATAACCTGCGGTTAGAATATAACAGCTTGTTGGTATCCTAAAAACCTACCAAAATTAGTTTGCAGAAGCTCTGTATCTCTGAGCTTCTTATAGTTCACACCCAGAAATCTCATCTATACCAATCTAGTCTAGTTTCTCTAAGTCTTTTTCCCAAACTTCATTTATTTGTACTCCTGTCATAATTCTTGCCATATCTATACATTACCTATACATTATCTTGTTTTCGAATTGTTAAAAATAGATTTATTTAAAAATTCTAAATAATTAAAAATTGAGGTAAAATTCATGTAACATAATTTAACAGTTTGCCCAAAGAAATCAGTTAGCTTTCTTCTAATGTGCACAACAGAGATTCACAAGAGAATTTGCTGCCTTCTTACTGCTTATAGCAGCTAACACTGTCCACCTACTATGGACCAGAATTATTCTAAATGCCTTCAGTGTGCTTGTTCACTGAAGGTTAATATTCTTGTTCCTATTTTAAGGACGAGTTAGCTGGAGATTGAGTGATTTACCGAAAGACACCCAATAAGAGGTAGGTAGACCTGGGATTTGATACTAGGCAGTCTGGCTCCAGGTTCTGTACTTATAATTATGATCTCTAGGGCCTCTCAGAAAATGAGATCTCATTCATCTACCTCAACAGCCTGAAAGGGCTGTTGGCAAGGGAAAAATGCTAGAAGGAGGGCTCATTCTCCTTTCTGGGTTGTTTAAAAGCCAGAAAATGTATATTATCAAGGGCAAACTTGTCTGTCCCAAGAATCTGGCTCCAATAAAAAGTCCTACTGTTTGTTCACCTACAGACGGCCAGCATCACTGGGTACATGGACAGTAGAACCAGGAGAAAGGGACCGGGAGGGGATATAGTACAAAAGTAATCCCCTGGGTCCTTCTGTTATAGTTAATGAGGAATAGAAGTTGAAGAAGAAATGAGATCAGTATAGACTCAAGTACAGTCATGTACCACATAATGAGATTTCAGTCAATTATGGACTGTTCATATGATAATGGTCCCATCAGATTTTAATGGAACTGAAAACAAACCTTATGTACTGCCAGTCATATAAAAGTAGTGCACAAATAGTTTGTACAGTATATAATACTTGATAATAAAGACCGTGTTCAATAAGCCAGGTTACACTGATTGCATTTGGTAGGTAAAGTCCCTCTTGCAATCATGTCTTGCCCACAGAAGGTGTGGCACACACCAAGGCCCCACCCCTCTCCCTCGTTGCCCCCACCCCCATGACCTTAATTGTCATTAATAGTCCTCATATCAAAATTGAGTATATAGGATTCATACTTCTCCATTCTTGTGATGCTTTACTAAGAATAATGTCTTCCACGTCCATCCAGGTTAATACGAAGGATGTAAAGTCTCCCTTTTTTTTAATAGCTGAATAGTATTCCGTGGTATACATATAATCCACAGCTTGTTAATCCATTCCTGGGTTGGTGGGCATTTAGGCTGTTTCCACATTTTGGCGATTGTAAATTGAGCTGCAATAAACAGTCTAGTACAAGTGTCCTTATGATAAAAGGATTTTTTTCCTTCTGGGTAGATGACCAGTAATGGGATTGCAGGATCAAATGGGAGGTCTAGTTTGAGTGCTTTGAGGTTTCTCCATACTTCCTTCCAGAAAGGTTGTATGAGTTTGCAGTCCCACCAGCAGTGTAAAAGTGTTCCCTTCTCTCCATATCCACGCCAGCATCTGCAGTTTTGAGATTTGTGATGTGGCCCATTCTCACTGGGGGTAGATAGTATCTCAGGGTGGTTTTGATTTCCATTTCTCTAATATATGAAAAAATGATTCTGCGTTTTGTATGGAACCAGGAAAAAACCCCATATAGCTAAGGCAGTTTTTAGTAATAAAAATAAAGCTGGGGGCATCAGCATACCAGATTTTACAAAAAAATTTGTACACAAAGCCATAGTGGTCAAGACAGCCTGGTACTGGCACAAAAATAGAGACATAGACACTTGGAATCGAATTGAAAACCAAGAAATGAAACTAACACCTTACAACCACCTAATCTTCGATAAACCAAACAAGAACATACTTGGGGGAAAGACTCCCTATTCAATAAATGGTGTTGGAAGAACTAGATATCCGCATGTAAAAGACTGAAACTGGACCCACACCTTTCCCCACTCACAAAAATTGATTCAAGATGGATAAAGGACTTAAATTTACGGCATGAAACAATAAAAATCCTCAAAGAAAGCATAGGAAAAACACTGGAAGATATTGGCCTGGGGAAAGACTTCATGAAGAAGACTGCCATCGCAATTGCAACAACAACAAAAATAAACAAATGGGACTTCATTAAACTGAAAAGCTCTGTACAGCCAAGGAGACAACAACCAAAGCAAAGAGACAACCTACACAATGGGAAAGGATATTTGCATATTTTGAATCAGACAAAAGCTTGATAACTAGGATCTATAAAGAACTCAAATTAATCCACATGAAAAAAGCCAACATTCCCATATATCAATGGGCAAGAGACATGAAAAGAACCTTCTCTAAAGAAGACAGATGAATGGCTAACAAACATATGAAAAAACTTATTTTTTTTTTTTTTTTTGGCCGGGGCTGGGCTTGAACCCGCCACCTCCGGCATATGGGACCGTCGCCCTACCCGTTGAACCACAGGCGCCGCCCGAACTTATTTTTTTTTTAGTTAACTGTAAAACGCATTAGGCTGGTTCTTTAGGTCTTCCAGAAAAAGGCACTGTTGTTATAGGAGATGACAGCTACATGTGTGTTATTGTTCTTGAAGACCTTAGGATAGCATGGGGAAGTAGAAGATAATGATGTTGAGATTTCTGACTCTGTGTAGCTCTGTAGGCTAATGTGTTTGATTGTGTCTTGGTGTTTAATGAAAAAAGGTTAAAACTGGGTGGCGCCTGTGGCTCAAAGGAGTAGGGCGTCAGCCCCATATGCCGGAGGTGGCGGGTTCAAACCCAGCCCCGGCCAAAAACTGCAAAAAACAAACAAAAAAAGGGTTAAAACATTAAAAAAACTCTTTTAAACACAAAAAAGCTTATAAAATAAAGATATAAATAAAGAAAATAGTTTTGTACTTCTGTATAGTTATTTGTGTTTTAAGCTATGTGTTATTACAAAAATATCAAAAAGTTAAAAACATATTTAAATGTTTATGAAGTAAAAAGTTATAGTAAGCTAAAGTTAACTTATTATTGAAGAAAGAACAATGTTTTTAATAAATTTAGTACAGCCTAAGTATACAGTGTTTTTAAAGTCTGCAGCAGTGCACAGTAATGTCCTGAGCCTTCACATTCACTAAGCACTCAGTGACTCACTCAGATCAACCTTTAGTTGAGCAAGCTCCATTCATGATAAGCACCTTATACAGGTGTACTATTTTTTAATCTTTCATACTTTGTTTTTACTATATCATTTCTATGTTTAGATATAAAATTTAGATATGCAAATACTTAAACATTATGTCACAGTGTCTACAGTATTCTGTACAGTAACAAGCTGTGCAAAGCTGTAGCCTGGGAACAGTAGGATTTTCCAGATGGCATGGGTGTGTTCCAGATGGCATAGACGGTAACGCTATACCATCAGTGTAAGTACATTCTATAATTTTTGCAAAACAAAGAAATCACCTATGGACACATTTCTCAGAACTTTTCCCCATTTTTAATGATATATGAGTATAATCAGGCAAAGAGAAACTACCACAGTTTTGTTTCTTTAGTTGTATTGCTATCACTTAAAATTGACTACATTAGAAGTACTTAAAAATTTTATAACTCTTTCTCTTAAGGAAAATAATATGTCAGGACCACATACATTGAAAGAAATAATTTATTTTATCCTATATTTATGCATTACATATTACTGAGACAGTGAATCAAGATTATAGAAATGGCATAAAATTAAAGCACTTTGCTAAGTTCAAATGGCCATAGCCATAACTTAAATGGAATTCTTTGTCATTGACTGTATCTAGTACCATAGTGAGATGACATTTAGCTATTTTTAATTTTAAATCTAGGAAGGTTAGCCTGTAAACCTTTTAGTAGCGCAGCAAGCTTTCCAAAATGCTATGAGTTAAAACATATGGAGATACTAAAGATACTTGGATAGGGTATGAATGTTTTCCCACACATAAATTGTATGTGTCAAAGAAGGAAAGATATTTTAGACATTTCACTGAATACTAGTTTAAAGTTACAGCAAAATACATGATAGTCATTTTTATAGTGATGAATTAAGAATATTTCATTACATGAGATATGATAAGCCAAACATATAAAAGCTCTCTGGTATATTCCTAAATCCATATTCTTAGACAGTGCCCCTCCGATATAATCCTGAAACAAAAAGGATTATGTGTGCATGTGTGCATGTTCAAGTTTGATAGTGACTGCCAATTTGTGTGGAGTTTCCCCATTTACAAAGGTAGACTTGAACCAAGTATATCTATTTTGTCTTACTAGAAAATATTTTTAATATTCTCAAAACCAATACATGTTTTGTGTTTTCCTGTGATCTCTGAAGCGTTCGTTAAGCTTTGCTTTCTGTACTCTGTCACAAAAACAGTAGATAGATTGAATATGCTTTTTTTTTTTTTTATTGTTGGGGATTCATTGAGGGTACAATAAGCCAGGTTACATTGATTGCAATTGTTAGGTAAAGTCCCTCTTGCAATCATGTCTTGCTCCCCTAAAGTATGACACACACCAAGGCCCCACCCCCCTCCCTCCGTCTCTCTTTCTTTTCCTCCCCCCCCATAACCTTATATGTCATTAATTGTCCTCATATCAAAATTGAGTACATAGGATTCATACTTCTCCATTCTTGTGATGCTTTACTAAGAATAATGTCTTCCACTTCCATCCAGGTTAATACGAAGGATGTAAAGTCTCCATTTTTTTTAATAGCTGAATGGTATTCCATGGTATACATATACCACAGCTTGTTAATCCATTCCTGGGTTGGTGGGCATTTAGGCTGTTTCCACATTTTGGCGATTGTAAATTGAGCTGCAATAAACAGTCTAGTACATCTAATCCTTATGATAAAAGGATTTTTTTCCTTCTGGGTAGATGCCCAGTAATGGGATTGCAGGATCAAATGGGACGTCTAGTTTGAGTGCTTTGAGGTTTCTCCATACTTCCTTCCAGAAAGGTTGTACTAGTTTGCAGTCCCACCAGCAGTGTAAAAGTGTTCCCTTCTCTCCATATCCACACCAGCATCTGCAGTTTTGAGATTTTGTGATGTGGGCCATTCTCACTGGGGTTAGATGATAGCTCAGGGTTGTTTTGATTTGCATTTCTCTAATATATAGAGATGATGAACATTTTTTCATGTGTTAGCCATTCGTCTGTCATCTTTAGAGAAGGTTCTATTCATGTCTCTTGCCCATTGATATATGGGATTGTTGGCTTTTTTCATGTGGGTT
The DNA here is from genome assembly GCF_027406575.1 of Nycticebus coucang. Lineage (NCBI taxonomy): Eukaryota > Metazoa > Chordata > Mammalia > Primates > Lorisidae > Nycticebus > Nycticebus coucang. The sequence continues at coordinate 165,250,044 of NC_069780.1, read as the reverse complement.
AATTTGAGTTCTCTATAGATCCTAGTTATCAAGCTTTTGTCTGATTGAAAATATGCAAATATCCTTTCCCATTGTGTAGGTTGTCTCTTTGCTTTGGTTATTGTCTCCTTAGCTGTACAGAAGCTTTTCAGTTTAATGAAGTCCCATTTGTTTATTTTTGTTGTTGTTGCAATTGCCATGGCAGTCTTCTTCATGAAGTCTTTCCCCAGGCCAATATCTTCCAGTGTTTTTCCTATGCTTTCTTTGCTTTTTCAAACACATCTCTAACCTATATAGTGATTTTGCCATCCTGCTCTTGGTGGTATTGAGGTGGGGTGAAATGAATGGGAAGCCTATTTTTTCCTCTTTTAGTAAAAGTCTTTAAGCAAGGGAAATGCATGATAAGACTTGTGTTTTTGAGGAATTAACTTTGTTGTCTCTATAAAAGGTAGATTGGAAGAAATTAAGGCAAGAAGCAGGGGGCCAGTTAATAGGTGTCTGATGAGTTCAGTACCAAGTGAGAGGTGGTGAGAACCTCAACCAAATATGGGAGTCAGAATGGAGAGCAGAGAGTCTTTATTTTAAAGAAATATTTGGGATATAGGACTATATGATACAACTTGGTAAATGTTTGTATATAGGTAATGAAGTATGAGTGATTTGTGAGAATAAGTAACTATATACCCAGGCCACCTGCCAAGGCAGGAAGATTTGCCTCTGCAGATGGAAAGAAAAGGAAAGGCTGTAGTAAAATCACTGTGTGGGTTAAATTCAGTTTTGGATGTGAGTCACAAAATCCTCACCTTCATATCCAACCTAGTTGAATAAATTAAGGAATTGATTACTAATTCCTGGAGCTTGTATCTATGCCCCTGGATCATAAGAAAAACAATGAAACCTTTTGACTTTTGACTTGGGGCTAGATTTCTGCTTCTGAAACCTCCCCGAGATCAGATTCTTTCTTCCATAGTCCTCTAGCCTCTAGACTCTTCTACTAAGGGACAGCTCATGATTTTGAAACATGAAGAGTATTGGCTAATTATTTTACAGACTGTCTCTCAACCAGGGTTTTTCTGATGATTTCTCTTATTGGGCTGAGATTATACGTTTCAGCAAGAATGTAACAGAAGTGATAGTATACTTTACCTCTGTAGATGGAAAGAGAAGGAAAAGTCTTTGCTTTTGCTGATTGACTGTCCATGCCGTGACCCTGTGCCTCCTGTACTTACGTTACCACTTTGCTGAGGACCTCTGGCCTATGCTTAACTATGATTTTTACTAGCTTTCTTCCTGCTCTACTCAACTTTGGATCAGATTTCCTTCTTGATGCATATCTTTGAGTGAGATGGCACAATTAACCTCATAAGAGATGTATTTCTCAGTGTGTCAGTGGACTAAATTTGATAGGAGAGGGAAGAGAACACCACTCTAGTGGTGAAGGAAGAGCACTGTGTACAAAACTAGCTAATATTTAAGGGAAAGTACTGTCCTCCTCAAGCCTCAGTCTCTTTCTGTAAAATGAGTAGAGTGGGTTAAAGAACTGCTAAAACAGCACCTCTGGTTGCAAAACTTCATCCCAAAATATATATCTGTAGTATTTGCCTCTGTAGAATTGGATTTGATAGAACTGTGATCACAAAGGAAATTTCCCAGTGTATTTTTAAAAATAGATAAATTAGCCTACTGGAGCTCACTCTGGAATATATTTTCTCAATGATATTAGTCAAACTTCAAACAATTTTTTTAAAAAAAATGACAGGTGCTTGTCAAAAGGACACACAAGCCAGCTGGAAGGGGTTTCCAGTGGCCAAATCTGGATAAGCATATAAAGTATAATCCATAGAATAAGTTGAACGTTCATGAATTCATATTGATATAAATAATTTTGTAAGTAGAGAAGAGATAACTCTTTATAATAGAATTCCAGTTAATATAGCCGGGCGTTGTGGCGGGTGCCTGTAGTCCCAGCTACTCAGGCGGCTGAAGCAAGAGAATTGCTGAAGCCCAGGAGTTGGAGGTTGTTGTGAGCTGTGTGACGCCACGGCACTCTACCTAGGGCTAAAAAGTGAGACTCTGTCTCTACAAAAAAAAAAAAGAATTCCAGTTAATAAATGTAGAAGGAATGATAGAATAGAAAATTACCATGAGACAAATACTTTAGGTAATAATTATTGCAATAAAGAATCACTGATGGATACAAAGTTAGCTGGGCAAAGATACAGTATAACGAGAAAGAATATTTATGCAGTCTTAAGGTATTTCCTCACATGATACTTATTAAGCACAAAGGGAAAATAGTAACTTTACACTGAATAAATCTACCACCTTAACCAAGTGATTAAAAATATTATCACCTATTATAGGTAAGTATTGACATCATATAAGTCCTAATATGACACAGGAGGAGGTATAATATCGCTTCTGTTACATTCTTGCTGAAATGTATAATCTCAGCCCAATAAGAGAAAACATCATAAAACCCCTGGTTGAGAGATAGTCTGTAAAATAATTAGCCAGTACTCTTCATGTTTCAAAATCATGAGCTGTCCCTTGGTAGAAGAGTTTAACATGTCAACTAAATGCAATGTGGGATCCTGGATTTGATGTGGACCATAAAAAGCACATCAGTGGGAAAACTGCTGAAATTGGAATAAGGTATATAGGTTAGTTAATAGAATTCTGTCAATGTTAATTTTCTGCCTTTTCAATAATTATACCATGGTTATGGTAGATGTTGTTAACATTAGGAGAAGTTGAGTGAAGGGTATATGAGGGGAGCTCTCTGTAATATTTTTAACAACTTTTCTGTAGGCCTAGAATTATTATTATTTTTTAATTTATTGTTGGGGATTCACTGAGGGTACAAGAAACCAGTTTGCACTGATTGCATTTGTTAGGTAAAGTCCCTCTTACAATCATGTCTTTCCCCCAAAAGGTATGGCCTAGAATTATTTTTAAATAAAGAGTTTAAAATTGTATTTTAACCTTAAAAAAGTTTTTGAAACAGCGTTGCTGTCGACATAGCAAGGTTAAGTTAATTCACACAAACCTTTCTCTTCCATATACCCATATGCTAAGCCTGAAAAAGCTAAAATTATTAATAATTTTTCAAAATTTGAAAGAGAAAATTTTAGGACACTAAGAAGGTGCTGTATAATAAACGAAGAGGTAATCTTTAGGCCTTTAACATCCCTGAAGATTACTAAAAGCTTAAAATAGGAATGTTCAAGAAGCATATGTATGTATAAATAACCTTTTGGAGTGACCTTCTGGAGGACAGTCATGCCTCCTGGTGCCGCTAAATGGGCCGTAGAGCACATGAGTCTTGGAAGCAGAGCACAGCTCCCACTCCAAAAGCCAACAAGACCAAATGCTTACTTTTCTGGCCTCTTCTGTGTTACTAGATTACAGGTGTTCAACCTAGGGTTGGCTGGTCAAATTTATTCACTCTGGGCTTTCAGTCAGGAACCAGTGAGAGGAAAGAATACAGTTCAGTGTGGCAGCGGGAGTAGTGACAACATCCACTTTTCAGATGTCACATTCGGCATTCTTGAGTGCCCGTACTGTCCTCCATGCTCGTTCTGGGCCTTAAACCTGACTAGGATCTGATCTATGCCAAGCCCTCCTTACTGTCATATACCGTATTTTCTAAGCCTGGTTATTTAGCTTCCTCAGCAATTCTGGGATCTACTTTCTACTCTTTTAGTAATTTCGTTTTCTTCAGTGATGAGAATTCCTATTGATACGTATTGTTATACAAAAGTTTAGATGTAGTATCTTTATATCTCCATCCCACTAAAATGAATTTATGTTGTAAGACTTGTTTTGTGGTATGTATTTTTTTTTGGCATTTTACATTTTAATTTGCTTTTGTATGTATTATACTGCGCTAGTGGCTAGTGAGTTCAGTTTGAGCATTTTTATAGTACAGTGGTTAATAGTGTGGATTCCAGAAGTCATGCCCAGATTCAAATTCAAGCTTTGCCACTTATTAGCTGGTTGAGTTTTTATAGTTTTAAAATGGGGATAATAGCAGTACCTACCCCAAGACTTGTCAGGAGAACTAAAACTAACATATGCATACACATATGTAACACAAAGTGCTTAGAGCAGTACATGGAAGGTATTAATAGTAAGTTCTGTATTTCACTATTCGCTATTGTTACTATTTTAATTCTCATGTCAACTTAGAAGTTTACATACATTTGTTTTCTCATCGATTTTAACATGCCAAGTTCTCAAGCTCCTTTTGTATCAGCAGTACTTTCCTCTTGGTAACCTCTCTTGTAAGTATCTTACTGGAGAGAAGTTCACATTGATACTGAGATCTGAAATCAGATTTGGTAAATTAGTGTATTAATGAATCAACTCAGTTCTTGACAGATATTGGAATCTATACAGAATCTGAGTTTTGGGCTGATTTGCTAACAAGGAGAAGTGATAACTAGGACCTATATGTCAGAAGAAAAAGCACTTGTTTTCAAAAGACAACTAAAATATTAGCATCAATTAGTTATTTCTAGAATAATTTAATATACATGGCACTTAAAAGAAAAAAATATTAAAATTAAATGGATTTTTAGAGCCTGATGAACAAAATTAGGCTATTCACTGCCTTGCAAGGGGTAAGTTAGAACATTTAGAAGAAATGGAGACCATAAATACAAACTCAGAGAGAGTACTCATTAAACAATAAACAGCAGTATCTTTGTGTCAAAGGTTTGAAATTCTTTTCCTAGTTGTCTATTGGAATAAATTTTCCTTAAAGAATTATCATAACAACGTGATGGAAAAACGGGAGAAATTTTCTTACAACTTTACACGTTTTGATCATGTGATTAAGACTCAGTGAAGTGGTTTTAATCATTATAATGTGACCATGATTCTTTCCTTGTGGATATGGACATCATTATCCATCTCCTAAGACTTGTCAAAACTTGTCTCAAAGTTTTATTATAGTAAGCAGTCTATAAAAGGAAAAGTAGTGTTCTCTCTGGGACTGATAAGACAGGGAAAAGTTAAAAAATTACTCCCTAAATGCTTTTCCTGCCTCATTTTTGGAATGAGAAATTCTGATCTGTGAACCTTATTCATGAATGAATGTTTTTAAGTTTTAATTCCTTTGCTTTCTTGGCTCTTACACACTTTCTGGAATAACTTTGCTGTACAATTATCTGTCAATGTCTCCAGTCTCCAGCCCCCTTTTTTTTTTCGGAGACAGTCTTACAGTGTCACTCTCGGTAAAGTGCTATGGCATCACAGCCCACAGCAACCTCAAACTCTTGGGCTTAAGCGATTTTCTTGCCTCAGCCTCACAAGTAGCTGGGACTACAGGCGCCCCACAACGCCCATCTATTTTTTGGTGACAGTTTGTCATTGTTCTTTAACAGGCTGGGGCTGGGCTCAAACTTGCCAGTTTTGGTGTATGTGGCCAGCACCCTACTCACTGAGGGTGCCAAGCCAATGTCTCTGGCCTTTTACATGTTAGTTGATAGCAGTGTCATGTGTTTTAGATTAGAACTTCCTTGAGGGTAGTAACTCGTGGCTTGGATTCTACAATACTCTTCGATGATGATCGTGATGACAAAGTGGTTTGCTCCTTTGATTTGAAATACACCCTTGACTTCTAGTTAGCATATTCTGAGAATTACTAAAATAGCCACTGTTTCTTAATATTCATTTACTTTTAAATTGCCTCGTGCCATATCAAAATAAAAGAATAACTGTCATTATTTTCCTGATACCAGAAGCGCGTTTGAGCACTTTACAATTATTATAATTTTCACCAAAATGCACTGAAATTGATAGTGTTATTTTTGTTCTCATTTTACAGATGAGAAAACTAAGGGTAAAAGAGGTTAAGTTTGTCTATTGTCATTCAATGAGAAATATTATAGCCAAGAAACCTATGTCTATCTACTTCAAAGACATGGTTTTCAACCACTATATCATGGTTTCCTTTGAGTCCCCATGGAAATTTGCATTTGATTCTTTTATGTCTATGATATCTATATATTTTTTTCCTTTTTTTTAAATTTCTGATGTCTATATTTTAAAGTTTTTTTCTTACATAGTGCTTACTGAGGGTTACCATGTTGTAATAGCATAACCTTGAAAAATTGAAGTATTTCACTGATTTGTCTTCATTAAGAGAAAAATTCTAAAAACTTCTTATGTTTTATTTATCTAACATTGAAAAAGCCTATTATTTTCATTTTTAATACTGTATAGAATATGAGAATAAACATACATCACAGTTGCTATCAGTGCTGACACATTTTATATTTGCATATAATTCTTCTGTAGATATGTTTTATTCTTTCTTATGTGGTATTCACTAGTTTTGGATAAATAGAATATATTGTGTGGGTTTTTTTTTTTTTTCCATTGGGAGGATGATGGAGTTAAAAATAATCACAATAATAATTTTAAAAGAACACGCTGACATTTAGATCTAAAGACTTTCTCCTCTGGGCTGTAAAGTCTTAAAAATAGGTCACACTTCGGATTTAAACTCTGAACTACCTTTTGATCTTAAAGTAGCACTTATTCTTAACTTTAGTAAATTTTATTTTAAAAGGAGAAAATTAAAGAAATAACTTCAATACTTTCCTGTTCTAGCTCCTTAAAGAATTGGAAGTTTTCTTCTATCAGTGATCTAAGCTAGAAATATGAGACAGTTAAAAAAATACACAAGTTCATGCTTACTTAAATAAAATTGAGGTATAGGGCAGCATCCTTAAAATTCCCTATAGGGTTACTTTTCATTAACCAGAGAACAGTAGAGAAAGAGAATGTTTGTAGGCTATAGCCTGCCTCACGTCTTAGCATAATTGCCAATTCACTTGCTTCCCAATACTCTATTCATTACAAGAAAGCTACTGTGGGTCTTTAGAACTATTTTTCCTCAGTTCTAACACCACTACAAACCACTGAAGAACATGACCTTTAGCTTTTTCTCTTTTATTTCCCTGATTCATAGCATACTTTCTTAAACTTAGGATTTCTCTTATGGCCCTTCCTGCCCTGTACTGCCTTATTCCGTTAAACATAAACATCAGGCTCATTTCTCTACTGTAGGTGCTAATGACTGAAACGCTTATTTTTGCAAACCAATTATTGTTGTTCTGTAGTAGCCTAACTGTTTTATATGCCAATTATTTTTAGAAAGGCGTATTCTGTGGCCAGAGTAGGTTGCTGAAGTTGGGCTTGTAATTAAAGGTTACTTTAAAAGTTTTAGATCTAGTAATTTTCAGTGTACTATTTAATGTAAATATACCTGCAGGAATTGTGAAAGGATGATTTGCTGAAAGTGTGGTACCTGTTTACTTAGAGTGACAATTCCTTTATTAGTATAAACTTCATGCAATTATATAAATTTAACAAGTATTTATTTCAATGTCAACTAACTGATAATGATTCATTTCACATTTTAGTTCTCTTAGCCCTGTTAACACTTCCTTCAGCCCCCCCAATATTACCCTGTCTGTTCTGCTTTTCTCTAAATTGTTTTTTCCTTCCAAATGCTTAGTAGAATTTGTTCTATCCTTAGTTTCTTCTTCCATTTCTTAATCATCTTATTTACGGAAAAGAATAGTTAATTAGGGCGGCGCCTGTAGCTCAAGGAGTAGGGCGCTGGTCCCATATGCCAGAGGTGGCAGGTTCAAACCCAGCCCCGGCCAAAAACCACAAAAAAAAAAAAAAAAAAAAAAAAGCCCAAGAGTTTGAGGTTGCTGTGAGCTGTGACTCCATAGCACTCTACCAAGGGTGACATAGTGAGATGCTATCTCAAAAAAAAAAAAAAAGAATAGTTAATTAAATTCTTAAGTTTAGAAAATAAGAATCATATTATTATTACTATTTATATTTGGCATTATAATCTTAGTCTCTGTTGCTAAGATGTAAAATGAGACAGTTTAAAATAAGCATATGGATTATAATCCTACATCCAGATTTTTTTTTTTTTTTTTGCAGTTTTTTTTTTTTTGTTTTTATTTTTTGGCCAGGGCTGGGATTGAACCTGCCACCTCCAGCATATGGGGCTGGCACCCTACTCCTTTGAGCCACAGGTGCTGCCCCTACATCCAGATATTTTAAGGGTTCCAAATTTAAGATGGTCTAAAAAAAATATTTCCAGCATGAAACTGTCTAGGTAAGATATATATATCAAGTGCTCATATGACAACTAGGAAGTGTAATTAGCGTCAGAAAAAGAGAACTATGTTAGAGGCACAATGCCTGGGCAGCACACACTGAGCATGAATTCTGTACATTCCCACAAAGTACAAAACATGAGAAGTCTGTCTTTCTCCTGCTTTTATCTAAGAAATATGAAGGAAGTAATAGGAAAAGTGGCTTAGGGAGCAAAAGAGGAGAAAGAGAAAGCAGCAAGTTTTCATCCTGAGTATGTTTTTATGTCTTTGACATTTCAAAGTTCGTTTTTTTTTCCACTGCCAGCTTTAATTAATTTCATTGGATGTTCATAGAAAAAAATAACCCAGCATCCTCAGTTTAACTGATACCTACTGCATAAATACTTTTACTTAGGTCCATTATCTTCATAAGATTATTATCCAAATAAGACTATGAAAACAATTTAAACTGACAAGAATTATGCATAAGCATATTTTTGTTTGGTTGATTGATTTTTTTGGCAAGCAATTAGGTAGGCGTTTTCTTAAAGAGAAAGAAATCTTGTTTGCTAATGAATTAGTAATCCTAGTATTTTTGAACTTCAAATGACAGATCTTAACTTTTACCAAATGCGGGCATACTTTGGCGTTATTACCGTTTAGTTCCAGATCACTACAATAAAGTAAATATCAGAATGATGTGAGTGACACAAACTTTTAGTTTCCCAGTATATATAAAAATTATGTATATACCACTGTGTAGTCTATTAAGTGTGCAATGATTTTATGTCTTAAAAACCAATGTACATACAGCTTCATTGAAAAATACTTTTTTACTATTATTATCTGAACCTTCAAGGAGACATAATTTTTTGCTAGTGAAAGGTCTTGCCTTGATGTTGATATATGCTGACTGATTAGGGCAGTGATTGCTGAAAGTTGGGGTGGCTGTGGCAATTTTTTATAATGAGACAGCAATAAAGTTTACAGCATCAATTGACTCTCGCATAAAATCCTGTTGGATAGCATTTTCTCCAGAGGGGAACTTCTTTTAAAATGGGAGTCAGTCTTTCTAAATCCTGCCGCTACTTTATCAAGAAAGTTTACATAATATTCTAAATACTTTGTTGTCATTTGAACAATTTTCACAGCATCTTCACTAGGAGTAGATTCTGGCTCAAGAAGAAGAGGCATCCATAAGGAGCAACTCCTTATCTACTGAAGTTTTATCTTGAGATTGAAGCAATTCAGTACTATCTTCAGGCTGTACTTCTAATTCTGCTTCTACTGCTGTTTCTGCCATATCTGCGGTGACTTCTTCCACTCAAGTCTTGAACCTCTCAAAGTAATCCGTGTTGTAAACTTCTTCCAAACCCTATTAATGTTTCTATTTTGATCTCCTCATGCGTGTTCTTAATGGCATCTACAATGGTGAATTCTTTCTAGGAGATTTTCAGTTTACTTTGCCCAGATCCATCAGAATCACTATCCATGGCATCTATAGCCTTACAAAATGGTTTTAATTTTTTTAAGAGACAGAGTCTTATTCTCTCATCCAGGCTAGAGTACAGCAGCCTGATCATAGCTCATTGTGACCTTGAACTCAGGGACCCAAGTAACCTCCGAAGTACATCAGCCTCCGAAGTAGCTAAACTACAGGCATGTACCACTATACCTGGCTACCTAAAACAAAATTTTTTTTTTCCTTTATTAAATCTTGACTGTGTACATTAATGCATTTATGGGCTACATTGTGCTGAATTGATAAATAACGTGGAATGCTGACACCAAACTTTTTTTGCTTTCTTATCGTTCATGTGTTTACTGGAGTATCACCTCTGAAAAATTCTACTGGAATAGAACGTCTTTATATTCACAGCTTGGCTAACCATTTGGTACCAAAGGCCTACTTTTTGGCCTTTATTAGCTTTCAAGATTCCTTTCTAAGTTTAATTGTTTCTTGCTTTTGATTTAAAGTGAGAGATGTGCAGCTCTTACTTTAATCGAATACTTAGAGGCCATTGAAGGGTTATTAATTAGCCTAATTTCAACATTGTTGCTTGTCAGGGAATAGGAAGGCCCAAGGAGAGGGAGAGAGATGGCAGAATAGGCAGTCACTGGAGCAGTCAGAGCATATACAATAATTATCGACTAAGTTGATGGTCTTTTATGGATATAGTTATGGCACTCCAAATTAATTAAAATAGTAATGTCAAATGTCTCAAATTACAGATCACCATAACAGATATAATAATGATAATGAAGTGGCTGGAAATACTGTGAGAATTATCAAATTTTACACAGAGGCAGTGAGCACCAATAGACTTGCTCAGTGCAGGGTTGCCACAGACCTTTAGTTTATTTAAAAAAAAAAAAAAAGCAATATCTGAAGCACCATAAAATGAAGTGTGCCTGCATAGGAGGTAAATCATTATTCTTCAGGAAATGAACATTTATACTTTCAGAAGCATTTTCAGACTTCAATTTTTATGATTTTCCATGGTATTTTGGGAAATAATTTTTAGATTTTCTAAAATCTTTTTACATTTAAGGGCAAAATCATACATGTGTTTGCTCCTTTGCATACTGTCCCTCATATGTTCTGCTCCCTCTTTTGAGGAAGAAAAGAAACTATCCCTTATAACTTCTACTGCCCATCTATCCACTCTTTCTTTATTTTTATTTATTTATTATTCATTCATTTATTTATTTATTTATTTATTGAGACAGATTCTACCACTCTACCAGCCCCTGGGTAGAGTGCTGTGGCATCACAGCAACCTCAAACTCTTGGGCTTAAGCCATTCTCTTGCCTCAGCCTCCCAAGCAGCTGGGACTATAGACACCTGCCACAACGCCTGGCTATTTTTTTTTTTTGGTCGTAGTTGTCATTGTTGTTTGGCGGGGGGTTCGAACCCACCAGCTTCCGTGTATGTGGCAGGCGCCTTAGCCGCTTGAGCTACAGGCACCGAGCCTATCCACTCTTTTTTTAAAATCTGGTCTTAAGATACTTTACTAAGAATGGAAGAAAAAGTATCCAATGTACTCAGCCCTACTATGAAACTAATTTATGGCTTTCGTATGAAAGCTAAACCCAGTTATAAGCTAAGAATATGGGGAAAGGGGAAAGGGAGGGGAGGGGAGGGGAGGGGAAGGATGGCGGGAGGGAGGGTGATTGGTGGGACCACACCTATGGTGCATCTTACAAGGGTAGATGTGAAACTTACTAAATGTAGAATATAAATGTCTTAACACAATAACTAAGAAAATGCCAGGAAGGCTATGTTAACCAGTGTGATGAAAATATGTCAAATGGTCTATAAAACCAGTGTATGGTGCCCATGATCGCATTAATGTACACAGCTATGATTTAATAATAAAATTAAATTAAAAAAAAATCCTGTCTTAAAATAGCAACACTTCCTTTAACAGAACTTCCCTGAGGGCTTTCAGAACTTTGTTCGACACACTGTGCCTTATTTACACAGGAGCAAAGTATTAAAGAATTTAGCTATTTACCATGAGCTTTAGAAGGGGAAAAGGAGGTCTTTGATCTCAGGATAGTTCTTTCCTTACTTTATTTGTACTGATTTGGAGAGTCTAGTACTAAACTTGTCTTAAGAGTGAGAAAGGTTGAGAACCATTCAGGTGATGTGACCCAAGGGTTGTATTGGGAGTCCAGATCCCTCACTCTGGGTCATTGCAGCAAGACCATCCAGTAGGATTGTGCAGATTTGCCTTGTCTTCTATGCCTTACTGCTTACATTTCCAGCCAACCAAATTTGTGTAATGTTTCAAAACATGCCATGTACTTTCCCATCTCCATACCTTTGACTAGGTGGTATCCTCTGTCTTAATACCTCCTTCCTACCTTTTCTAGGCATGGAAAACCACTCTTCCTTCAAGGCCAACTCAAATGGTGTCTCTCTCTGAAACTTTAACCAGTCTACCAGGAGAGAAATAATTGTCCCTGCCTTTGTTTACTTGAAACATTTTGTATGAGGTGTAAATAAGAGGTCAGGCTCCAGAATCAAACTGTTTACATTTAAATCCTGGATCTAGTTAAGAATGTGGCCTATTTCCTCATTTGTAAAATGGAGTTTTATGAAGACATAGTAAAATAATGTTATATAAAAGGCTCAACCTGGGCCTGGCACATGATAAGTGCTTAATAAATATTTTATGTTGATTATTATGTCTTGTGAATATGGCAGTGATTTCATTCTTTGTTATTAGTTATTAGTTGTATTATTTTGTCTCCTTTGCAAGATTGGTAGATCTGGGGATCAGGGACCTTGTCCTAATCATCTTGCCTCCCAGACAACCTAGTGTAGTGCCTCACTTTCAGTAGAAACTCAGGAATTGTTTGAGGATATGTATTGGGAAACCACTTAAGTGTTAATAGGGAACAACAGCATCTTTCCCATTTCTTGCCTTAGAAAATAATGTTCCCTCTACCTAGAATATGCTTTGCCCCTTTCTTTGCCTGGTGACCTTCTAATTATCCCTCAAACCTCCTCTGTCCCCTTAAAATGTCATCACCTCTGTAAAGATATTCCTGTCGGGCGGCGCCTGTGGCTCAGTGAGCAGGGCGCCGGCCCCATATACCGAGGGTGGCCGGCCAAACTGCAACAAAAAAATAGCTGGGCGTTGTGGCGGGCGCCTGTAGTCCCAGCTACTCGGGAGGCTGAGGCAGGAGAATTGCCTAGGCCCAGGAGTTGGAGGTTGCTGTGAGCTGTGTGATGCCACGGCACTCTACCGAGGGCAATAAAGTAAAACTCTATCTCTACAAAAAAAAAAAAAAAAAAAAAGACATTCCTGTCACCTAGACAAAATTAGTCACTTCTTCCTCCCAATCTGCCTATGTGGGAGTCTTTAGAACTCTCTTCCTAAACCTCTCTGTGAGTTCCCCTAAATAGGTACCATTTCTCTAGACCTGGCTTCAAAAGTACATAGGTTCCCCAAATGCTTAGAAAATGGATGAGTTAATGAATAATATAGAAGCCCACAAATGTTGAAAAGTCCAGATTTTTGGACAAGAGTGATGGTTTAGCAAGCTCCCTTCCCCAGCCATTTGCCAGCCTTGGTTTTTGTTTTATTTTAATGTAAAGTTAAATGTTTGAAGTTTTACTTTCAATTTTTGTTTTCCCATATTCTGCTGGAAGACCATTTAATAAGTGGAAATACTGAAGGAACCAAGAAAATTTGCATTTGGGCTAATTAATTCCTGATCTCCATGCTAGAAGCTTCTGTTTAGTACTAATCATATTTTCTATCAGTGAGAGGAGTCCTAATGATTTATACACAATTCCATCCTTTTCCATGAAGTTCATAGAAAATATTTAGAAGTCTGTTAATTATTTTAGTTTCTTAAGGGAAAAGAGCATGTTCTAATTCCTTAGTGGCATGTACTGTATATTGATTTTAAGGTAGATGCTTCTGTAGTCAGAAAACATTGTTAACATCACAGTCAGGTGATAGCACTGACTTTTTTTCTTTTTTTTTTTGAGGCAGAGTCTCACTATGTTTTCCTTGGTAGAGTGCTGTGGCGTCACAGCTCACAGCAACCTCCAACTCTTGGGCTTAAGCAGTTCTCTTGCCTTAGCCTCCCAAGTAGCTGCGACTACAGGTGGCTGCTACAATGCCTGGCTATTTTTTGCTTGTAGTTGTCGTTGTTGTTTATCAGGCCCCGGCCGGGCTTGAACCCGCCAGCTTCCGTGTATGTGGCAGGCACCCTACTCACTGAGCTATGGACACCAAGCCATCACTAACATTTTCATCTTGATTAATCTCTCTGTGTTATTAACCAAGGAAGTCATATATTGATAGAGGTTTTTATTTGACAGAAAATGGTGTTTTTTGTTTCCAATTATTCATTGCTTTTTTTCTCTGTTTTTCTGTTTTTGGTTTTTTGATTTCTACTCTTTATTTTATTCCTTCTTATTTGCTCATATTTTTCTGGTTTTTTAAAGTAGAAGTCTAGGACTTTATTTGAGACCTCTTTTCTAATGCATACATAAAATGTTTTAAATTCCTCTCTAAATACTATTTTGTGTCTTACTTCAAGCTGCCATAACAAAATGTCATAGACTAGAGGTGGCCTAAACAACAGATATTTATTTCTGTCCAAGATCCAGGCGCCAGTAGATTTGGTTCTTAGTGAAGACCACCTTTCCTGACTTGGAGATGGACTTCTCCCTGTCTCACATGAGTGAGAAAGTGGATAAGATAGGGAGGCATAGGCAGTGGTCTCTCACTAATTCCATTCGGGGACCTACCCTCATGAACTCATTGAAATCTAATTACCTATCAAAATATTTGCTCCCAGTCACTTAATTATTAGGGGTTAGAGTTTCAACACCTGTTTTGGAGGCACAACCATTCAATTCCTAACAATCCCCTAAGGTTTGATTTTTGTGTTTATGTTTTTAAGGGATTCAAAATATTTTCTAATTTCCTTGCATTTTTTTTTTTTTTTTTAGCTATGGAATATTTAGAAGTGTATGGTATAATTTCCAAATATTTTGCTTTTCTATTATCAGTCTGTTAATTGATTTCTATTTTAATTCCATTCTGGTCTGAGACTATACTTCTTATGTTTATGATTTTAAACTTTTAAATTTATAGTGGTTTATTTGTTGTTGGTTCAGGGGAGTGGAGTCTGGAATATAGTCTATCTCAGTAAATACCCCATTTATATATAGAAAGAATATGTGTTCTGTTTTGGGAGGGAGTATCCTATAAATATCAATTAGGTCCAGTTGGTTAGTAGTATTAATCATGTATATAACTTTACTGATTTTATTTCTACTTATTCTATCAGTTACTAAGAGAGGAATGTTGAAATCTCAACTATAATTGTAGATATGTCTATTTCTCCTTTCAGTTTTTCCGCTTTGTATTTTAAGACTCTTTATTGGGTGTATACTTATTTAAAACTATGTCTTTTTGCTGAACTGACCCCTAATTCATTATGTAAAATATATCATTTCCCCGTAATATTTCTTGATCTTTAGAGCAAGTGCTTTGTTTGATAGTTATATACATCTTCTAGGTTTCTTATGAATTTTATTTGCCCAATGTATCTTTTTCCACTCTGTTACTTTTAAACTAATTTGAAGTGGGTTTTCTCTAAGTATATATAGTTGAATCATTTTTTTTTTTTTTTTTTGTAGAGACAGTCTCACTTTATGGCCCTCGGTAGAGTGCCGTGACCTCACACAGCTCACAGCAACCTCCAACTCCTGGGCTTAAGTGATTCTCCTGCCTCAGCCTCCCAAGTAGCTGGGACTACAGGCGCCTGCCACAACGCCTGGCTGTTTTTTGGTTGCAGTTTGGCCGGGGCCAGGTTTGAACCCGCCTCCCTCAGCGTATGGGGCTGGCGCCTTACCGACTGAGCCACAGGCGCCGCCCTGAATCATATTTTTTATCCCATTTAGCAACATTTGCCTTTTATTTGGAACATTCATGCACTTATGAGTAATCTTTCAGGACATGAAGTATTGGTAAACAGCAAAGTTTCAATGCTTTTCAATTAAAATTCAGGAGAGTTTAAGACAATATTCTGAGCTTATGGAGAAGAGCACAGGTTTATAGATAAATAAATGTTTTCCAGGATAAAGGTAAATACTAAATACCTGGTAGAGAATTTTTTAGATCTCAATTTTGGATCCCTGATAAAGACTAATTTATGTCCATCCATAAAACGTATATGTCTGTCCAAAGGAGAGAATGACCTGGCTTGCCTTAACTAAAATGGGTCAGGATGTCCCTGTACTTACGTTTAATGATTTACTAATAAATGACTTCTTCTTTTCTTCAAAATAAGTCTGTTTGTCATGTTACTTTAAGGCAGTCTCTTTCCTCTATTATCCTATTGTTGTGATGTGGAAATAAGGGGTCGTAGATCTTTTTGTTTATTAGGAGAAGCTGGAAATCTCTAACTTTTTGAATGCCTGTAAATTGTCATAAATTCCTATTCACTTCTTCCATCTTCTCTTCTTCAAATTAAAAAATAAGTGGAAATATAATTTTATTTTTAGTTTTTCTCTGACCATTACTGGTCAGTGTTTTTTTGTGTATGGTTTTAGTTGAAAGGTTCATATTACTAGGATTATTAACAAACATAATTTTTTTAAAGGGAAAAATTATTAGAACACTTAGTATGAATTAAAGTGTAATCTTTCTGAAGTCAGGGATTATATTTTCCATTTGTTCCCACAGTCTGGCACAATGTCAGGGACCTAGAAGGCAGCCAAACAACAATTGCTTCAAATTGATTTCTTAAGTAAAATGGGAGCTCCTGCTTTTTTTGAAATAAACTAATACAATGCTTAGGATAAACAATATTGGGATTCTCATTTTTAGTTTTTATTAGGCTGTTTTCTCTAACAAAGTGAACATTTGAAAAGGGAAAATGGTTTTAATTTTGTTAAACCAAGTTGGATTACACTGACTGAAGTCAGTGCAAATTTTGTTAACCAAGTTGAATTATACTGACTGAAGTTTTGTCTTTTAAGGCAAAATGCAAATTTAAACCAGTTAACTCTGGGACACAGGCCTTGGAGAAAAGGGAAAAGACCATTTGATTTCTGCAATATACATTTTACCAACAAGTGCTTTGTTTTCCGTTTTCTATACTGTAACCCCAATTATATGGTTTTTTTGCTTCTTTGCTCTGACTCTAAGTCCAACCTGAGAAAAGCCACAGTTTTACGGATTGGTGCCATTCCAGATTTATGATTTATATTTCCTTCTGGGCCCTTACTTTTTCCTTGTCCGGTTAGCCCTGTCATTCATGCCATCAAGTGTTTTCAAACTTTGCCAGATCTTCTCTGGTTCCTTTTACATCCCCCATTACACCCGCATTTCCTACTCAGTTATGTCCTCTCCTTTACGTGGAAAAATAGGGACAGTAAGCCGGCCTTCTGTTAAGAGTCTGCACACTTGTAGGATTATGGGTTTCTGTATTCATACTGCTTTGTCTTTCAGCCTCCTTCCCTGCAATCTCCAAGGAAGAGGTCTTTCTCCTTTCCTTCCCCACTAATCCTTCCACCTGTGCATTTGATCATGTTCTTCCTGCTTCCTCTGAGCCCTAATTCTATCAGTTACTCCCTTTCCTGTATGTTTATCCTTTTCATCCCTATTGGATCCTAGAAAATATGCTCAAGTTTCTGCTTTTTATTTATTTTATTTAACAAAAGCCTTCTCCAGCTCTAGCCTCTTTCATTGCCGGGTTCTTACCCAGAGTAGACTATATTCGCAGCATTCACTTCACAAATGATCTGGAACTGTCCATTCAAAGTCACTGACTGCAGCTTAAATTGCTCTTACGTACTCTACCATTAGTCAGCTTTAAGCCCTCACTTGGACTCACCTGGACCACTGCTGATGTTTCTTGACTTACCTCCCTGCCCTCAATATCACTCTTCCAGTTTATCTTTTCCACCACAGCAGAGTAATCTTTTAAAATAATGATGTGATGATATTACTTCTCTATTGTTAAAATCCTTCAGAGGCTTAACATTGCCTACAAAGTAAAAATTTTCACTCTGTAGAAGGACATATGAGGCCACTAATGATTTCACTGCTGTGTCTCCAGTCTTACCTATTACTGGTCTGTTATTGAGTCCACCTGTACTTCCAAAAGTAATATTCTGTTTCACTGTTTGTTTTCTAAGAATTTCCCTCTGTCACCTGGGCTAGAGTGCTGTAGCCTCAGCCTAGCTCGTATCAACCTCAAACTTTTGGGCTGAAGTGTTCCCCCTGCCTCAGCATCCCAAGTAGCTAGGACTACAGGTGTGGGCCTTGATGTTAATTTTTCTACTTTTAGTAGAGATGAGTGACTTTGCTTAGGCTGGTCTCAAACTTCTGACCTCAAGGGATCCTCCTGCCTTTGCCTCTCAAGAGTGCTATGATTATAGGATTGTGAAATTGTACCCAGCCTTTGTTTCATACTTTTGATCTTTTATATTTTCTGTCCTCTAGTGAAGTACATTTCCTTGTATCCCATGCAATCTGCTGCTTAACTTTCAAAGACCACAGTAAGTATCCTCATTAAGCTTTACCTGACTTCTCTTTCTCTCCTCCTTACCTATCACTATTATACTATCATGGTATATTTTTGGAGGTTTTACTATATAGTTTGTGGATACTGCCATTATTTATAGTAGTTATTTGGTTTTATGTTTGTCTCCATTTCTAGACAGATCTCCTTGAGGGTAGGAACCATTTTACTCATCTTGCCATATGCCACACCTAGCATAGAGCCTTATGCATAGCAGTGACTCCGTAAGTTTGTAGAATGAATGAATTTTAGCAAATACTTCATTTGTGCTTCTTCCATAGGCTCACTATTATACTTTTGAATTTAGATAATAATTTTTATAATTTATGATAATCTTTAATATCACTGAACTTAATACTGGTTATTGTGATTATTTTATCATTTATAATAATAATGCTGGCTGTTGTGGCATATAGCTTCAAGGAGATCTAAAGAGCAGAGAAGATGAATTTTAACTAGTAACTAGAGACTTTAATAAGATAATCTATCTGAATATTTAGTTCTTTTGTCCATATTATTGTAGTGTATGATACCAGCTCATCTATGCATTCCTCTGCTAAACAAATTGTACTAAACTAGAGAAAAGATTTAATGAAATTTATGATCATTTTCCTCCTGACTTCTCATGTCCTTCTCCTTCATCTCTGTGTCATGCCGGAGAACTTCATCTAAAATGCACATCTGATGATTTACTCTTTTGCTTGTTACCCTTCAATTCTTCCTTTCCATTTACCTGTATTCTAGTCACTTTACTAGTCTCCTCCTTTACCAAATTTAAAACTTTATTCTTGATTAGACTTCTTTTAAAAATTTGTTGTCACAAACAGCATGGTTCTGCATCCCTTTGCACCTGCAGCTGATAATGCTCACTATTCTCTACTCCAAGCATATGGTTCAAGAGGATAAACATAACAGCACATTGGTAATGTTTATGTTAAATGAGCCAGTCTTCTCCAAGCATCTGCTGCACAGGCGCAGAAACAGATAAGTTGTTTCAGCTATTGGCTGCCAGGAGAACAGAAGGGTTGCCACAACAAAGTCAGCAAACAACCCCCCAAAGTCTCTAAGAAGCATAAACTCATGCTGCTGGAAAATCAAAATCAGTAAAAGACTACATTTTTGATGCTTGATCTTGGCTTTGTTCCTCACATTTCTATGTAAAGACTGGACTGTTTTCTGCAGCAACTGGGCAATCTTTAGAAGAAGATTTGAGATTCATTCAGCTTTTGAAGGAAAGTATATATGAAATCTCCTTGGTCTCTGCAGAGTTGCCTGGTAGTGAGGTTGGATTATGCTGCCCTTGGAAGCTTGGTCTTTTGACTGACTTTGATAAAATCAGCTCCAAGGAAACACAGCATCCTCTCTTCCCTGGCGCCACTGGGCCCGCCACCCTCTCTCCCCAGCCCTTTCCTTTCCTCCTTTGCCTACCACCTCTCTATCCCTCACTTAGACTGGCTGCCAGGGTTCGCAGACAGCTGGGCAGAGAGTGGCTAAATCTGCCCAGCTGCCCGGGAAGCTTGGCGGCCAGACTGAGGGAAGGAAGCATCGGCTCTCTTTGAAGGTTGGCTGCCAGTGAATCTCAGGCAGCTGGACTTCAAAGGGGGGACCGCCAGGCTTTCCCTCCTGTCTGGGCAGGTCATTCCACAGCATGGTGCTTCCGGTGCTGGCATAGTGGCTTTCAAGTTCCTCTTCAGTTAAAGAGCTGAATTGGGAGCAGCACTTGTGTTCACATTTGTGGTTTTTATGTGATACAGACAGTGTAAGACCCCACAACCCCTGTGACACCAAACTTAAGAGTTAAAGAGAAAATGAAACATCATGTAAAGGACAACTAAGGGGACCCCAGCAGTGAGTGGGATTTCCTTATTTTTGGCTTCCAACTATTATTTGCTGAGTTTTGAATTACTTCAGGGACTCTTGGTGCGATCTTGTTGAATAAAGGATAATCAGCCTATGCTTATGAACTGAATTTAGCCAGTGGCCTGGAATTGGGTATAACCATGGATGATTGTTTTGTTTCCAGAAATTTTTATAGCACTCACCCTGTATCTCTTAACTTATTTATGTATTCATTTTTTCTTTGTAGAGACAGGGTCTCACCCTGTCACCCAGGTTGGAATATAGTGGCACAGTATAGCTCACTGCAACTTTGAACTCCCAGGCTGAGGAAACCTTAAGTCAGAAGAGCCATGATTTGTAAGAGTGTAGGCCCTGGAGCCAGGCTACCTAGGTTGAAATCCTGGCTCTAATACTGGTCACATGACTTAGGGCAACTCTGTACCCCATACCGTCCTTGAAAAGAGGGGATAATAATAGTACTTGTAGGACTGTTGAGGAGATTTAAAGAGTTAATGGATATCTAGCTGGGTGTTGTGGCGGGCGCCTGTAGTCCCAGCTACTCGGGAGGCTGAGGCAAGAGAATTGCTTAAGCCCAGGAGTTGGAGGTTGCTATGAGCTGTGTGAGGCCACGGCACTCTACCGAGGGCCATAAAGTGAGACTCTGTCTCTACAAAAAAAAAAAAAAAGAGTTAATAGATATCATGTACGTAGGGTAGTATCTAGCTGCTAGTAAGGATACCAAAAATGTTAGCTCTTACTATCATGTACCGTGATTGGTTATCATTGACTAGAATTAAATGCAGGTAACAAATGACTGGTTTGTGATTTTTACTTCCCCTATTTGAATGAAAGACTGCTAGCTTCTTCCTTAGGTTGAATTTTTAATAGAACTTTTTGAGAAATCTTTAATACTGTAAAAAATATTTATGTAATTTGAAATAGAAAAAAGTTATTTCATGTTATCCATTCGCCTTGTACTAACTTTCTGTGGATACAAGGAGGCCAGACTTATAAAAGGCCATTACTAAAACAATCTGTCATACAAACCAAGAAGAAGAAATATTGCAGCTTATTATAAAGGGGTATTTTGGTTGAAATTAGAATCAGGGTTTGAATTTTTGCTCTAACAATTTCTAGTCACATGTCTTTGGGTGAGTTGCCTTAACTGAGCCTCAGTTTTCTTATTTATTGTATGAGAAATTACATATATCCTGGGAAACTTGTTTTAAGGATAAAACTAGAAAATGTACATTGTACTGTACTGAGTAGCAATGTATTCAATAATTGTAGCTGTTGTTATTATTCTTATTATTACTATGATTACCACCAGTATTAGTGTTATAATTTAAAATTGTTATTTAATCACAAGGAAGCTTTTAATTTCGCTGACAGTGACACAACAAAGAGACGATCTTTTCTTAAGGTTTTCATTCTCACCAGATTGGGGTGAGCTAATGACAGGCCAAATTTAGCCTGCCACCTCTTATTGTAAATAAAGTTTTATTGGAACACACAGCTTATGCATTTGTTTATATATTGTCTATGGTTTTTTTCATCCTACAACAGTCGAAGTAAATAGTTACAACAGAGTCTGTATGGTTCTCAAAGCCTAAAATATTTGCTGTCTGGACTTTTTCAGAAAGTTTGCCAATGCTTGCTGTAGATAACTGTTTCCCCAAGGAAGGTCCAGAGAATGTTTAATCTGCTAGTATGTACTGTCTGAAAAAATGGCTTTATAATCAAATAAACTGTGGAATGTTGAAGAGTTTGATTTATTCTGGGGCTACTACTTAAAAGACTCTGGCTTTTAATATACTGATGCTTATTGTGAATCTTCAAGACAAGGTTATGATATGCAAATAAACTCTAGTTTCCCATGCTTACTTGGCTATAGCCCCTTGATATGATGATGTTACACAAAACATTCTCTGGGAAACCCTGCTCTTAGGCTGGCTCTCTGGAAGGACTTTCTTCTTAAATCATTCCTCATGGTGATTTAGGTGATAACCTCATTCAGAGACCTATAGAATGTCATATGAGAATTTATATTAGTCACCTCATTTATTTCCTGATAAAAACGGTATTATGGCCTGTAGTTAACTTGAAAACTGACACGTAAACGCAGCTTCTCGGGATCTGCCAAAAACTCCAGATCAGAACTGCAAGGTGGCCCTTAGCGAGCCCTGACTCATCGGATTTCAGGTTTTCACCCGTGAACCAAGTTTTAGAGTCATGGGACTAGCAAGAACATGCCGAATGGGGTACCCTTCACCACCACTGCCACTCCCACGTTTATCCCTTAATTTGCCACGAAGTCCTCTGGGAAAAGTATCAACCTGGTGGCCACCCCAAACCATGAATCAGAAGTGGAAAAAAATATACTGGCAAAGGCATGAGTTTATTAGTAAGGTCATTTCAGTGGTTGGACCAGGAGATGGGGACCAAAGCAATGGAATAAAAAAGCGATAATTTTTTTTTTTTTTTTGGAGACAGAGTCTCACATTGTTGCCATGGCATCATAGCTCACGGCAACCTCCCCATAGCTCGAAGCTTCCTGGGATCACTTGGGCCTGGGTGATCCTCTTGCCTCGGCCTCCCGGGTGGCTTGGACTGCGGGTGTCCGCCACAATGCCTGGCTAGTTTTTTTATTTTTAGTAGAGATGGAGTCTTGCTCTTCCTGAGGTTGGTCTCAAACTCGTGAACTCAAGCAATCCACCCACGTTGGCCTCCCAGAGTGCTAGGTTTACAGGCTTGAACCACCACACCTAGCCAAAAAAAATGAAAATTTATTCGAGGAAAAGCCAAGCATTTAACTCAGTGGCCCAGCTGTTCACATTTCAATTATCACTATTTATGGCGCAGAAAAAGTGATCTTGCAGGTGAAAAGTTCAGCTTGCTGTGCATTAATTATTTCCAGGTTCATCTGGTATTTCTTGTTTTTTTATGTTTGTAGAATGAGAGTAAATAGGAAGAAAAAGGTTTTCACTCAAGTTGAACAGAAATACTGTGTATGACAAACACAAAGTGTGCTTACAAACCGGAGCTGTCTTTCTGACTAATGGCTTAAATTTGGGGTAGGTGGTAATGAGTAAAGAAGAACATTTGACAACGAAAGCCTCGGGTTCCAGCTCTGGTCCTGGCCTTGCTCAAGTCAATTATGTTCTAGTTTGAGTCCTTCTATCTTTCTGTGTTCTAATTTCTTTAACCTATGTGACATAGAAATTGTGAGAAGAAATGAAAGAGGTGAATGAGGGAAAGAACACCTGTGGGAAGTTCTTCGAGCTTACTGGGATGTTCTGTAGACATACTATTGCAAAATATTTGGATAATTGATCATAGCAATCGTTTGTCTTGTAAACAGTGAGTGATGATTGATTTGCATTTGGTTGGCAGTATTTTCCTTATGTGCAAAGCACTTTGTAATAAAGAAATAAATAATCGAAAAAAAAACTGTATTATGCTGAGAATCAGAATAGTAAAATATATCAGATACTTAAATAGTCTAATAAGATAATATTACCATCTTTTATTGTTTTTGTATGTAGCCTCAAGATTGTAAATTAGAGTCTCAACATCCCCAAAAGATGTTGAATTTCAACTTCTTGAAATTCCAAAAGCATGGTCCTCGGTAGGGCTTAAAAAAATTTTGCATCCAGATTTCTAAAGCATAAATCTAGAGTGCCTAACTGGTATACCAACTGATCTCAGCTATGGTTTATAAGAAGAGAGATTAATGTGGAGGTAACTTCTGCCCTAGCCATAAGGGGGTTGTTTTATAGACTAAAGTAAACACCTTGAATTTCAAGTTGCAAGCACATGGGGAGCCAAAAGATTCCAGAGCAGTGGCGTCATATTCTGCCTGTGACTCACACTTCTCAGTGGCTGAGTTCTCTTCCACAGCTGTAGCTTCCAGTTGGTCATCAGTTAGAGTCTTAGGTAGTCGCACACTATAGTCACCTGGTTTGAGATGACCAAACAGGCACATAATTGCAACACAGTTCGCTTATTGATAAAGGCTGGGCTATCTCTTTGCTACACATGGAAAATAAAGGCTAAGTCATAGCTGTTTTCTGAAATCCCTGTAAGTACAACAGAAAACCTGGACTGAGAGTAGAGAACGCTGCTGGAAAGTTTAGGCCTGGTAATAAATGTACATTCTCTTTCATTTTCATTTCCCTCATTAACGTCACATACCATTATTGGTCATTTTGGTGTCCTCCAAACCTGATACAATTCCTGGCTTTTAGCTGGTGCAATAAATGTTTTATGAAAGAGTATGAGGTCATACATGTTTTTTTTTTTTCTTTTATTGTTGGGGATTCATTGAGGGTACAATAAGCCAGGTTACACTGATTGCAATTGTTAGGTAAAGTCCCTCTTGCAATCATGTCTTGCCCCCATAAAGTGTGACACACAACAAGGCCCCACCCCCTCCCTCTGTCCCTCTTTCTGCTTCCCCCCCATAACCTTAATTGTCATTAATTGTCCTCATATCAAAATTGAGTACATAGGATTCATGCTTCTCCATTCTTTTTTTTTTTTTTAAATTTTTTTATTAAATCATAACTGTATACAATGATATGATTATGGGGCATCATACACTCACTTCATAAGCCATTTGACACATTTTTATCACAGTGGTTAACATAGCTTTTCCGGCATTATCTCAGTTACTGTGCCAAAACATTTACATTCTACATTTACCAAGTTTCGCAAATACCCCTGTAAGATGCACCACAGGTGTGATCCCACCGATTCCCCTCCCTCTACCCACCCACCCCCTTTCCCACTTCCCCCTATTGTTAAGTTGTAGCTGGGTTATAGCTTTCATGTGAGAGTCCCAAATTAGTTTCATAGTAGGGCTGTGTACATTGGGTATTTTTTTCTTCCATTCTTGGGATACTTTACTAAGAAGAATATGTTCCAGCTCCATCCATGTAAACATGAAAGAGGTAAAGTCTCCATCTTTCTTTAAGGCTGCATAGTATTCCATGGTATACATATACCACAATTTATTAATCCATTCGTGGATCGATGGGCACTTGGGCTTTTTCCATGACTTAGCAATTATGAATTGGGCTGCAATAAACATTCTGGTACAAATATCTTTGTTATGTTGTGATTTTTGGTCTTCTGGGTATATGCCCAGCAGAGGAATTACAGGATTGAATGGCAGATCTATTTTTAGATCTCTGAGTGTTCTCCATATATCTTTCCAAAAGGAATGTATTAATTTGCATTCCCACCAGCAGTGCAGAAGTGTTCCCTTTTCTCCGCATCCACGCCAACATCTCTGGTCTTGAGATTTTGTGATATAGGCTAGTCTCACTGGAGTTAGATGATATCTCAAAGTAGTTTTGATTTGCATTTCTCTGATGATTAAAGATGATGAGCATTTTTACATATGTCTGAAGGCCGTGCGCCTGTCTTCAGAGAAGTTTCTCTTCAAATCCCTTGCCCAGCCTGCGATGGGATCCCTTGTTTTTTTCTTGCTGATGCGTTTGAGTTCTCTGTGGATTCTGGTTATTAAACCTTTGTCAGAGTTATACCCTACAAATATCTTCTCCCATTCTGAGGGCTGTCTGCTTGCTCTGCTTACTGTGTTCTTAGCTGTGCAGAAGCTTTTTAGTTTGATCAAGTCCCAGTAGTGTATTTTTGAAGCTGCTTCAATTGCCCGGGGGGTTCTCCTCATGAAATACTCACCCAGACCAATTTCTTCAAGGGTTTTCCCTGCATTCTCCTCTAGTATTTTTATAGTTTCATGTCTTAAGTTTAAATCTTTAATACAATGAGAGTCTATCTTAGTTAATGGTGAAAGGTGTGGGTCCAATTTCAGTCTTCTGCAGGTTGCCAGCCAGTTCACCCAGCACCATTTGTTAAATAGGGAATCTTTTCCCCACTGAATGTTTTTAATTGGCTTGTCAAAAATCAAATAGCGGTAAGTAGCTGGATTCATCTCTTGGTTCTCTATTCTATTCCAGATATCTACTTCTCTGTTTTTGTGCCAATACCATGCTGTTTTGATCACTATCGATTTGTAGTAAAGTCTGAGGTCTGGTAGTGTGATTCCTCCTGTTTTGTTTTTATTTCTGAGAAATGTCTTGGCTATTCGAGGTTTTTTCTGATTCCATATAAAACGAAGTAATGTTTTTTCAAGATCTTTAAAATATGACAGTGGAGCTTTAATAGGGAGTGCGTTGAAATTATATATTGCTTTGGGTAGTATGGACATTTTGATAATGTTGATTCTTCCTAGCCATGAGCATGGTATGTTTTTCCATTTGTTAACATTTTCAGCTATTTCTTTTCTTAGAGTTTCATAGTTCTCTTTATAGAGATCTTTCACGTCTTTTGTTAGGTAAATTCCCAAATATTTCATCTTCTTTGGCACTACTGTGAATGGGATAGAGTCCTTAACTGCTTTTTCAATTTGACTGTTGTTGGTGTATATAAAGGCTACCGATTTATGAATGTTGATTTTGTAACCTGAGACGCTGCTGTATTCCTTGATCACTTCTAGGAGTTTTGTAGTAGAGTCCCTAGTGTTTTCCAGATACACAATCATATCATCTGCGAAGAGCGAGAGTTTGATCTCTTCTGACCCTATATGGATACCCTTGATCGCCTTTTCTTCCCTAATTGCGGTGGCTAAAACTTCCATTACAATGTTGAAAAGCAATGGAGACAATGGGCAGCCTTGTCTGGTTCCTGATCTGAATGGAAATGATTCCAATTTAACTCCATTCAATATGATATTGGCTGTGGGTTTGCTGTAGATAGCCTCTATCAGTTTAAGAAAAGTCCCTTCTAGACCAATTTTCTTGAGTGTTCTGATCATGAAGGGATGCTGGATATTATCAAAAGCTTTTTCTGCATCAATTGAGAGAATCATATGGTCTTTGTTTTTTAATTTGTTTATGTGCTGAATTACATTTATAGATTTACGTATATTGAACCAGCCTTGAGACCCTGGGATAAAACCAACTTGGTCATGATGTATAATTTGTTTGATGTGTTGTTGGATTCTGTTTGTTAGGATCTTGTTGAATATTTTTGCATCTATATTCATTAGTGATATTGGTCTATAATTTTCTTTTCTTGTTGGGTCTTTTCCTGGTTTGGGGATCAGGGTGATATTTGCTTCATAGAACGTGTTGGGTAGTCTTCCTTCTTTTTCTACATTTTGGAACAGGTTGAGTAATATAGGTACTAATTCCTCTTTAAAGGTTTGGTAGAATTCTGACGTGAAACCATCTGGTCCCGGGCTTTTCTTTTTAGGGAGGTTTTGTATAGTTGATGCTATTTCTGAACTTGATATGGGTCTGTTCAACATTTCCACTTGATTCTGGTTAAGTCTTGGAAGGTGGCGTGCTTCCAAGTATCGGTCTATTTCCTTCAGATTTTCATATTTCTGAGAATAAAGTTTCTTGTAATATTCATTAAGGATTTTTTGGATTTCTGATGAGTCTGTGGTTATTTTGTCTTTGTTGTTTCTGATTGATGATATTAGAGATTTTACTCTTTTTTTCCTGATTAGGTTGGCCAGAGGTTTATCTATTTTATTGACCTTTTCAAAAAACCAGCTTTTTGTTTTATTGATCTGTTGTATTATTCTTTTGTTTTCAATTTCATTTAATTCTGCTCTAATTTTGGTTATTTCTTTTCTTCTACTGGGTTTGGGGTTGGAATGTTCTTCCTTTTCCAGTTGCGTGAGATGTCCCATTAAGTTGTTAACTTCCTCTCTTTCCGTTCACTTGAGGAAGGCTTGCAGTGCTATAAATTTCCCTCTTAGAACTGCCTTTGCAGTGTCCCAGAGGTTCTGATAGCTTGTGTCTTCATTGTCATTTTGTTCCAAAAAATTGATGATTTCTTTCTTAATCTCATCTCTGACCCAGCTATCATTCAGCATAAGGTTATTTAACTTCCATGTTTTTGTATGGGTATGCAGATTCCTGTTGTTACTCAATTCAAGTTTTATTCCATGATGGTCCGAGAAGATGCATGGAATAATTTCTATTCCTTTAAATTTACTGAGGTTAGACTTGTGACCTAAAATGTGATCAATTTTGGAGTAAGTTCCGTGGGCTGATGAGAAGTATGTGTATTCAGTTTTGTTGGGATGAAATGTTCTGTAGATGTCTGCTAAATCTAAATATTGGATGGTTAGGTTTAAATCTAAGATTTCTTTGCTCAGCTTCTTTCTGGAGGATCGATCCAACACTGCCAAGGGAGTGTTGAAATCTCCAACGATTATGGAGCTGGAGGAAATCAAGTTACTCATGTCTGTTAGAGTTTCTCTTATAAATTGAGGTGCATTCTGGTTGGGTGCATAGATATTAATAATTGAGATCTCGTCATATTGAGTATTACCCTTAACAAATATGAAGTGACCATTCTTGTCCTTCCTTACTTTTGATGGTTTAAAGCCTACTGTATCTGCAAATAAAATTGCAACACCTGCTTTTTTCTGATTACCATTTGCCTGAAATATGGATGACCATCCTTTCACCCTGAGTCTGTATTTGTCTTTTAAGTTGAGATGTGACTCTTGTATGCAACAAATATCTGGCTTGAGTTTTTGTATCCAGTCAGCTAACCTATGCCTCTTTAGAGGACAGTTTAAGCCATTCACATTGATGGAGAGTATTGATAAGTCTGGTGGAATTTTGGGTATCGAGTTTTTCAAAGGTCCAGTGGACATTTTTAATCCTTTTGCCAGTGTGGAAGTTGGAGTTTGATCCGAAGTTTCTGAGTGAGTTTACTTTTGTGTTATAGGATTGGGTTGGTCATTGTGGAGGATAGGTCTGAGAACATCCTGAAGAGCTGGTTTACTTATGGCAAATTTTTTCAACATATGAATGTCATTGAAGTATTTAATTTCTCCATCATAGATGAAACTCAGTTTAGCTGGATACAAGATCCTGGGTTGAAAGTTTTTTTGCTTTAGGAGATTAAAAGTTGATGACCAGCCTCTTCTTGCTTGAAAAGTTTCAGCAGAGAGATCTGCAGTTATTCTAATATTCTTACCTTTGTACGTTATAGTTTTCTTTCGCCGGGCTGCTTTGAGAATCTTCTCTTTCATGTTAACTTTAGTGAAGCTAATTATGATATGTCTGGGAGATGGCTTATTGGGATTGAATCGTGCTGGGGTTCTGAAGCTGTCTGCTATCTGAATTTCAGATTCTCTAGGCATGTCTGGAAAATTTTCTTTCATAATTTCATGTAGAAGGGCCTCTGTGTCCTTGGCAGCCACTTCATCATTCTCCGAAATTCCTATAACCCTTATGTTGTTTTTTTTCAAATTATCTGAGAGCTCTCTGAGTGAGTGATCTGTTTTTGCTCTCCATTTCTCTTCCTCTTTGAGAGATTGGGAGCGTTCGAAGACTTTATCTTCAATGTCAGAAATCCTTTCTTCTGCTTGCTCCATTCTGTTACTGAGGGATTCTACTGTATTTTTCATATCTTTGAGGGCTGTAAGTTCTTGTTTCAGTGTGTCTAAGTCTTTGGTGGTTTTGTCTTTAAATTCGTTAAATTCTTGAGACAATTTTTGAATTTCTCCTCGAATTCCTAATTCCATTTTATTAATCTTGTCTGCAAACCAAATTCTGAATTCGACTTCTGACATCTCAGCCAGTTGTTTATGAATGGGATCTTCAATCACATCTGCCATATCTTTTCTTGGGGGGGTTAATCTATTCTGGTTATTCATGTTACCAGAGTTTTTCCGCTGATTCCGCCCCATGGTTTACTCCCTTTGGTTTTTCCCCTGGGGTTTTATCGAGGGCCCGTACAGTGTTGTGGCCTGAGAAACTGGGGCCCTGTCTGGTGTGGTGGAGCAAAGTATTTCTGTCTTGTTTTCAGCTGGTTTCTGTTCGATCCTATTGCAACTTCTACTCTGGCTTGAAGTCTCAGCTGTGTGGAAAAATCAGCAATTAAGTCACCCCGCCTGCCCACCTCTGGCCCCAGTTGGAAAAGGAGAATCAAACCTTCCTACAATCACACACCCAGGGCACCGCCTGAAGAGTCCTCAGTCTATTAGCCCAGTTGAAAAGGTCCGAATCAACTGTCTCAATCGGCACTTGTCTCGGGTGGAAGGGTTCAAGAGGTCTCTGGGAACTGGATCACAGGGGCCTGGTGACTCCTCTGACACAGCTCACCGCAGTGCAGCGTGGAGTCAGGAGGAGCCACCCAGCAAACAGAGCAGTCTGGGAAGGTTGACGTCTCCTTCCCCACTTTGCCCCTCCGTCGGACCCAGTCACTGGTATCTCTGCAGATGGCTAACCCAGTTGCCTGCAGTGAACAGACACTCCAGGGGTTTGCACCTGCCTGAATCGCAAGGAAGTCTGCCAGGCCCCCGCAGACTGCCGCTATCTAGCAGGAGGAGATGGGGCCTGACATCTTTGAGTGTTTGATGCAGGTGATGGGAAGGAGGTGTTCACTCAGGCTTAGCCCCGTCCCTGATGCATGCTGCTAACAGAACAGAACAGAACAGACAACTTCGTGAGGTTCTGTCTCTGTTCCTGTCGTCGCGTACAGGAGATGGGCTGTTTTGAGTTCAAACGTCTTTGCTGCTGGAGAATTGCGTCTGAACACCTCTCTGGGTCGGCCCCGCCCTGGAGGCTTCTGGGTTTGTGAGCAGTGTCACCGGTGGCCTCCTCTGGTTGCCCAGGGAGACAGGGGGTGTGGCCTCAGAATATCCAGAAGTGAGCGTTCTGCCGTTAAAGAAAAAACGGCTGTTGATCTACCTCCAGGGAACTGCTGCTCTGGTGTGGGCACTCAGGCGACCCTTTTCTCCTCTGTCCCACGCCCCAGAGTCAGCACTGAGCGGCCGCAGTTTGTGCTGGGTCCACACCCCTTAAGAGATCCCCCAAGAATCAGAACTCTTGGGGGATGGGCCCCCAGACCCTGATTGGGAGTGGGGCGGGGGGAAGCTAGAGTTTCATTGAGTTTCACGCCATACTACGGTCCGGGGAGGGCTCCTGCACTGCACCGCAGGGAAGTGCCGCCAAGGCTTGATTTCCCCTCAGCAGAGTGCCCTCTCCTCGCTCACGTGTCCCAGAGTCAGAGCTGACCTGACGCAGCTCAGGCACTGTGCACTCCCCTCGAGAAATCACCCAAGGAGCCGAACTTCTGGGGGATAGGCCTTCAGAGCCCGAGTGAGAGTAGGGGTTCTCAGCTCTCAGCGGGGAGGCCAGAGTCTGATTCAGTCTTGGGCCCCGTATGCCTGGGGAGGGTTGCTGCACTGCACTGCAGGGAAGTGCCGCGAGGCGTGACTCCCCCTCAGCCCGGTGCCCTCTCCTCACTAGGCGCGCCTCAGAGTCAATGCTGACCAGTCGCAACTCGGGGACTGTCCACTCCCCTCGAGAAATCACCCAAGGATCCGAAGTCCTCGGGGACAGGCCTCCAGACCTCAGTGGGCGGGAGGGGAGCGCCGGGGATTCAGGGTTGCCGGCAAAGGATTCCCAAAGTTTTATTCAGCCCTATGTCCGGCAGGAGAACGCCAAGGCACCCCAGTAGGGGAGGTAGGTCAAGTTTTTAGAACGTCTCTCCCGTGGAGTGTAGTGGGAGGGCCTTTAGTTTCTGCCCGTTTGTTCAATTGTGAGGCTCTAGAGCCGGTCTCATGGGGGAGGGGGACTCCCGTCCGCTTGGTGGTGGATTTTGTACCTTTTGTTTGCGTCCTTGTGATCACAACTTGCCTCAGCGGTGTTGATGTGCGTTCTTCAGCCTTCTCTCTTAGTGAGGCTCAAGTCCACCAGGATACTTACTGAATTCCTGTCCCTTAACTCTCCTTCTGGACGGGAGCCTTTGTTGAAAGCTGGCTTCAGTCCGCCATCTTGTCTCACCCATCCATGCTTCTCCATTCTTGTGATGCTTTACTAAGAATAATGTCGTCCACGTCCATCCAGGTTAATACGAAGGGTGTAAAGTCTCCATTTTTTTTAATGGCCGAATAGCATTCCATGGTATACATATACCAAGCTTGTTAATCCATTCCTGAGTTGGTGGGCATTTAGGCTGTTTCCACATTTTGGCGATTGTAAATTGAGCTGCAGTAAACAGTCTAGTACAAGTGTCCTTATGATAAAAGGATTTCTT
Source organism: Nycticebus coucang (assembly GCF_027406575.1). NCBI lineage: Eukaryota > Metazoa > Chordata > Mammalia > Primates > Lorisidae > Nycticebus > Nycticebus coucang. Next base: position 165,217,932 of record NC_069780.1, on the reverse strand, counting down.
TCCTTCTGGGTAGATGCCCAGTAATGGGATTGCAGGATCAAATGGGAGGTCTAGTTTAAGTGCTTTGAGGTTTCTCCATACTTCCTTCCGGAAAGGTTGTAATAGTTTGCAGTCCCACCAGCAGTGTAAAAGTGTTCCCTTCTCTCCACATCCACGCCAGCATCTGCAGTTATGATATTTTGTGATGTGGGCCATTCTCACTGGGGTTAGATGATATCTCAGGATTGTTTTGATTTGCATTTCTCTAACATATAGAGATGATGAACATTTTTTCATATGTTTGTTAGCCATTCGTCTGTCATCTTTAGAGAAAGTTCTATTCATGTCTCTTGCCCATTGATATATGGGATTGTTGGCTTTTTTCATGTGGATCAATTCGAGTTCTCTATAGATCCTAGTTATCAAGCTTTTGTCTGATTGAAAATATGCAAATATCCTTTCCCATTGTGTAGGTTGTCTCTTTGCTTTGGTTATTGTCTCCTTAGTTGTACAGAAGCTTTTCAGTTTAATGAAGTCCCTTTGTTTATTTTTGTTGTTGTTGCAATTGCGATGGCAGTCTTCTTCATGAAATCTTTCCCCAGGCCAATATCTTCCAGTGTTTTCCTTATGCTTTCTTTGAGGATTTTTATTGTTTCATGCCTTAAATTTAAGTCCTTTATCCATCTTGAATCAATTTTTGTGAGTGTGGGTCCAGTTTAAGTCTTTTACATGTAGACATCCAGTTCTCCCAACACCATTTATTGAATAGGGAGCCTTTCCCCCAAGGTATGTTCTTGTTTGGTTTATCGAAGATTAGGTGGTTGTAAGATGTTAGTTTCATTTCTTGGTTTTCAATTCGATTCTAAGTGTCTATGTCTGTGTTTTTGTGCTAGTACCATGCTGTCTTGACCACTATGGCTTTGTAGTACAGACTAAAATCTGGTATGCTGATGCTCCCAACTTTATTTTTATTACTAAGAACTGCCTTAGCTATACGGGTTTTTTTCCGGTTCCATACAAAACGCAGAATCATTTTTTCCAAATCTTGAAACTACGATGTTGGTATTTTGATAGGAATAGCATTGAATAGGTAGATAGCTTTGGGAAGCATAGACATTTTAACAATGTTGATTCTTCCCATCCATGAGCATGGTATGTTCTTCCATTTTTTAATATCCTCTGCTATTTCCTTTCTGAGGAGTTCATAGTTTTCTTTATAGAGGTCCTTCACCTCCTTCGTTAGGTATATTCCTAGGTATTTCATTTTCTTTGAAACTAGGGTGAAGGGAGTTGTGTCCTTAATTAGCTTCTCATCTTGACTGTTATTGGTGTATACAAAGGCTACTGACTTGTGGACATTGATTTTATGTCCTGAAACATTACTGTATTTTTTGATGACTTCTAGGAGTCTTGTGTTGAGTCTTTGGGGTTCTCTAAGTATAAGATCATGTCGTCAGCAAAGAGGGAGAGTTTGACCTCCTCTGCTCGCATTTGGATTCCCTTTATTTCCTTGTCTTGCCTAATTGTATTGGCTAGAACTTCCAGCACTATGTTGAATAGTAAAGGTGACAGAGGACAACCTTGTCTGGTTCCAGTTCTAAGAGGAAAAGCTTTCAGTTTTACTCCATTCAGTAAAATATTGGCTGTGGGTTTGTCATAGATAGCGTCAATCAGTTTTAGAAATGTGCCACCTATGCCTATACTCTTCAGTGTTCTAATTAGAAAAAGATGCTGGATTTTATCAAATGCTTTTTTTGCATCTATTGAGAGGATCATGTGATCTTTATTTTTGCCTCTGTTGATATGGTGGATAACGTTTATGGACTTGCGTATGTTAAACCAGCCTTGCATCCCTGGGATGAAGCCTACTTGATCATGATGAATGACTGTTTTGATGATAAGCTGTAATCTATTGGCTAGGATTTTGTTGAGAATTTTTCCATCTATATTCATGAGTGAGATTGGTCTGAAATTTTCCTTTTTGTTTGGGTCTTTTCCTGGTTTTGGTATCAGGGTGATGTTTGCTTCATAGAATGTGTTGGGGAAGATTCCTTCTTCCTCAATTTTCTGGAATAATTTCTGCAGTACAGGAATAAGCTCTTCCTTGAAGGTTTGATAGAATTCTGGAGTGAAGCCATCTGGACCAGGGCATTTTTTAGTTGGAAGCTTTTTTATTGTTTCTTTGATCTCAGTGCTTGAAATTGGTCTGTTCAGGAGGTCTATTTCTTCCTGACTAAGTCTACGGAGAGGGTGTGATTCCAAATATTGATTCATTTCCTTCACATTGTCAAATTTCTGGGCATAGAGTTTCTGGTAGTATTCAGAGATGATCTCTTGTATCTCTCTGGGATCAATTGTTATTTCCCGTTTATGATTGCTGATTGAGGTTACTAGAGAGTTTACTTTTCTGTTCCTCGTTAGTCTGGCTAATGGTTTTTCTATTTTATTGATTTTTTCAAAAAACCAACTCCTTGTTTCATTAATTTTCTGAATGATTCTTTTGTTTTCAATTTCATTGATCTCTGATTTGATTTTGGATATTTCTTTTCTTCTACTGAGTTTAGGCTTAGATTGTTCTTCTTTTTCCAATTCCATAAGATCTCTTGTGAGATTGTTGATGTGCTCTCTTTCTGTTTTTCGAATGTAGACATCTAAAGCGATGAATTTTCCTCTGAAAACTGCTTTTGCAGTATCCCGCAGGTTTTGGTAGCTTGTGTCTTCATTGTTGTTATGCTCAAGGAAGTTAATGATTTCCTGTTTTATTTCTTCCTGCACCCATCTGTTATTCAACAGAAGATTGTTTAATTTCCATGCCTTTGTGTGGGGTCGAGCGTTTTTGTTAGAGTTGAGTTCCACCTTTAGTGCCTTATGGTCTGAGAAGATACAAGGTAAATTTTCAGTTCTTTTGATTCTGTTGATATTTGTTTTGTGTCCCAGGATATGATCAATTTTGGAGAATGTTCCATGGGGTGATGAGAAGAATGTATATTCTTTATCTTTGGGGTGGAGTGTTCTATATACGTCTATCAAGCACAGTTGTTCTAGGGTCTCATTTAAATCTCTTATATCTTTGTTTAATTTCTGTTTAGAGGATCTGTCCAGCTCTGTAAGAGGAGTGTTAAAGTCCCCTGTTATGATGGTATTATCAGATATCATATTGCTCAGACTGAGTAAGGTCTGTTTCAAGAATCTGGGAGCATTTAAATTGGGTGCATAAATATTTAGAATTGAAATGTCTTCTTGTTGTATTTTTCCCTTGACTAATATAAAGTGACCATCTTTGTCTTTTTTGACTTTAGTTGCTTTAAATCCACATGTATCTGAAAATAAGATTGCAACTCCTCTTTTCTTCTGAATTCCATTTGCCTGAAAAATTGTCTTCCAACCCTTGACTCGGAGCTTTAATTTGTCTTTTGAAGCCAGGTGTGTTTCTTGCAGACAGCAAATGGATGGCTTGTGTTTTTTAATCCAGTCAGCCAATCTATGTCTCTTCAGTGGGGAATTCAAGCCATTAACATTTATGGAGATAATTGATAAGTGTGGTAGTATTTTATTCGTCTTATTTGGTGAGAGTCCATTGCTTAGTTTTATCTTTTGCATCAGTGTGGAGGTTAGGTTCTGTCCTTTAATTTCTGAGTTCTTACTTTGCTGCTGATCCATTGTGGTGGTCAGTGTGTAGAACAGGTTGAAGTATTTCCTGTAGAGCTGGTCTTGTTGTGACGAATTTCCTCAATGTTTGTATATCCGTAAATGATTTGATTTCTCCGTCAATTTTGAAGCTTAGCTTAGCAGGGTACAGAATTCTGGGCTGGAAATTGTTCTGTTGAAGTAGATTAAAGGTAGATGACCATTGTCTTCTTGCTTGGAAAGTTTCATCAGAGAAGTCTGCGGTCACTCTGATGGATTTGCCCCTGTAGGTCAACTGGCGCTTACTCCTGGCAGCTTGCAGAATCTTTTCTTTTGTCTTGACTTTGGACAGGTTCATCACAATGTGTCTTGGAGAAGCTCGTTTAGAGTTGAGGCGACCTGGGGTCCGATAGCCCTCTGAGAGCAGTGTGTCAGAATCTTTGCTGATATTTGGGAAATTTTCTTTTATAATATTCTCTAGTATGGCTTCCATTCCTCTGGGGCATTCTTCTTCCCCTTCTGGAATTCCTATAACTCGTATGTTGGAACGCTTCATAAAGTCCCATAATTCTGACAGTGAACGTTCTGCTTTCTCTCTCTTCTTTTCTGCCTCTTTTACTCTCTGAGTTATCTTAAGAACTTTGTCTTTTACCTCTGAAATTCTTTCTTCTGCATGGTCTAACCTGTTGCTGATACTTTCCATTGCATCTTTAAGTTCCCTAATCAACTGTTTCAGTTCCTTCAGCTCTGCTGTATCCTTTCTATATTCTTCATATCGTTCATCTTATTTGATTCTGTTTTTGGATTTCCTTTTGATTATTTTCCACTTTATTAGCAGTTTCCTTTGTTGTTTCCATCATTTCTTTCATTGTTTTCAACATGTGTTTTCTAAATTCCCTTTCTGTCATTCCTAACATTTCTTTATAGGTGGAATCATCTGCAGTAGTTATCTCATGGTCCCATGGCGGGGTTGTTCTGGACTGGTTCTTCATGTTGCCTGGAGTTTTCTGCTGATTCTTCCTCATGAGTGATTTATCTGTTTCCTTGCCCTAATTTTCCTTTTACTTCCTCTTGCTCTTTAAGTTCTCATGCCTGTGGACTAAGGGTTACAGGACCAGAAGGGTGAGAAGGTTGAAGAGCAAAAAAGGGATGAAAGAAAGGAGGACAGAGTGAAAAAAAAAAAAAAGAGAGAGAGAGAAAGGAGAGGGGGGTGGGTAAAAGGAATATTGACAAAAAGAAGAGAGGCACAGAAAGAGGGAGACAGAGCAATATACGTGTACAGTAGGGTACTTTGACATAACCTTAAGAAAAACCCACCTTCTTGGGGTGCCCAGGTGGGTGGTTCCCTTGAGGTCAGTAGCTCTTTGCTAACCTGATCAGACACAGTACCCCACCTCCACCAAGTAGAGAGGAAAGACAAAAATGCTATAAATCAAACCAAAACAAGCAAACAGAAAACTTTATGGGATAAAATTGGGTGAAAAAACCAAATAATAGTGGTAGAAACAGTAGCAAAAATGAAGTTCTAGTTATTGAAAAAGGCAGCAATGGGAAATTATAATTAAACTAGAAAAATTGATAAAGGAAAAGGATCTGTATGGAAAAGGTTAAAATTAAAAAACAAAACAACATCAACATCAAAAAAAAAAAAAACACACACACAACCAAAAACAAAGCAGTATGTATATGTTATTGGATATTGTCTGGGCAACACGTGGTCTTCTGGGGTATGAGATGTTAATCACAGTTCTGATGCAACTGGAGGCTGCTGATTTCTCAAACCCCAGCAGGTAGACACCCTAAATCTCTCTTCAGCCCACTTAAAAGGCACTTTGAACTTGTGAACTTGCTGAGCAGAAGCTTTCCCAGGAAAGTGCTTGGGGCTGGAATCACTGCTGAAGTGGCTATCCACTTACCCAGTGTGCCAAAACCAGTCTCACTCTGCCCCTGAGGGTTAGGGCTGCAAGGCTGCTCAGACCCCACTCTTAGGCTATTCAGTGGCTGGGTTATCAGCTCCCACCCGATTCTCGCTCTGCAACCCTGAAGTCGGAGCTTGCCAGGGCAGATCCCTCACAGTGGCTCCCTGTGACCCAGAGCCAAACACTATTAGGTCCGTCTGGCTCAGCGACTCAGACTGGGGCCCTAGCAACCCCCAAAGTTCTCCACACTCCCGGTCAGGCTCTCCCCAAGGCAGCTCAACTGAGTGCCAAGTCCAAAGACAACAAAACAGTTCACAGGTAAGGCCTTTCCGGTTTGCAGTCTCGCTGCTACTGAACTTACAGTTGCGGGTGGGTTTAGACGGATTGAACAGACGCGACCACTTGCCATTTTTCCACTGTTTTAGTCCTCTTCTTGGGGTCAAGAAGTCTCTCGCTGACTCCCTGTATCCTCACAGGGGTGATGATAGGCAGATCCCACCAGCCAGAGATGCCTGGAGTCCTATCTCCCCAGACTCACTTTGCCCAGATGCAAGGAAGCTGTTACTCGGTCGCCATCTTGCTCCGCCTCTCTGATGTCATACATGTTTTCCCACCTTTCCCAGCTTGCAAGTTATTTCAAGAAAATCCCATGTTGTCTTTTCATTTATATATGTGAACTTTGTGTGTGTAATGAGTCATCAGGAAATATGATTGATACTGTAGATGTAGATTCTAAAAATTTCATTATTTCAGTTTTACATTATGAGAATGATGAATGTACTTTTCAGATATCTTTTTAGATCTCACTATCTTTTGTCTTTAAATTCAGAAGGAATAAAAGAAGGAAGGAAGGAAGGGAAAGTGATCTTGGCCTATAACATAATTATCTTTGTTTAAAAAAATTAGAAACTTAGAAATCTGTCAACTTACTGAAACATTGTTTTCTTGAAATATACTCAAAAGATCAGAATTGCATTCACTATATTTATTAAATATGTTCCTATTTTAAATACCATGATGTGTGACATATAACATATTATACTGTACTGAGACTCTCTTTGGGGTTCTTAAAGTTCAGATGAGTAACTGGGAAGAAAAATCTTTGAGGCTGATCTACTTGAAAGGGGTCAGAAATGTTGGGAAAGTATTCCTCTAGTGTTGTAAAGAAAAGTAGCTTAAGCACAGTCCTTCTGTTCTGTTTTCTTAGGTGGAGCTGCTTCTAAGTTTACTCTTCTATTACTTCTATATTATCTTCTGGAATCATTTTCTTACTTGATGTCAAAGAATATGTAGAAGAAATGCCTGCAACTTAGTGGAAATGGACTGCAGTTTCCTAAGGACAATAGTCAACTGAAGCCAAGCACAACAAACATTAAGAAACATTGGTAGAAAGAATTCTTACTTTTACAGGCAGGCTCAAAGAAAGCAAGAGTAGAATACAGTGATTATATAAAGTATACGACATGATAAAGTTGAAGTCGAAAGTTTGAATTATAGGGTCACAGGACTAGTTTATTGTGGATGTTAAGAATGGTAAGTAGAGGGGAAAGAATCAACCTTCTTACAAAGTTGATAATAATCCTCCTATAGTATCATCCAGGGACTACTATTTAAGCCTATAGGAGTCAAAAATCCGTTTGCGGAAAGACCAGAGAAATTATCACTATGTATACTTGCCCCAAGGAATAGCAGTGTCCTTTCTCCTAGTTATACAGCTACTGTCATCAATAGACTCTTGATCTAAAAATTGGCTCAGATATGCAACAGAACAAGAGATCATGACTTTTTAATTGAGGTGACCACCCTCAGCCTCCTACTCTCCCCTTTGTCTCTCTTTTTGATTGTCGATATTAAGAAGTGTCTTTATTGGCTGTCCATTTATTGTGTGTTGAAGGATGCCATGTTCCATTTATCATCTCTGCAGCTGTCTGCGCATCAAGCCCCCTTGGCTGCCTCTCTGACCTTGCCAGTAACTGTACCCCTTGCTTCTAGTAATTACATGCTGCAAGTTAGCTTTTATGACTTCAGGTGCCATGACCCTTGTGGATATTAATGACCCACCTCTATGACTATACTTGGGCTGCAGAAAAGAGTTGCCTTTGAACTTCTTGCTATCTCTCCTCTATATGTTCCTATAGCCTTGGTGAGTGATATTTCTTCTGGGTCCTCCTATAAAAAATATGTTTTATGTTTTCTGGCTTGAAAAATATGTCCACTCTAGTATGCCCACTTTGCCCAACCTTCTTATTTTTTCTCAACCATCTGCCAGAGCAAGTAGGGCATTTTTACTTAACTCAATATTGGTCATCACCTTTCTAGGCCTTTAATCCTAGCAGCAAGTTTGCCCATCTCCTGGAATCCTTGTGAGGGTATTAAATTCTGTGTCCAAAAATGTGTCCTCAGATCAGTGAGGATAAATCAGTCAAAGTACCTAGTTCTGTATCCCAGTCTGCTTGATTGCGCATCCTCAAAATTCAAACTTGAGGTCTTCCCTGGCACCTGCCAGTCACAGCTAGCTAATTCCTCCATCTTTGTTTTTTTTTTTTTTTTTTTTTTTATTGTTGGGGATTCATTGAGGGTACAATAAGCCAGGTTACACTGACCTCCATCTTTTTTGATATACAACCTCATTCCTCCCTTCTCAGGCCAGTACTTCCCTAACTAATACTGGGATTTAACTCTCATTATTGGAGAGGAGGTAAAGGCAGATCCTAAGAAGAGATAGCCTTTACCTCGTTGGGGGAAGGGCATTGGCAGCATTTTCTAGCACAGAGAAAATTCTGGCTACTATTTGGCAAGAGTAGGCCACTTCTGTAAGCTCTGAGGATTCTGGGGGGCTGGGAGGAAGGTGTCTGTAGATCCAGCATACCAGGGGTATCTACCCAAATACCCTCTTCTTATGTTGCAGGGTCCCAGATTTTCCCAGCTAGAGCCCTGGCCTTAGAATAACAGACCTGCATTGTCTAAGCATTAGAATGTCTCTGGAGCTCTGTAAATCTAATTACCAGATCTTATATTTGTTGCTTTGCTGTGTCAGCTCTTTCTCTGCAGGAGATGATGGTCTCTTTGAAAGGTGCTCAAGTGATTCTTATTCTCCAACTTAGTCTTTGACTGTTAATGGTTCTCAGTTTCTCATTATCCTTCTGGGAGTATCAGTACAACTTAACAGTAACTGGCCAATACTGCTGCCCTTCTAGGCAGTGTTCCTTCCCATGGCTTTTAAATGCCTAAAACATTGCACCCATGAGGACATTCCCTCCATTCAGGTCACCTCCAGTATATCGTAGCTGTTGACCACTACTAAATGCTAGGGTCGTGTCTGCACTCCATAGTCCCACTAGGCAATGAGTGAAGCAGTCCCAGATTCTCATCTTACCACCTGTGTTTTTGGACCTCTCCTGGCACCACTTTGGTCCTCTAAGAAGAGAATACCAAGACAGGATTAAACATATAAGAAATTTATTGGGTAAGCATTATCAGGGAAAATGGAGAGGGAACCAGAGAAGGTTGGAGAGAGTCACTGGCCCTATCTTTTGCTAGAGAATTACCTTAAGAAAACTGGTAAAGGCTCACAACCATTGTGTAATAACCCAGTATGGCGCTCGTGTATATACACACACACACACACACACACAAAATTAGCTATCATAGAGGACATTCTTTTTTTTTTTTAATTTTTTCTTTAAGACAGAGTCTCACTCTAGCAAACTCAAATGCTTTGGCTTGAGCAATCCTCTTGGAGGGCATTCCATTAACAACAGTTATGTAGGAGGCCAGAGTTTTTGATGGGCCAGATATCTTTGTTTGTATAGACCATTCTTCTTGGGATAATTGACTTCCTTGTACTTCGGCTGTGCAGGTTAGGTACTGAATCATAACTGAAGGGCAAATTGGTGTAGTAGAGTAACTTTTACAAGTCTTTAACTATGCAAAAGCAATGTTAAAAGTAAAAAGACTATGAAAATATGTCAGTAAGACAAGAGTTATAGTGCAGCATTTAAGAATAGGCTTTTTGAGTTCAGATTCTCAGATCTGCTTCTTATAAACTGTATGGACTTGGATGAGGTATTTGAGGATCTGTGCTTCACTTCCTAAACTATAAAGTGGGGATGATAGTAATAGAACCTAATTTAGAGTGACTGTTAGGACAGTAAAGGATATAGCACCTGGGATATAATAAGTATCGTATAAGGGTTAGCTGCTATCATTATTATTATTATTATTATTAACATCATCATCATTCAAAAAGCACCTGAAAAATAAAGATCTGCAACCATGTGCACAGTGTCTGGCATATGCTAGGAATACAATAATTTTTTTGAGAAAATAAATAATGTGCTAATTTATCATTTTTATTTGTATTTACTCTTTAAGATAAATACAGGAAATGATCCCAACAACTTTATAAGCATAATACAAAAAACTGAATGCAGTTGTAATCTTGAGTTGCCAACACAGTCTCAAAAATGTCTCCTGCTTTTTATTAAAGCAAATAGATGATTTTCAAAAGCCTTTTGAATTTTTTTTTTTTAGAAGGAAAGCAAACTATATTGAAACTATAATGTGAAACTAGTACTTTACCTATAGGTGTATATCATTTTTATCATGAAAAAGTAAAATGTTCTTGACTTTAAAATGTTCTCTTTTGAATTCAGGTGAAATATTAACACTTTGTCTTCACAACAGGTTCATCCTAAATTCCACTATAAACAAGCTCATGACCCAGGCACAGACACTTCTTGCGTGACTTTTTCTTATGATGGTAATGTCCTTGCCTCTCGTGGAGGTAGGTTGAAAATTTTCTTTTTGATATTTTCTATATGTAAAATGACCGTATTTCACTCTAACAAATGCCATACTAATATCCTCATGCTTAGTAAAACTAGCTATGCTTTTCATTAATGAGCTTTTGTCAAGCTTAATTTTTCATTAAAATGCACTTCCGACTTGGCAACATTGTTTATATTAAAATGTGGAATGTAAATGTCTTAGCACAATAACTAAGAAAATGCCAGGAAGGCTATGTTAACCAGCGTGATGAAAATGTGTCAAACGGTCTATGAAACTAGTGTATGGTGCCCCATGATCACATTAATGTACACAGCTATGATTTTTTTTTTTTTTTTTGTAGAGACAGAGTCTCACTGTGCCGCCCTCGGGTAGAGTGCCGTGGCGTCACACGGCTCACAGCAACCTCTAACTCTTGGGCTTACGCGATTCTCTTGCCTCAGCCTCCCAAGCAGCTGGGACTACAGGCGCCCGCCACAACGCCCGGCTATTTTTTGGTTGCAGTTTGGCCGGGGCTGGGTTTGAACCCGCCACCCTCGGCATATGGGGCCGGCGCCCTACTCACTGAGCCACAGGCGCCGCCCTACACAGCTATGATTTAATAAAAAAAAAAAATTATCAAGTAAAATTTAGGAAATATTTATACTTTTTTGCCTAAGTTTTTAAGCTTAACTTCAAATTCCCTAAGAGTTTGAAGCCTCCACAGAAGACCTTTGCCTCTACCTTTGAAATTTTATAGATGATCATCTACTTCTTTCTATGTCAGTTTATATACATATTTTTTTTTTAATTAATTTTTTATTTTTTTAAAGACCGAGTCTTCCCTTGTCACCCAAGCTGGAGTACAGTGGTATGATCATAGTTCACTTTAACCTTGAACTACTGGGCTCAAGCAATCAAGAGAAAAAAATTAAGGCCTAGTGTAGAGAGGAGTGAGGAGAGGTAAGGGACTTGGCATTTGGCTTTTCCCTCAGTTTAACTAATTCATTTCCTTTTACCCTTGGGAACTTCAATCAGATTCTCTTTCCTCTAAGGCAGCGGTTCTCAACCTGTGAGTTGAGACCCACAGGAACTGTATTAAAGGGCCACAGCATTAGGAAGATTGAGAACCACTGCTCTAAGGAAACCTTGCTGATAAAGCCAAACTACGCTCACTTGCAAAACTTAAAACAAAAAAAATCAAAGCACATGTCCGTGTAATTTTCTATTTTATACATGGCAACTGTGAATATATATAAAATATGTATTTTGGTCCATCAATTCTAATAGGGTACTTGAGTTCAGAGATGAATCCCAATTAAAACTAAATATATTCTTTACTTAAAAACTGTGGTTCTTGTCCCAAGAGTGGATTTGCATTTTCTGGGAAGGTTTTTCAAATGATAAATGCTCCACTTAGAAATTCTCACACTCTTGCATCTTTAGTGTGGTATAGCCAAATCTCCAGGTGGAGCCAGGAGAGAAGAGGAGATAAAAAGGGGAGTTTAGGAGGCTCCTGTGGCTCAAAGGAGTAGGGCACCGGCCCCATATGCCAGAGGTGGTGGGTTCAAACCCAGCCCCAGCCAAAAACTGCAAAAAAATAAAAAAGGGGTGAGGGGAGTGGGCGGAGTTTATTTTGGAAATTCTTCCGAAAGGATTTTAAAATACTGAGCTCTCAGTTGATAATTACTACCTTAGAAGTACAGGACTAACCTCTATTTTAGTCAAAGCCATTTTGATGATAAATCTTCCCTTTTCCTTTCATCCTGTAATACCTATTTGGGTAACTTAGTTGGTCAATACAACATGCATACTGCATTCCATCATTTTCATTCTGGGATATATAGGCTATGGCAGATGGAAATCTATTCAAGGAGTCCCCAGGGTGCTTCTGCTGGCTCTAAAACCTTTTGAGTTAACTGAAACTAATGCAGATGAATATTTTCTTATTGTTTGAGGACTGTGGGGATATGTAACCTTTCTTAATACTAAAAGCAGTTAAGTAGGGTAACATTTCAAAGGTGAGTCTTATAAAGTTCTCCCTGTATAAGCAGGTCTTGAGTCCAGCCAGTTGTGGATTAGTACACCTGCCTAAAGTTGAGTTTCAGAGGAAGGGTCACTAGGGAGAGAAGAGGAATTTTTACTGAACTTTCCACTCACTTCATTTGCACCTGATTCTGATTCTTTATTGGACCTGAGGGGGTCCAAGAACAGCAAAAACATTACTTATGTGGGTTTGACATTTGTTCTATAGAAATATAAAAAGGTGATTCTTAAAAAAATATTCATTATTCTTTAAATGACTTGGAAAAGCTGTACTCCCCAGCAAAGTGAAGAATGATTGCTATAGGTAGAATTACACTGGAGGGAAGGAAATCACATGGCTCACCTCCAGTACTGTTAATGGATTGCTTTACCCATACACTAGGGGGAAAAAGAATCTGTTGTGAATTGAACTATTTTCAGTACTGATGGTTATTAAGATATTCTCAAAAAAACAAACAAAAAAAGATATTCTAAGAAGTTAGGTTATGCTTAAATATGCCACAGAGGAACTATCATCTGCTCTAAAATCACTCTTTAGATTCTCCAGGGTTCCTTTTCGCCTGCAGATGCTACATTAATCAGGAAAGTAAATTCTAGAAGGCTGATTCATTATCTTATAGCTTTCCACTGTTCTTGCAACTACTGTGTTCAAGCTCCCTGAACAGTTGAAAAAGTAAAAAGTGTTATGTGCATCTGGCTTCATTCTTTCCTTTCCTCTCCTTTTCTTTTGTTCTTTACCTTCCCTTTCCATTTCTCCTTCTTTTCTTTCATTCCTCCCTCCTTCCCTCTCTTTCTTTCCTTACTTCCCACCTTACAGACTAAGTTTAGTAGACTCTAAACTTGGAAGGGTTTTTTTTCTTTAGCACGGTTCATTTTTTCCCCCCCTCTCATTCCTCTGTTAGGTGATGATACGTTAAAATTATGGGACATCCGACAATTTAATAAGCCACTTTTTTCAGCCTTGGGTCTTCCCACCATGTTCCCAATGTAAGTAGCCTATTTTTAATATTTGATCAGCAATAGGAGAATGGAAAAGAAATTTTTTTATTTTAATGTTAATTTGTATCATATGCCATTATTAGAGTTTCTAGAAAAGAGACTTGAGTGATTGAAATCTGCTTTTTTTTTTTTTTTTTTTTTTATTGTTGGGGATTCATTGAGGGTACAATAACCCAGGTGAAATCTGCTTTTTGAAAGATGCATTTTCTTTTCTTTTTATTTTGTATTAAAATGATGTGTATTGAGTTGTTCGTGTGTTTGAGTGTGTATATATTGTGTGCATGAACAGGTCACAATTGTTCTTTTAGTTGTATAAATTAAATTGAATAATTTAATTGTTAATCTTTTAATATGTATAATCATAGGGTAGACTTGTGTATTTGTAGTTTTTTTAATATTAAGTCTCTCATACCATTAAAACGGATTCTAATAGTTACTAGGTATTAATAGTACAGCTAATTTTCTCAATTTTTTCTCATTCCTATCAATGACTCAGCATTCTTCCGTTGTTCAGACTGTCTTGCTCTGCGTAGCTCAACACTGTCTCCATTTTACTAAACTGGCAACTAAAGCTGTTAAAGATGGGGGGGTGGGCAGCTGGATTAAACAAATAGTCCTGTAGTCGGTGCCTAGGCAAATTTTTCTAGTTTAGTAGAAATGAAATTCCCCATTTCTGTTAAATAATGACCACCGGGGAGAGAGCAAAGGCAATGGGAGCATCAAGTGGAGGAAGCTTTATAGTAATATAGCACTAACTCACATGGTCTACTGCCCAAGGCATTTATCTGTCCAAGCAAACATGAATTTATTTATAGCTGATGAAAATTTTTTGAGCTATTAAACCTGCTACAAGTAATGCTAACTACATAACTTCTTTGGGTTACGCCATAGCTTATTACACTCAAGTGGCCAGACTTCTCATAACAAGAGGTGTTGTATTGCAGTCATCAGTTAGCTTCTAGCAGTATAATCTGCTACTTGTTTCATGGTGCTTGACTTGACACAACTCAGATTATTTGGGGGTGATGGTAGTGATGGTGTAATGGTAGTAAAAATCCGAGAAGTAACCAAAATAATCACTAGTAAACATTGGTCATCTATGATGACTCTTTGTAGACCACCCTTAGTATCTACATTGAGTTTTCCCATGCTCCCATGTAGATGTTAAAAGGCACAGACTCTGTAGTCAGACTGCTTAAGTTTGAATCCCAGCTACACTACCTCCTGGTATTATCATGGGTAAAATTTATTTAACCTCTTTGCTTCAGTTTCCTAAATAGTAAAATGGAGATAATATCTACTTCATGTAGATATTAAAGATTAAACAAGATTAAACAAATTAATGTGAGTGGTTGACTCATAAGCCCTATATAGGAGTTAGTTCTTATATTTTATTTAATTCACTCATTATGTTTGGGGTGGTCATAAGCTTATATGTGTACTTAACACACTCTTTTTGTTGGTAGGACTGACTGCTGTTTCAGTCCAGATGATAAACTCATAGTCACTGGTACATCTGTTCAAAGAGGATGTGGTAGCGGCAAACTTGTTTTCTTTGAGCGTAGAACTTTCCAAAAGGTGTATGAGATAGACATCACAGACGCGGTATGTATATTCTTTTTTCCCCAGCCTTGAGAGTGAAATGAAGTTTGCATTTTAGCCATTTTTTGTTTGTTTAATAGAACATGAGCCCTGGCCCGTACAGCATGGTGGTAGCTGCTTTTTATTCCAGTACCGAAGTTATCAGTACATTTATCCCTAGTCTAATATTTCCGATGGGCTCACACTTTAGTTGGGGGGAATTTCAGCTGGGGCTGGGATGTTTCTCCCTCTCTGCCAGCCAACTTGAGAAGGGAAGAAGGTGGTTATCATGTAGAATACAGAAAGGAGCATTCCACAATCTGCATGTTAGTGAAGATCCAGAGATTGACAGAAGTGAAGGGTATGCTCTCAGAAAGTGGTGAAAGTTTATCTTTCCTTTCTAAACCCTGAAGACTTTGACAGAATTCTGCTTGTCAGAGTTGTAGTTACTAAGAGAAGGCTCAGCTTCCACTGAGCTTAAATGGTATTTGGAGATTTAAGACATTTGAGATTTAAGTTCTACATCTTCAAAAAAAAAAAAAAAAATACACACAAAAAATGTTAATTTGTTTATAGATATATGAGAACACTGAAACACCAGCATTCACTCATTCATGTCCTGAGACTGAAACCACGTGTAGTACAAGGATAGTGAAGATTTCCAGGAGAAAATTTGAATTCTTTTAAAGTATGTGTATTATTTAGATGTTAAGACAATCATTATAATTTTCTGAGTACAAAATAGGCTAATTAATGTCTGTATAAATTTTCTTTGGCTCATTGCCAAATCCCTTAGCACTATTCTATATCTTTTTTTTTTTTTTTTTTGTGGTTTTTGGCCGGGGCTGGGTTTGAACCTGCCACCTCCGGCATATGGGACTGGTGCCCTACTCCTTGAGCCACAGGCGCCACCCTACTATTCTATATCTTAAACAGTGCTTTTATATAGGTTTCTCCAGTTGTTTCAGCTCTTTGTGAACAGTTGAGATATATTATGCACTTAAGTGACTCAGGCAATTGGAAAACTGTTTTAAAATCACTAGCAAAAAGCTCCTGTCTCTTATGTCCTAGTAATACTAAGGAGTTTTAATTTGTAGGCCCTAAATTTGAGACCATGGTATAGTTAGAGTATTATAGAAAAAGTAAAATAACAAGACTAAATCAAGATGAATTTTTAAGTTTAACAGATTCTAATCTCATGACATAATTTGAAATATGCCAGCACTCACATCCAGGAGCCAACAAAAAACACTAGAATCAAAGAAAAACAACCCCTATCAACTTTAAACTCAAAAAGTAAAATTATTATAAATTAGCTGTCCAGAAGTCAGCTATGTTTTGCTGTGCCTCTCAACAACTATATGTTTCAGTATCATTGTGGTATTGTGTTTTTAACTTGTAATTTGAATTGAAATATAAATAAATTAAGGAATCTAGAAGTATGATTGTATTTTTAAAGATATGCTGGACTTCTCTAGTTTATGGGGAGAACATGCTATTTGCTGGAAAAATCAGTGTCTCATAATGTGATGAATTTTTGTTCTCTGAGTTGCTTTTTTTCCCTCTATAGCACTTACAACCACCTCATATATTGTATCATTTGTTTTTATCTTCTTCCACCAGGGCACAAGGGGAGTCCTTAGTGCTTTGAACAGTGCCTGGCACATAGCTGTCAATATTTACTGAATGAGAGATTAGTATACTTGGGAAGTGCAAGTCATGGGTATAATACACCATAGGTGTGTCTTTGGAGAGTGGAACAGGAGAGAGGACAGGTAGAGATTGAAAGGTAAACTGGCCTCAAATACCCCATAAGAAGAAGATGACTTTTATCTTGTGGCTCTTTTTTAAAAGCAAGGAACGATGAATTCAGAACCAGGTTTTACAACAGTTAGGTAATTGTTGAATTATAAAGGTTAGATTTATAAGATTTGGTGAGCATTTGTAGATGAAGCCTGAAATTTTATAATTTAGGAGACTGGATGAATGTTCCTTAAGATAAAAGTAATAGAAAAAGTAAAGCAGATTTTGGAAGACAGACAGTGAATCCTGTTGTTAGGTTGACTTAGAGTACTTGCAGGACTTCTAGGTAGAGATGTTCAGTACACAGATTGGTAAATAAGTTTAGTGCTTAAGAGAACGCAGACACAGTTTGGGGAGAAGCATTTATAGTTTGTAGTTGAAATCTTGATTGTTGATGAACTTGATTAAAGAAGGGGCATAAAGGATAGGAAAAATGAGCCCAAGAAAAATCAGCGTTTAGGAGATGAGCAAATGAGGTTTTTTAAGGAAAAGCTAATAAAGGAGAAGGTTCATTAAATAGAGTATATCGTGTATTGAGTCATCTTAGAAAAGCCAGAGAGTAAATTTTAAGATTAATTTTGATAGGTGGATGAAGAGAGCTTAAAATAGGAACAAAACCACCCAATGTGCCTTCGTGAGGCCTTTTAAATTGTTGATTTAGTAGGGGTGATGGCTTGTTGTTGTTAATAACAAACAGCTTCATTTTTCTGTGGAATGTTACATTTTTATGTTAAGTTTAAAGAGACTTTAACTACTATTTTAACCTATTGTCTCAAGTTTTGAGTCTTCTTGGAATGTAAGAAAATAAATAAATATTAATACTTTCCTTAGAATGAAAAAGGTTGGACACTTTGCTAGAAAGGCCTAAAAAATACCTCTTTTATTTTATTAGGTTTTGTCATTAAAACCCAGGATAGTTGTCATTCTTTTGGAAATGCCACACTCTGTTCTAGTAGATTACTTACTGTGTTGAGTTTTAATTTCCTATTAATAATCAGCAGTTGGTAGCAACTTGTTTGACTAAAGCACACTGATGGCGTTATGTCTATCCCACATGAGTTCATTTACTCTAATAGATTATGCTTGGTTACACTGACACTGTCTCCTAAAACAGAATAAACCCCGGCCTATGTGGAGCCAAACATTGTTTTCAGTCAAGGAACGTTAACAATCTATGCAATTAATTTCCTGTTAAGCAAATACTATCTGTAATCTTCACAAAGCATAGCTTTTGTAAAATATAGCAAGTGCATTTTCCATATTTATTTTTGAAACAAAGTTAAACACACACACACAAACTTGTTCTATTTTTTTTAATTATCATTATTAAATCATAGCTGTGTACATGAATGCAATCATGGGGCACCATACACTGGTTTTATAGACCATTTGACATATTTTCATCACACTGGTTAACATAGCCTTCCTGGCATTTTCTTAGTTATTGTGTTAAGACCTTTATATTCTACATTTAGTAAGTTTCACATGTACCCTTGTAAGATGCACCGTAGGTATGGGCCCACCAATCACCCTCCCTCTGCCCATCCTCCCCCCTCCCCTCCCTTCTCTTTCTCCCTTCCCCATATTCTTAGCTTATAACTGGGTTTAGCTTTCATGAAAGCTATAAATTAGTTTCATAGTAGGGCTGAGTACATTGGATACTTTTTCTTCCATTCTTGAAATACTTTACTAAGAAGAATATGTTCCAGCTCCATCCATGTAAACACGAAAGAGGTAAAGTCTCCATCTTTCTTTAAGGCTGCATAATATTCCATGTTGTACATATACCACAATTTATTAATCCATTCGTGGATCAATGGACACTTGGGCTTCCTCCATGACTTAGCAATTATGAACTGGGCTGCAATAAACATTCTGGTACAAATATCTTTGTTATAATGTTAGTTTTGGTCTTCTGAGTATATACCCAGTAGAGGAATTGTAGGATCGAATGGCAGGTCTATTTTTATGAGGAGGACCCCCTGGGCAATTGAAGCAGCATCAAAAATACACTACTGGGACCCGATCAAGCTAAAAAGCTTCTGCACAGCCAAGAACACAGTAAGTAAAGGAAGCAGACAGCCCTCAGAATGGGAAAAGATACTTGCAGGTTACGTCTCTGGCAAAGGTTTAATAACCAGAATCCACAGAGAACTCAAACATATTAGCAAGAAAAGAACAAGTGATCTCATTGCAGGCTGGGCAAG
The DNA here is from genome assembly GCF_027406575.1 of Nycticebus coucang. Classification (NCBI taxonomy): domain Eukaryota; kingdom Metazoa; phylum Chordata; class Mammalia; order Primates; family Lorisidae; genus Nycticebus; species Nycticebus coucang. The sequence continues at coordinate 165,199,004 of NC_069780.1, read as the reverse complement.
GAATTTGAAGAGAAACTTCTCTGAAGAAGACAGGTGCACGGCCTACAGACATATGAAAAAATGCTCATCATACTTAATCATCAGAGAAATGCAAATCAAAACTACTTTGAAATATCATCTAACTCCAGTAAGATTAGCACGTATCACAAAATCCCAAGACCAGAGATCTTGGCGTGGATGTGGAGAAAGGGGAACACTTCTACACTGCTGGTGGGAATGCAAACTAATATGTTCCTTTTGGAAGGATATTTGGAGAACACTTAGAGATCTAAAAATAGACCAAACTTGTTTTAGTTCCATTCTTTGCACTGTCATATTCTTTGAAAATTTTCATTTCTCTATTCAGTGTAGACTGTCAATGTTCTTTAGTATGAGATAGAAAATGTTTCTTTAACATTTATTATTTTTAATGTAGGATGGTTTTATATATTTTACAATTCCACTAAAACTATTTTTAGATGCTTCCCTTATAGTTCAATCATGTTTCCTCAAATACATACACACACTTCATTTATAATCTAATTTTTTGTGATTTGAGTGATACACTTGCTCTCTTTTCTAAGATGGATTCCAGAATATAACTTGAACCTTGAGTTTACAAACTCATTTCTGTTTTTGCATAAACCAGATTTTATACTTTTTACATATTGTGTAAAAGTCTTCCATTACTCTACTTTATATAATAAAAGCATAGGAGAAAAAGAATGGATAAAATATAATTTGGAAATGACATAAAAATTTAAAAAAAATAATAGAAGAAATTTTTTTAAAATTCAACTTTTTAGGGGCAGCACCTGTGGCTCAAAGGAGTAGGGCGCTGACCCCATATGCCAGGGGTGGCAGGTTCAAACCCAGCCTAGGCCAAAACTGCAAAAAAAATAAAATAAAAATTCAACTTTTCAAAAGACCTAATTATGTAGGGAAATGCTCTGAAGGAAAATTTATGTGCTTAGTTTTTCATCAAACTGGAATTTGTTGTAAAATGGCTAATAGAATTTTCTTTTACCTAATGTAAATCAAGGGACATTGTTTATGCAATTGTATTAAAATATTACAATTTATACCTATTATTGTTTAATGGCCTCTGCACTTCAATTTTGGCAGTAATTTAAGAGATAGTAGGCAATACCTTCTTCTGTCAAGAGGGAGAGTGGAAAAGGGAAAAAAACTCCAGAAATTTCACACTCAAGCCTAACTCCTAATTTGTTTGATTGCTTAGGTACTTTTGTGAGGGCCTCAGTTTTTGTAAACACTAGCTGAACAAAATGAAGAAAGAAGTAAAAAAACCTAAACTCTTTTTTTTTTTTTTTTTTGGAAAACACAACTGTAGAGTATAGTACAACTGATCTATCACATGGCCTGGGAAGGGAAAGAAAGGGAAATTAGCGTCAGTACTTTCAACTAGTCTGTCTTGGACATTCGACGGTTCATTGAAAATCCTAGTCCTGACATAAGAAAATATGATAGTAAAGTTCTTGTAAGGAAAAAAGAAATTCATTTTTTAAAAAAGATATTTGATTATCTTTAGGAACATTTTTTAATCACTCAAGAGAATAGATAGCAAAGAACAAGGGTTATCTTTGATAGAGTTCTACTTCTTTCTACCAGTATTTGTTCTCCAGAATATTCTTTAGATTATGCATACCTCATTGATGTTTTTTAAAAAAGAAACCTCAGAATGTGAAGTATTAGGTTTCTACCATCAAGTTTGAAATCTTGTGGTGGTGGTTTCCATGGGAGCTAACTTTATAATTTGAGAAAGTGTATACTCTGGACCTGCATTCCTAGAATTTTATCATTTATTTTCATTTTTATCAAGAGGAGGAAAATGAAATAAAAATAATGACTTTTCTGTTTGTTAACCCTGGCCTTCTACCAAAAGATAGGGAGAATGTGAAATTTTTTTTTCTTTTTTTTCTTTTTTTGGTTTTTGGCCAGGGCTAGGTTTGAACCCACCACCTCTGGCATATGGGACCAGCGCCCTACTCCTTGAACCACAGGCGCTGCCTGAGAATGTGAAATTTTTATACAACAAGATTTAAGATTGATTTATTTATTTACTGTCCCTTATTTTTAGTCATGAGTATTGGGTTATATATAAAATTATTGTTAAAAATTATGTTGTTTGGGCGGCACCTGTGGCTCAATGAGTAGGGCGCCGGCCCCATATACCGAGGGTGGCGGGTTCAAACCCAGCGCCTGCTGAACCACAACAGAAAAATAGCCGGGCATTGTGGTGGGTGCTTGTAGTCCCAGCTACTTGGGAGGCTGAGGCAAGAGAATCGCCTAAGCCCAGGAACTGGAGGTTGCTGTGAGCTGTGTGATGCCATGGCACTCTACCCAGAGTGATAAAGTGAGACTCTGTCTCTACAAAACAAAAATTGGAAGGTTCGTTCGGGTTCTTGGTTATCTAAATGGAAAGGAATTTCAGGACACTTCACAGGAACTCTGGTGGTGGCTAAAGGGAGCTGGAAAAATGATCTGTACTTAGGGAACATAAGAATTTTCTGCCCAAATTTAAGTTTAACAAATGCAAATGAAGAGGCGGAGCAAGATGGCGCCCGAGTAATAGCTTCCTTGCATCTGGGCACCGTGAGTCTGGGGAGATAGGACTCCAGGCATCTCTGGCTGGCGGGATCTGCCTGTCATCACCCCTGCGAGGATACAGGGAGTCAGCGAGAGACTTCTGGACCCCAAGAGGAGGACTAAACCGTGGAAAACCAGCAAGTGGTCACGTGTGTTCAATCTGTCTAAACCTGCCCGCAACTTCCATGGGCACGAGAACTTAAAGAGCAAGAGGAAGTGAAAGGAAAATTAGGGCAAGGAAACAGATAAAAGAAATCACTCATGAGGAAGAATCAGCAGAAAACGCCAGGCAACATGAAGAACCAGTCCAGAACTACCCCGCCAAGGGACAATGAGGTAGCTATTGCAGATGATTCCACCTATAAAGAAATGTTAGGAATGACAGAAAGGGAATTTAGAAAACACATGTTGAAAACAATGAAAGAAATGATGGAAACAATGAAGGAAACTGCTAATAAAGTGGAAAATAACCAAAAGGAAATCCAAAAACAGAATCAAATAAGATGAACGATATGAAGAATATAGAAAGGATACAGCAGAGCTGAAGGAACTGAAACAGTCGATTAGGGAACTTAAAGATGCAATGGAAAGTATCAGCAACAGGTTAGACCATGCAGAAGAAAGAATTTCAGAGGTAGAAGACAAAGTTCTTAAGATAACTCAGAGAGTAAAAGAGGCAGAAAAGAAGAGAGAGAAAGCAGAACGTTCACTGTCAGAATTATGGGACTTTATGAAGCGTTCCAACATACGAGTTATAGGAATTCCAGAAGGGGAAGAAGAATGCCCCAGAGGAATGGAAGCCATACTAGAGAATATTATAAAAGAAAATTTCCCAAATATCACCAAAGATTCTGACACACTGCTTTCAGAGGGCTATCGGACCCCAGGTCGCCTCAACTCCAACCGAGCTTCTCCAAGACACATTGTGATGAACCTGTCCAAAGTCAAGACAAAAGAAAAGATTCTGCAAGCTGCCAGGAGTAAGCGCCAGTTGACCTACAGGGGCAAATCCATCAGAGTGACCGCAGACTTCTCTGATGAAACTTTCCAAGCAAGAAGACAATGGTCATCTACCTTTAATCTACTTCAACAGAACAATTTCCAGCCCAGAATTCTGTACCCTGCTAAGCTAAGCTTCAAAATTGACGGAGAAATCAAATCATTTACGGATATACAAACATTGAGGAAATTTGCCACAACAAGACCAGCTCTACAGGAAATACTTCAACCTGTTCTGCACACTGACCACCACAATGGATCAGCAGCAAAGTAAGAACTCAGAAATCAAAGGACAGAACCTAACCTCCACACTGATGCAAAAGATAAAACTAAGCAATGGACTCTCACCAAATAAGACGAATAGAATACTACCACACTTATCAATTATCTCAATAAATGTTAATGGCTTGAATTCCCCACTGAAGAGACATAGATTGGCTGACTGGATTAAAAAACACAAGCCATCCATTTGCTGTCTGCAAGAAACACACCTGGCTTCAAAAGACAAATTAAAGCTCCGAGTCAAGGGTTGGAAGACAATTTTTCAGGCAAATGGAATTCAGAAGAAAAGAGGAGTTGCAATCTTATTTTCAGATACATGTGGATTTAAAGCAACTAAAGTCAAAAAAGACAAAGATGGTCACTTTATATTAGTCAAGGGAAAAATACAACAAGAAGACATTTCAATTCTAAATATTTATGCACCCAATTTAAATGCTCCCAGATTCTTGAAACAGACCTTACTCAGTCTGAGCAATATGATATCTGATAATACCATCATAACAGGGGACTTTAACACTCCTCTTACAGAGCTGGACAGATCCTCTAAACAGAAATTAAACAAAGATATAAGAGATTTAAATGAGACCCTAGAACAACTGTGCTTGATAGACGTATATAGAACACTCCACCCCAAAGATAAAGAATATACATTCTTCTCATCACCCCATGGAACATTCTCCAAAATTGATCATATCCTGGGACACAAAACAAATATCAACAGAATCAAAAGAACTGAAAATTTACCTTGTATCTTCTCAGACCATAAGGCACTAAAGGTGGAACTCAACTCTAACAAAAACGCTCGACCCCACACAAAGGCATGGAAATTAAACAATCTTCTGTTGAATAACAGATGGGTGCAGGAAGAAATAAAACAGGAAATCATTAACTTCCTTGAGCATAACAACAATGAAGACACAAGCTACCAAAACCTGTGGGATACTGCAAAAGCAGTTTTCAGAGGAAAATTCATCGCTTTAGATGCCTACATTCGATAAACAGAAAGAGAGCACATCAACAATCTCACAAGAGATCTTATGGAATTGGAAAAAGAAGAACAATCTAAGCCTAAACTCAGTAGAAGAAAAGAAATATCCAAAATCAAATCAGAGATCAATGAAATTGAAAACAAAAGAATCGTTCAGAAAATTAATGAAACAAGGAGTTGGTTTTTTGAAAAAATCAATAAAATAGATAAACCATTGGCCAGACTAACGAGGAACAGAAAAGTAAACTCTCTAGTAACCTCAATCAGAAATGATAAAGGGGAAATAACAATTGATCCCACAGAGATACAAGAGATCATCTCTGAATACTACCAGAAACTCTATGCCCAGAAATTTGACAATGTCAAGGAAATGGATCAATATTTGGAATCACACCCTCTCCCTAGACTCAGCCAGGAAGAAATAGAGCTCCTGAACAGACCAATTTCAAGCACGGAGATCAAAGAAACAATAAAAAATCTTCCAACCAAAAAATGCCCTGGTCCAGATGGCTTCACACCAGAATTCTATCAAACCTTCAAGGAAGAGCTTATTCCTGTACTGCAGAAATTATTCCGAAAAATTGAGGAAGAAGGAATCTTCCCCAACACATTCTATGAAGCAAACATCACCCTGATACCAAAACCAGGAAAAGACCCAAACAAAAAGGAGAATTTCAGACCAATCTCACTCATGAATATAGATGCAAAAATTCTCAACAAAATCCTAGCCAATAGATTACAGCTTATCATCAAAACAGTCATTCATCATGATCAAGTAGGCTTCATCCCAGGGATGCAAGGCTGGTTTAACATACGCAAGTCCATAAACGTTATCCACCATATTAACAGAGGCAAAAATAAAGATCACATGATCCTCTCAATAGATGCAAAAAAAGCATTTGATAAAATCCAGCATCTTTTTCTAATTAGAACACTGAAGAGTATAGGCATAGGTGGCACATTTCTAAAACTGATTGACGCTATCTATGACAAACCCACAGCCAATATTTTACTGAATGGAGTAAAACTGAAAGCTTTTCCTCTTAGAACTGGAACCAGACAAGGTTGTCCTCTGTCACCTTTACTATTCAACATAGTGCTGGAAGTTCTAGCCAATACAATTAGGCAAGACAAGGAAATAAAGGGAATCCAAATGGGAGCAGAGGAGGTCAAACTCTCCCTCTTTGCTGACGACATGATCTTATACTTAGAGAACCCCAAAGACTCAACACAAGACTCCTAGAAGTCATCAAAAAATACAGTAATGTTTCAGGACATAAAATCAATGTCCACAAGTCAGTAGCCTTTGTATACACCAATAACAGTCAAGATGAGAAGCTAATTAAGGACACAACTCCCTTCACCCTAGTTTCAAAGAAAATGAAATACCTAGGAATATACCTAACGAAGGAGGTGAAGGACCTCTATAAAGAAAACTATGAACTCCTCAGAAAGGAAATAGCAGAGGATATTAAAAAATGGAAGAACATACCATGCTCATGGATGGGAAGAATCAACATTGTTAAAATGTCTCTACTTCCCAAAGCAATCTACCTATTCAATGCCATTCCTATCAAAATACCAACATCGTAGTTTCAAGATTTGGAAAAAATGATTCTGCGTTTTGTATGGAACTGGAAAAAACCCCGTATAGCTAAGGCAGTTCTTTGTAACAAAAATAAAGCTGGGGGCATCAGCGTACCAGATTTTAGTCTGTACTACAAAGCCATAGTGGTCAAGACAGCATGGTACTGGCACAAAAACAGAGACATAGACACTTGGAATCGAATTGAAAACCAAGAAATGAAACTAGCATCTTACAACCACCTAATCTTCGATGAACCAAACAAGAACATACCTTGGGGGAAAGACTCCCTATTCAATAAATGGTGTTGGGAGAACTGGATGTCTACATGTAAAAGACTGAAACTGGACCCACACCTTTCCCCACTCACAAAAATTGATTCAAGATGGATAAAGGACTTAAATTTAAGGCATGAAACAATAAAAATTCTCCAAGAAAGCATAGGAAAAACACTGGAAGATATTGGGCTGGGGAAAGACTTCATGAAGAAGACTGCCATGGCAATTGCAACAACAACAAAAATAAACAAATGGGACTTCATTAAACTGAAAAGCTTCTGTACAGCTAAGGAGACAATAACCAAAGCAAGGAGACAACCTACACAATGGGAAAGGATATTTGCATATTTTCAATCAGACAAAAGCTTGATAACTAGGATCTATAGAGAACTCAAGTTAATCCACGTGAAAAAGCCAACAATCCCATATATCAATGGGCAAGAGATATGAATAGACCTTTCTCTAAAGATGACAGACGAATGGCTAACAAACACATGAAAAAATGTTCATCATCTCTATATATTAGAGAAATGCAAATCAAAACAACCCTGAGATATCATCTAACCCCAGTGAGAATGGCCCACATCACAAAATCTCAAAACTGCAGATGCTGGCGTGGATGTGGAGAGAAGGGAACACTTTTACACTGCTGGTGGGACTGCAAACTCGTACAACCTTTCTGGAAGGAAGTATGGAGAAACCTCAAAGCACTCAAGCTAGACCTCCCATTCGATCCTGCAATCCCATTACTGGGCATCTACCCAGAAGGAAAGAAATCCTTTTATCATAAGGACACTTGTACTAGACTGTTTATTGCAGCTCAATTTACAATCGCCAAAATGTGGAAACAGCCTAAATGCCCACCAACCCAGGAATGGATTAACAAGCTGTGGTATATGTATACCATGGAATTCTATTCAGCCATTAAGAAAATGGAGACTTTACACCCTTCGTATTAACCTGGATGGAAGTGGAAGACATTATTCTTAGTAAAGTATCACAAGAATAGAGAAGCATGAATCCTATGTACTCAATTTTGATATGAGGACAATTAATGACAATTAAGGTTATTGGGGGGAAGCAGAAAGAGGGACGGAGGGAGGGGGGTGGGACCTTGTTGTGTGTCACACTTTATGGGGGCAAGACATGATTGCAAGAGGGACTTTACCTAACAATTGCAATCAGTGTAACCTGGCTTATTGTACCCTCAATGAATCCCCAACAATAAAAAAAAAAAGAAAAAAAAATTATGCTGTTTGTATCTTTACCAAAAAGAAAAGAAAAATTCTTATTTAAGACCCATGTCTCTGATTAAGAGATAGCCTACTATATATACTGAGGAAAAAGTGAGGTTCACATTATGTAAAAAATGAAAATTATTTATTATTAATTATTAATAATAAATTAATTATTTATTATTTTAATGAAAATAATACCAGCTATGTTTCCTTATTTATGTGAGTTATGAAGATAACTTGAGTTCACATTAATTTTCTTTATCTTGTAAAATTTGATTCTTCGTATATAGTTTATATATGTACAGTTCAATTAAAACTACATCAGATGACCTTTTTGTACATTAATTGTATTTTTTCTGATTATAAAAGTACATATTAAATTTAAAAAATTGACAAAGATATAAAAAAAGTAAATATCATATCTAATCCTACCAACAACAGATAGACATTTCAAGTAATAAATTTTGATGTTCAAGAAAATTGCTGTATGTTGCTGTAGTATGACTGTTAGGGCAATATTACTATAAGGAAGCACTGTGGTCTGTCAGAAAATGATGCATAACTTGAAAGTTTACAAATATGTGATGTATAATTATGTATATAAAATGTAAGTGTTAGTACTTTTCATTTCATCAAAAAGTTTTTGTTCTCTATTAGGAGAAAATATTGATATTTTAAGTCCAAAGAAATTAAAGAAGAAGGATAAATGGCTAGAAAAGGGCCATGAAATAATAGATCCTTTGTGAAGCTAGCTGTTTATCTTAATTTATAAATGTAAGGGACACGGTGACCCTTCAAACTACAGTCAACCTCTGTTACTTGTACATATGGAGAGGAGCAGAAAGGTAATTCTAATTAATGGATATTCCAGAGGTCCTCAGATTTGGCTCTGGAATGTATCTTTATTCTTACATTTGAATATGATTGTATCTGATCTGGGAATTCACTTTAAACAAATTAATGATACTATACTGTGAGGGCTTGACTCTGAAGGAGTTGAGGAACTCACTCATCTGTTCTTTAATTTCGTGCTGGAAATAGCCTATTCATCCGTCTCACTGATATAAAGTCCCAACTCAGGCAGAAATAAAGGAGTCAAGCAGCGTTTCTGCCTAGCCAGGGTCATACAAGGAATAGTACACAAAGAGAACCTGGGCCATCAGAAGTGCAAATGCCAGTTGGAAATAAACTTGAAACTATATTTGGCATTTATCTGCCTTCTAAAACAGAGTAAACCTTCTTGATATGAAACACAAGGAGATGGAAAGTATGGGCTTTGAATTAGCTAGCTTTCCATTATCTGATTTTTATTATATAGCAATCACGCAGCTGGTTGGCTAGGGAATAGCAGTTGCTTTGAATTATGTATTATTTTGAATCAAGTGATACCAGCTTAATGAAATTTTACTGTTATTTCTTGAGAGGATTAAAAAGGTAGATCCTAGAGGAAGCCCAATTAACATATCTGTATTTATTTTTTTAAATATATATATGGAGAGAGAGAGAGAGATATGCCCACAGCCAAGTGATTCCACAGTGTACTCCACATACATGTGTGGGGCATTTGTTCATTGAGAACAGAAAAGCAGAGTGTGAGAGCACTGGTAGTTTCCTGGTCTTCGAAGATGTATGAATATTTGATAGGGAACCTGGGACTAAGTAGAAGGTAATGGAGTTTTGGTATAAATCTGCCAGTGTGCAAGTACACATTTCTTTCTCTTAGCACTGTCTTTTCCAGGGTCGTCACTACCAGCATGGCTGTAAGAATGTTTTACTGTCAGAGTGAGCACAGTAGTTGCTCAGTAATACTTTCTCTGAAAGTATTTTCTTTAATTACTAAAGAAAAGAGATGCCAGTAGGATATGGTGAAAGGCAATATTGCATTTTTGCTGCTGTCATAATTTGAATTACAAGGCTACCATGAAGACAATAAACGCTTTCGTGGGATTTCTTGAAACAAGCAGCATACACATAAAAATTTAAACAGTAGCTGGAACTCAGCCAAAGTCACCTACTAGCTTCATAGTTTGGTAGGGGTGTGGGAATGGTGGCTAGTATCTGTAACTTGATTCTCATTGTACCTTAAGGTATTATATTAAGTTCCAGACTAGTCATTCTCAAGATTTGAAAAATACAGTTGAATTTTCTTTACCTGTAGACACATGAGAGTAAAGAAAAAAGAAATTACAGATTTCATGGTGGTTTAACTCTTAATATCTAACTTATCAAGTATTAAAATGTTTTAGGTAGGGAAAATGACAAGCACTAGGCTAGTGCTGACTCTTTTTTTATTATTTAAAAAAATTATGATATAGTAAAATTGACCTTTTTTAAAGTATGCAGTTCTGTGATTTTTTGTTTGTTTTAACACAGAGTATGGATTCATTTGTTCTCTGTCAACACAATCAGGATGCAGAACAGTTCCATCACACACATACACACACCCCGCCCCCGCAAAAAAAAACAACTCCTTTTTTTCTGTCCTTCTACTGTCTTACACACTCCCCCCCTCTTCCACTTCCCACTTCTTACTACTGGCATTCACTCACCTGTTCTTCACCATTGTGATGTCTTTTCAAGAATGTCATATAAGGGGACTCATATAGTATGTAACCTTTTGAGACTGGCTTCTTTCAGCAGAATACCTTTGAGATTAATCAAGGTTATTACATGTATCAATAGTTTGTTACATTCTATTGCTGAGTGGTATTCCACTGTACAGATGGACCACAGTTTTGTTAATCTATTAAAGGATATTTGATTGTTTTTAGTTTTTGAAGATTATGGGTAGAGCTTCTGTAAGCTTTCATAAGTAGGTTTTCATATGAACATAACTTTTTATGTCTCTAGATTAAATACCTAGGAGTAGGTTTTCTGGGTCATATGGTAAATGTTTGTTTATTTTTATAAGAAACTCCCAAACTACTTTTCAGAATAGCCAAACATACCATTTTGCATTCCCATAGATGATGTGTACATTTTTATTTTCATTTGCTGTACATCCTTACCAACATTTTGTATTGTCAGCATTTTTTATCTATTCTAATAGTAAAGGTAGAGTGGTATTTCATCATGGTTATAATTTGCATTTCCTCAATAGCTAATGATGTTGAATAGCTTCATGTGCTCATTTTCTATCCTTATATCCTTGTGATGAAGTGACAGTCCAAGTCTTTTGCCTATATTTAAATTGTTTTCTTACTGTTTTGAGAATTTTTGTATAGTAAGATACTAAGCTTTTTCCTGGACATGTGATTTGCAAATATTTTCTCCCCATCTGTTGCTTGTTTTTTTAATAGTGTCTTTTACAAAGCAAAAGTTTTTAATTTTGACGAAGTCCAATTTATCATTCTTTTTTGGATTGTATTTCTGGTGTCACATTGAAGAACCATTTGACTAACCCAGGGTCACACAGATTTTTCTCTTACGTTTTCTTCTAAAAGTATTCTGCAGGCTACCACCCATTTTAAGTTGATTTTTATATAATAGAGTGAGGTGTAGGTGGAGGCAGGGTCAGGACTGTGGTAAGGCAAATGAAGTACTTGCCTCAAGCACACAATTTAAGGAGTTGCAAAACAAAGCAAAACTCAGTAATCAAGATAAATAACATTTTAGTGCAACAATATAAAAATCAAAATTAATGCAAAAAGCCGTTATTAATAAATTATCAAAAATGTGAATGAAAAAGGCATTAGTAACCATGCTGTACCAAGCTGTATTAGAATCTGAAGCAAAAGGAAAACTCAATTGGGGTGACCCTGACTTTATTTAAAATTTTGGTGTTTTATTCACCATGGACTTTGGAGGGGGTGGATGGAGACCTAGAGTCTGGGAAGTCATAACTCACTTCTGCTTTAGTAATATTTTGAATTCTGGACTTCTTTCCAAATCCATATACTGCTGTTTACTTTCCTCAAGTAGGTAGGCTATGCCTTCTGTCCAGGATTTTAAACTGTTTCATTTTAGCAGAGACTGAATGAAATATGTTTCTACTATCTTATCAAGAACCAGAAGCTTCTTACGAGGGTATATGTGAAATTTATTAGGTGTAGAATATAAAGGTCTTAACACAAGAACTAAGAAAAGCCGTGAAGGTTATGTTAACCAATATTTGATGAAAATATTTCAAATTGTATAAAAACCAGCACATTGTACCCCATGATTGCATTAATGTACACAGCTATGATTTAATACAAATAAATAAATAAGTAAAAAAAGAAAAGAAAAGTCTCTAATCCATTTGTACAGTGCCATTTTCTTTGTGGCATTCTCCCCATAAAATTGGACTAATATGTCCCTGATTTTACTTCCACTCTTGCCAAGTTTAACAAGAAATTTATGAATGTTTATTTGTTGCTCTAATTCAAGCTCTGACAATCTCACGACAGCACACAAAAACATGCAACAATAATAATGAATATGACTCAGCAAGACACTGCCACACATCGATATGAACACGGCTTTGAGACACTGATGTATGAAGGTTATGAAACCTTACCAAGTTGTTTGTATAGTGCTGCCAACGTAAGTGCACAGTGGCAAGTTTGCGAATTGTCAGACTTCATATGTCTCGCCCAGAAGGAGGCAAAAGGAACTAGTCCTAGGGTGCCTCTGAGGTGGGAACTGTGTGCTGGACACAAGGAAGGTTCACTTTTCACTTGGATGATTTGTATATACTCTGTACATTTAAATGTTGAGCCATATGATATTACTGTCTCAAATAAACAACTGTGTAATTTAAGAAAAAAAAAAGAACCAGAAGTTTTTTCAAATCAAAAAAACTACAAGGGTGATGGAAAACACAAAATTAAACAGTATCAATTATAACAGTTGTGCCTAGGAGGAAGCTTCTAAATCAGCTGTACATTTGGAGAGGCATTCATATGGTAGGAAATAAAGTAATGCCATTGATCCTAGTGTGAGTCATCTCTCTGAGGTTGGTGGTATGTTCCCTTGACATACCTAGTGCCACAGGTAGAGGTGCTGGCTTTTGCTTAATTCACTGCTATTGGCATGAAGCAGACTTTGCTCAGTTTCCTGAATATTATTTTTCAGAGCCCATCTCCCTGTCTACCTGAGAACTATGATTTAACTCTCCTATATAAAAATTAAACTTACTTTTAACAGATTTTACAACCTTTCTACAGATTTCATTTCTGTGTATGAAATCTCTTACCATCCAAGCATTTTTCCCTGTTGACTTTTAGCCTCAGAGTCTCATATTTAGAGCCTATATCCTTTACTCTCGTCCTCATGGAGTTGAAGAACAACTGGTCAACATCCTTTATTTCCTTCAAGATTATAAAGTTACTGTTGTCTTGTCTGTGGGAACCAAACTTAGCTTTTTTTTTTTTTTTTGGTAACATTTCCTTGTGTATCATATTTTCTCAACACTTCTATTTTCTATGATACTCCCTTCTCAGCCATTTCTAAATTCCCCAGTAAACAAATAGAGGAAGGGTCTTCTCAGGGCTGAAGGTGTCATGTGGGTGGTAAGGGTATTATATTCCTAATGCATGGCACATAGTAGATATTTAGTGAATATTTGTTAATTTTACGTTACCTTTTATTATATTTTATTCTAATATATTCTTAATGGGACTTACTCTGATGGCCTATTCTTTACTACCTTTTCTTGTTTTTGTTTTGTTTTTTTGTTAATATTTTTTAAAAGTTAATTTGGAATTTCAGAGCATAAATATATTTTCTTTTAGATTTGTTTAAAGAAGTACACATTTTAATTGTCTACTTTTTAAAATTTGAAATTGATGATCCTTTTTCAGAATTACTAAAAATAGCCATTTTAGGTTCAGTGAAGGAAATACAAATTGACTATGGATGCTTAAAATACTGGTATTTTAAACTAATGAATATAATTTGTTTTGGTTGTTACACTGTTTATTATATTAATGAATATGATTTGTTCCTTTATCTACTTTTTAAAACACACTCTGCTTTGAAGTAAGAATTATTTGTTGGAATCTGACAGTGTATTTTATCAAACGTCTAATCATAATTCTTCCATACATTAGAAGACAAATACTGATATAGTGATTATCACTTTCTTTTCTCATCTTTAGTCTCTCAAAAGAAATAATTTATGATGTTTTTTAGACTAGTAGATTCTTAATTCAGTATAGTTATCTAGATTTTTTTCTTTTTTTTTTTTTTTTAAGAGCCCAAGTCTCACTTTCTCACCCTCCGTAGAGTGCAGTGGCATCACAGCTCACAGCAACCTCCAACTCCTGGACTTAGGCGATTCTCTTGCCTCAGCCTCCAGAGTAGCTGGGACTACAGGCACCCGCCACAACACCCGGCTATTTTTTTGTTGCAGTTTGGCCGAGGCCAGGTTTGAACCCACCACCCTTGGTATATGGGGCCGGCGCCCTGCTCACTGAGCCACAGGTCCCTCCCAGTTATTTAGATTTTCTGTTCAACAGTCTGTTCTTTAAATATTGCTTACTGTAGGAATCCAGATTCAAACTCTATGGCCAGGTGTTTTTTCTTATGATCAACTATTTGAGATGAAGGACTAATCACGTGCATCTTCAGGCTTCATGAGCAAAAGAATGAGAACCAAAAATGGAGGGCTTATACAGTTTAATGGTTTATCTACATTATTTGATCACATAAACTATATTAAAAGGCATGATCACTCATTGGTGTCAGCATTTCAAATGAAGGTTTTCTGCTTCTATTATCCTAGTCCTTTGAACTAATAGAAATACAGTAATTAGCATTTCTCTTTTGGTCAAATACAAATCTTTTCTACATAAGAATTTGTTTTATTTAAGAGGTGTTTCAACTTATCCATATTTCTTATGTAGACATGATGGCCATGAATTACAAAGTTGGATAAAGAATGAGCCACTTAGTAATATAACCCTGAGGGAGAAACATACTTAACTCCTCTATAAAATGGGGAAAAACAAAAAACAAAACATCTGGTTTTGTAGATGTTTAAAGATGTTCAGAACAACACACTGTTTTGTACGTTATTTTAAACTTAATAGAAACATAATTAACTCCTCTATAAAACAGCAAAAAAAAAAAGTGAGAGAACCTGATTTCGTAATTGTTTGAAGATATTCAGAATGACACACTATTCTTTACATAATGTGTAAACATAAAATAGAGTGATAAGCACCGCTCTGTTGCCTAACCCCAGCACCATACTGTGTCCTACTGGTGGGCAAGTGAAGGACTTCATGTGGATTTTGGACAGTTTTTCCTTTCTGTCCCTGAATCTGATGAAGATCTTTGTTAACGAGTTTTTATCTATCTGTTCTATAGGACCTCTGGCCAAACTTTCACAATTGTATATAGTAATCAACATATATTCAAGGATAGTGTTTTTCCTTTTTTGGAATGATAGATAGTAGGCTTGTCAGTCAGAGAAGTGGTTGTGAGACTCCCGAAGTGCTAAATAAAAAAGGATATTTAAAACAGCCTTACCTGTACTATATTAAGATAAATAATATTTTATAGGGTGGCACCTGTGGCTCAGTGAGTAGGGTGCCGGCCCCATATACCGAGGGTGGCGGGTTCAAACCCAGCCCTGGCCAAACTGCAACAAAAAAATAGCCCGGTGTTGTGGCGGACGCCTGTAGTCCCAACTACTCAGGAGGCTGAGGCAAGAGAATCACCTAAGCCCAAGAACTGTGAGCTGTGATGCCACGGTACTCTACCAAGTATGACAAAGTGAGACTCTGTCTCTAAAAAAAATAATAATAGATCTGGGCACCGTGAGTCTGGGGAGATAGGACTCCAGGCATCTCTGGCTGGTGGGAACTGCCTATCATCACTCCTCTGAAGATACAGGGAGTCAGCGAGAGACTTCTGGACCCCAAGAGGAGGACTACAACAGTGGAAAACCGGCAAGTGGTCGCGTGTGTTCAATCCGTCTAAACCCGCCCACAATTTGCACAGGCACAAGAACTTAAAGAGCAAGAGGAAGTGAAAGGAAAATTAGGGCAAGGAAACAGATAAAAGAAATCACTCATGAGGAAGAATCAGCAGAAAACTCCAGGCAACATGAAGAACCAGTCTAGAACAACCCTACCAAGGGACCATGAGGTAGCTACTGCAGATGATTCCACCAGTATAGAAATGTTAGGAATGACAGAAAGGGAATTTAGAATACACATGTTGAAAACAATGAAAGAAATGATGGAAACAATGAAGGAAATTGCTGATAAAGTGGAAAATAACCAAAAGGAAATCCAAAAACAGAATCAAATAAGAGATGAACGATATGAAGAATATGAAAAGGATATAGCAGACCTGAAGGAACTGAAACAGTCAATTAGGGAACTTAAAGATACAATGGAAAGTATCAGCAACAGGTTAGACCATGCAGAAGAAAGAATTTCAGAGGTAGAAGACAAAGTTCTTGAGATAACTCAGACAGTAAAAGAGGCAGAAAAGAAGAGAGAGAAAGCAGAACGTTCACTGTCAGAATTATGGGACTTTATGAAGCATTCCAACATACGAGTTATAGGAATTCCAGAAGGGGAAGAAGAATGCCCCAGAGGAATGGAAGCCATACTAGAGTATATTATAAAAGAAAATTTCCCAAACATCACCAAAGAGTCTGACACACTGCTTTCAGAGGGATATCGGACCCCGGGTCGCCTCAACTCTAACCGAGCTTCTCCAAGACACATTGTGATGAACCTGTCCAAAGTCAAGACAAAAGAAAAGATTCTGCAAGCTGCCAGGAGTAAGCGCCAGTTGACCTACAGGGGCAAATCCTACAGGGGCAAATCCATCAGAGTGACCGCAGACTTCTCTAATGAAACTTTCCAAGCAAGAAGACAATGGTCATCTACCTTTAATCTACTTAAACAGAACAATTTTCAGCCCAGAATTCTGTACCCTGCTAAGCTAAGCTTCAAAATTGACGGAGAAATCAAATCATTTACGGATATACAAACATTGAGGAAATTTGCCACAACAAGACCAGCTCTACAGGAAATACTTCAACCTGTTCTGCACACTGACCACCACAATGGATCAGCAGCAAAGTAAGAACTCAGAAATCAAAGGACAGAACCTAACCTCCACACTGATGCAAAAGATAAAACTAAGCAATGGACTCTCACCAAATAAGACGAATAGAATACTACCACACTTATCAATTATCTCAATAAATGTTAATGGCTTGAATTCCCCACTGAAGAGACATAGATTGGCTGACTGGATTAAAAAACACAAGCCATCCATTTGTTGTCTGCAAGAAACACACCTGGCTTCAAAAGACAAATTAAAGCTCCGAGTCAAGGGTTGGAAGACAATTTTTCAGGCGAATGGAATTCAGAAGAAAAGAGGAGTTGCAATCTTATTTTCAGATACATGTGGATTTAAAGCAACTAAAGTCAAAAAAGACAAAGATGGTCACTTTATATTGGTCAAGGGAAAACTACAACAAGAAGACATTTCAATTCTAAATATTTATGCACCCAATTTAAATGCTCCCAGATTCTTGAAGCAGACCTTACTCAGTCTGAGCAATATGATATCTGATAATACCATCATAACAGGGGACTTTAACACTCCTCTTACAGAGCTGGACAGATCCTCTAAACAGAAATTAAACAAAGATGTAAGAGATTTAAATGAGACCCTAGAACATCTATGCTTGATAGACGCATATAGAACACTCCACCCCAAAGATAAAGAATATACATTCTTCTCATCACCCCATGGAATATTCTCCAAAATTGATCATATCCTGGGACACAAAACAAATATCAACAGAATCAAAAGAATTGAAATTTTACCTTGTATCTTTTCAGACCATAAGGCACTAAAGGTGGAACTCAACTCTAACAAAAATGCTCGACCCCACCCAAAGGTATGGAAACTAAACAATCTTCTGTTGAATAACAGATGGGTGAAGGAAGAAATAAAACAGGAAATCATTAACTTCCTTGAGCATAACAACAATGAAGACACAAGCTACCAAAACCTGTGGGATACTGCAAAAGCAGTTTTCAGAGGAAAATTCATCGCTTTAGATGCCTACATTCGAAAAACAGAAAGAGAGCACATAACAATCTCACAAGAGATCTTATGGAATTGGAAAAAGAAGAACAATCTAAGCCTAAACTCAGTAGAAGAAAAGAAATATCCAAAATCAAATCAGAGATCAATGAAATTGAAAACAAAAGAATCATTCAGAAAATTAATGAAACAAGGAGTTGGTTTTTTGAAAAAATAAATAAAATAGATAAACCATTGGCCAGACTAACTAGAAATAGAAAAGTAAAATCTCTAATAACCTCAATCAGAAACGATAAAGGGGAAATAACAACTGATCCCACAGAGATACAAGAGATCATCTCTGAATACTACCAGAAACTCTATGCCCAGAAATTTGACAATGTGAAGGAAATGGATCAATATTTGGAATCACACCCTCTCCCTAGACTTAGCCAGGATGAAATAGACCTCCTGAACAGACCAATTTCAAGCACTGAGATCAAAGAAACAATAAAAAAGCTTCCAACTAAAAAATGCCCTGGTCCAGATGGCTTCACTCCAGAATTCTATCAATCCTTCAAGGAAGAGCTTATTCCTGTACTGCAGAAATTATTCCAAAAAACTGAGGAAGAAGGCATCTTCCCCAACACATTCTATGAAGCAAACATCACCCTGATACCAAAACCAGGAAAAGACCCAAACAAAAAGGAAAATTTCAGACCAATCTCACTCATGAATATAGATGGAAAAATTCTCAACAAAATCCTAGCCAATAGATTACAGCTTATCATCAAAAAAGTCATTCATCATGATCAAGTAGGCTTCATCCCAGGGATGCAAGGCTGGTTTAACATACGCAAGTCCATAAACGTTATCCACCATATTAACAGAGGCAAAAATAAAGATCACATGATCCTCTCAATAGATGCAGAAAAAGCATTTGATAAAATCCAGCATCCTTTTCTAATTAGAACACTGAAGAGTATAGGCATAGGTGGCACATTTCTAAAACTGATTGAAGCTATCTATGACAAACCCACAGCCAATATTTTACTGAATGGAGTAAAACTGAAAGCTTTTCCTCTTAGAGCTGGAACCAGACAAGGTTGTCCTCTGTCACCTTTACTATTCAACATAGTGCTGGAAGTTCTAGCCAATACAATTAGGCAAGACAAGGAAATAAAGGGAATCCAAATGGGAGCAGAGGAGGTCAAACTCTCCCTCTTTGCTGATGACATGATCTTATACTTAGAGAACCCCAAAGACTCAACCACAAGACTCCTAGAAGTCATCAAAAAATACAGTAATGTTTCAGGATATAAAATCAATGTCCACAAGTCAGTAGCCTTTGTATACACCAATAACAGTCAAGATGAGAAGCTAATTAAGGACACAACTCCCTTCACCATAGTCTCAAAGAAAATGAAATACCTAGGAATATACCTAACGAAGGAGGTGAAGGACCTCTATAAAGAAAACTATGAACTCCTCAGAAAGGAAATAGCAGAGGATATTAACAAATGGAAGAACATACCATGCTCATGGATGGGAAGAATCAACATTGTTAAAATGTCTATACTTCCCAAAGCAATCTACCTATTCAATGCCATTCCTATCAAAATACCAACATCGTACTTTCAAGATTTGGAAAAAATGATTCTGCGTTTTGTATGGAACCGGAAAAAACCCCGTATAGCTAAGGCAGTTCTTTGTAACAAAAATAAAGCTGGGGGCATCAGCATACCAGATTTTAGTCTGTACTACAAAGCCATAGTGGTCAAGACAGCATGGTACTGGCACAAAAACAGAGACATAGACACTTGGAATCGAATTGAACACCAAGAAAGGAAACTAACATCTTACAACCACCTAATCTTTGATAAACCAAACAAGAACTTACCTTGGGGGAAAGACCCCCTATTCAATAAATGGTGTTGGGAGAACTGGATGTCTACATGTAAAAGACTGAAACTGGACCCACACCTTTCCCCACTCACAAAAATTGATTCAAGATGGATAAAGGACTTAAATTTAAGGCATGAAACAATAAAAATCCTCAAAGAAAGCATAGGAAAAACACTGGAAGATATTGGCCTGGGGGAAGACTTCATGAAGAAGACTGCCATGGCAATTGCAACAACAACAAAAATAAACAAATGGGACTTCATTAAACTGAAAAGCTTCTGTACAGCTAAGGAGACAATAACCAAAGCAAAGAGACAACCTACACAATGGGAAAGGATATTTGCATATTTTCAATCAGACAAAAGCTTGATAACCAGGATCTATAGAGAACTCAAATTAATCCACATGAAAAAAGCCAACAATCCCTTATATCAATGGGCAAGAGACATGAATAGAACTTTCTCTAAAGATGACAGACGAATGGCTAACAAACACATGACAAAATGTTCATCATCTCTATATATTAGAGAAATGCAAATCAAAACAACCCTGAGATATCATCTAACCCCAGTGAGAATGGCCCACATCACAAAATCTCAAAACTGCAGATGCTGGCGTGGATGTGGAGAGAAGGGAACACTTTTACACTGCTGGTGGGACTGGAAACTAGTACAACCTTTCTGGAAGGAAGTATGGAGAAACCTCAAAGCACTCAACCTAGACCTCCCATTCGATCCTGCAATCCCATTACTGGGCATCTACCCAGAAGGAAAAAAGTCCTTTTATCATAAGGACACTTGTACTAGACTGTTTATTGCAGCTCAATTTACCATTGCCAAAATGTGGAAACAGCCTAAATGCCCACCAACCCAGGAATGGATTAACAAGCTGTGGTATATGTATACCATGGAATACTATTCAGCTATTAAAAAAAAATGGAGACTTTACATCCTTCGTATTAACCTGGATGGAACTGGAAGACATTATTCTTAGTAAAGCATCACAAGAATGGAGAAGCATGAATCCTATGTACTCAATCTTGATATGAGGACAATTAATGACAATTAAGTTTATGGGGGGGGAGCAGAAAGAGGGATGGAGGGAGGAGGGTGGGGCCTTAGTGTGTGTCACACTTTATGGGGGCAAGACATGATTGCAAGAGGGACTTTACCTAACAATTGCAATCAGTGTAACTGGCTTATTGTACCCTCAATGAATCCCCAACAATAAAAAAATAATAATAATAATAATAATAATAATATTTTATATATTCTGTGTAATTCATTTGTACTGGAAGATTTAGCTTTTATTTTATCAGTTTTACATACTGGTAATTTCCAACATATTTCTTATCTGGCAGTTAGGGATTTATTAAGTTTCATACATTTGTGCTTTGTTCATATAAGCACAATATAGGAGATTATTATCTTTATGTCCATCTCCAATTGTTGATAAAGAAAAGTAAGGGACCTGGGTCTGTGTAGGTTAGAGTGAGAAAGATAGTCATGAGTAGTGCTTCTGAAGCTTTTTCACAACCTGGTTCTTGTAATAAATGATAATATGTGATATAAATGGATTAGGCTACTCTTTGCTAGAAATGACAGGCCTGAGGCTTCAGCACCCCAGACCGTTCTCAAGTGCCAGGTGCACCATATCTTGGTGCACATATAACCCATTCTTTGCACACCAGTGGGTGGGAAGCTCTGCTGCACTAAGTGGATCCTCCCTCAACCCTGCATGGGGCCTCTGGGATACTGGCCTTCTAGGATGACCACACACTTGTGCCACTCACCCTGTGGACTCCAGCTTCCAACCTCCTGGTTACTTCCTGCTTCCAGACTATTACTAATAAGAAGAATTACCAGACTTTCTACAGTCATTATTTGTGCTTTCTTTGCCTTTGTAAATTCTTCTCAAGTAACAGGATTGGAGGAAACTAATACTTAATGTTTTGAATTAGATGAGGAAAATTGTATCTAATTTTCTTACCCAAGAGACCTTCCATTTTCTCTGAGAACTTTTTCTTGTGATGAAATTCTTTAGGCAAGTTTATTATCAAATTCAGATGTGATTAATTTAGTGCCAAGGACAACTACCGGGTTCCAGATTTTGCTGCTTTAATGATCACCTTAGTTTGAGAGCACAAACTGTATATGAATTGCCTTTAGTAAATGGGTTTTCAATTTACTAAATGGGAATTAATTTGATAATTAGATGTTATGTTTTTTAAAAGTATAATCCATGCATCTGCACCAAATGCTTATGGCAAGTACAAAGCAACATTTTTCCTTGCTTGGTTTTTCTGCAGCAATCCCTACATTTATGGAGGTGCTATAGAATTTTTTCTCTTCACTATTGGACTACTGTTTGGCTTATCAGAGAGATAATTTTTTAGGACAGAGAAGGAAGAAGATTGAGAAAATTTCCAGCAAAAAAAGACAATAGGTATAAGTCTGGCCCAGGTAGAATTTCCTTGGAGTTGGAGGAATGTGGTGGAGAAAATGGAAGGTAGGCATGGGCTCATTTAGAAGTGAGAGAAAATGCCTCTAATCTTTCCCATTCTAAGTATGTCTCCATGGAGATTAGGTGGGTATTGAGGAGTCTTATTTATTGGAGACTGAGGCTTCCTCACCAGGTTTGCTTCCTGAATTTAGAGGTAAGAGGCCAAGTCCCATGGCCCATGCTTGATGCACAGCCATCCCAAGTTGGGAAGAGCCTTGGGAGAGAATGGAGGGGTAAAGACAGGATAAATGGTCTAGAAAACAGTCCCTATCTTCTTTCTACTTTTCTGGTCCAGGATCTTAGAAAGGAAAATAATCTGTTTTTATCTGCCTTCTTTTTATTTGTTTTGGGCTCACTCACATCTTGATTCTGTGTTCCTACTGTCAGAGATCAGCACACACAGTGTCATTACAGTGTGCGGGAGAGTCCTGAAGATGTCTGTGACTCAAAGGCTGCCTGGATATAAGCCTGCAAATGTGTGTGACAGTCTCCTTCACGGATAGGTGTCAGGCTCTTTATTTGAAAAATTCTGAAAAATGTTTGTTCTCCCAAGGAATTGTGGATTTAGCTTATCCATTCTTATACTGTGTGACAAAAACCAAATCTGAAAAAAACAGATGGAGTTTGATTTACAGTCTGGGTCAGCAGCTGGGGAGGAAATGGTGTTTCAACATAATTGTGCTTAAGGTAAAATTATGAAGACCATTTGGTTACTTTTAGCATGTAAAGTAGAATAAGGGTGGTGTTTAGATATGTGCTGTACAGTCACCTAACATGTTATGCAGGCATTGATTTCTTTCATAATAACATTTGTGTACTGAGAAGTAGTGGACTTTTCCTTTTATGGTTTTAGCAGTATTACCTGCTTTTTAATATAAGTAGATTTCTACTTCTGGGTTAGGTAGGGTTAGAAATGATTACAAATCTCCTCTCCTCCTCACAACCCCCTGTCTTTCAAAATAGGGCTTTGCATGGTTAGATAGTATAAAGGAATGAACAATGGAATTCAAGAAACTTGCCACCAAACCCACACCTATATGAGCAAGTGACTTTAGGGAAGTTATCCATTATCCTTAATTATCAGTTATCAGTTTCTTCATCTGTGAGATGGGATGAGATTACTAACTTTGTAATATTGTTGTGAGGACTCAATTATACTAAATAATTTTATTTTTTTATTTTATTTATTTATTTATTTATTAAATCATAGCTGTGTACATTAATATGATCACAGGGCACCATACATTAGTTTCATAGACTGTTTGACACATTTTCATCACACTGGTTAACATAGCCTTCCTGGCATTTTCTTAGTTATTGTGCTAAGACATTTACATTCCACATTTACTAAGTTTCACATATACCCTTGTAAGATGCACCGCAGGTATAATCCCACCAATCCCCCTACTTCTGCTCACCTCCCCCCTCCCGCCCCTCCCTTTCCCCCTTCCCCCTGTTCTTAGGTTGTAACTGGGTTATAGCTTTCATGTGAAAGCCATAAATTAGTTTCATAGTAGGGCTGAGTACATTGGGTACTTTTTCTTCCATTCTTGAGATACTTTACTAAGAAGAATATGTTCCAGCTCCATCCATATAAACATGAAAGAGGTAAAGTCTCCATCTTTCTTTAAGGCTGCATAATATTCCATGGTGTACATATACCACAATTTATTAATCCATTCGTGGATCGATGGGCACTTGGGCTTTTTCCATGACTTAGCAATTATGAATTAGGCTGCAATAAACATTCTGGTACAAATGTCTTTGTTGTGATGTGATTTTTGATCTTCTGGGTATATGCCTAGTAGAGGGATTATAGGATTGAATAGTAGATCTATTTTTAGATCTCTAAGTGTTCTCCATATCTCTTTCCAGAAGGAATGTATTAATTTGCATTCCCACCAGCAGTGTAGAAGTGTTCTCTTTTCTCCACATCCACGCCAACATCTCTGGTCTTGGGATTTTGTGATATAGGCTAGTCTTACTGGAGTTAGATGATATCTCAAAGTAGTTTTGATTTGCATTTCTCTGATAATTAATGATGATGAGCATTTTTTTCATATGTCTGTAGGCCACGCGCCTGTCTTCTTCAGAGAAGTTTCTCTTCAAATCCCTTGCCCAGCCTGCGCTGGCTGGCAACCTGCAAAAGACTGAAACTGGACCCCACACCTTTCACTAAATAATTTTAAATTCCAGGTGCTTAATTGTTCCCTTCCCACCATGTCCTAAAATATAAATCCATTTTCCTCTTTATTTTTATTTTGTTTTTTGTTTTTTTGAAAGTCTCTCACTTTGTTGCCCTTGATAGAGTACCATGGCATCTTAGCTCACAGCAACCTCAAACTCTTGGGTTCAAGTGATTCTTTTGCCTCAGCCTCCCAAGTAGCTGGGACTACAGGCACCCGCCACAACACCCACCTATTTTTTGTTGTAGTTATCATTGTTGTTGTTTAGCAGGCCCAGGCCAAGTTTGAACCTGCCAGCCCTGGTGGTGGCTGGTGCCCTAACCACTGAGCTTGGTTAGGCGGAGCCATTTTTCTCTTTAGTTTTCTCCTCCCTCTCCTTCCCTCCCCTTCTCCCTTTTTCTTTCTCCCTACTCTTTTTCCTCCTCCTCCTCTTTGCTTACATGATTTCACTTTAAGTAAACCCAAAACCACAAAAATAAGTTCTTTGGAATTTTTTGTGGCCTTTTCACTTTTGTTAAGGGATAATTCCAAAATTCCTGTATTGGAATCTTGACCCTGCTAGTTGTACATTGTGCTCTCTTCTTCCTCAACCTGCCCACTCTTTTCTCCTTGGTCTTGACAGGGAAGAAAGAGCTCTGTGTTGAGCACATGAAGGTCTTGTAACTCCTAGTCATCTTGCTTGTAATCTCCTATCCTGGTTATCATCTCTTAGTAGCCACTGTTAAAACAAAGTACTTTTTGGACATTTTGTGATTACTCTGTACCAAATTATAAGGCTAAACTGAAAGCGGACTTTGGTTTAAAAGAATAAATCAATTTGGTGCTAAACTGGGGTTTAACATCAACATCTAAGGGAAGCCATTAGTGGACCCACATATTTTGGTAAGATGAAGTACATTAGAGTAAGAATAAAGCACTTTATTAATTTAATTAAGCAAATCAGTATATGAAAATATTCAGACTTGACTCGGCGCTTATAGCACAGTGGTTACCACGCCAGCCACATACACCAAAGTTGGTGGGTTCAAACCCAGCCTGGGCCAGCTAACCAACAATGACAACTGCAACAAAAAATAGCCAGGCATTGTAGGGGGCACCTATGGTCCCAGCTACTTGGAAGGCTGAGGCAAGAGAATCACTTAAGCCCAAAAGTTGAGGTTGCTGGGAGCTGTGATTCCACGGCACTCTACCGAGGGCAACATGATGAGACTCTGTCTCAAAAAAAAAAATATTCAGACTAATTTTAGAATCTAGTTCTTTGCACTATACTGGACTTCTGCCAATTGAATCTCATGATATGTGAGGGCTTTCTCTTTGATCCTAGTAAAGTACATATCTTGATGTTCTTTTCTGGTTCTTTGATTCAAATGTGTTCCCAGCCCTTTATTTGCTGTGTTCCTCAGTAAAACTGTAGGTCTGAAGGTGTCATTCCCCCAGCCAAAGAAGCTTGCTTCCTCAAGAACAGGATGAGGGATATTTGGGGTAGTTGGCTGATTTGAGTGATTGCACTGTTTCTAAGTATTTATAGCTTGTCTGTCTCTTGATGGTTCCTTGGGCTTCTAGCAGGCACGTGTCCCATTGTTGTTAAGCAGAGTTTGGTATGTGTGTTTGACAAGTTAGCAGTGTGGCAGCTCAGCTTGCTCCCCAGCCCTGTGCAGTCTCAGGGATTGTTTGGTTTGGCAGGTGGCCAGCACTCTGCTATATGATGCATTTCCTTGACAGGGCAAAGTGTGGAGCTGCATTAGCTGCAAAGTTTACGAAGGTTAGCTAAACACACACAGTAAATATTAATAAACAAAAAAGGCCCACCCACCTTTGACTTTGAATTCTGTTTCTTCATTCTGTGTTTTAGAATCCCTGTAGTGTTTGATTAATAACCAGTCTAAGGGTAATTGAGCCTTAAGTATCTTTTGCCTAAATCAGACTGCTCACAGGCCAGTCATTGGCTGCTTTGATGACTCATCACCACAGTGGATAGAGCTTTGGAATGACTGTTTAGTTCAAGAGATCTTATTTGTCTCTCTGCTTCAATATGAGAGGAGGGTGAATGTGTTTCTCCATAAGAGCTTATACTGACTGGCCATGTGTGTGTCTAAGAGCTCTGGAGGGCAAAGGATGTGTACAGGAATAGAGGCATAGTGCCCTTGGGCTCCCTGGAAAGCAATTGGACCTGGGTTTATAGGCCTGGGCACTTGCCTCTCTAACATTTACACCCTCAGCATAGAGAGAGAGAGAGAGTAACAGTAACCTGCTGCCCCTGGAAACTGCCTGTTTGGCTGGGTGTCTTGGAATTTATCAGGCCGACCTTGTGGATCTTTTCCAATTCTGCACCCTGCTCACTTGAAAACATATTTGAGAACCAGTAATCTTAGACTGCTTAGCCAGACCTCTGGAGAACCAAGAAAGAGAAATAACTTTAATCCTATGTCCTTAAGATTGTCCTGGGGCCATTTGCGGGTGACTGAGATTTTGGAAAGCCCTTAAAACCCCTCTCGTGGTCATCTTATGCTCTCTGGTTCATGTAGATTCTCGCTCTAGGACCATATTGGGAGAGAACTAACCCTGATGCATTTGTAGGATATCTGAGTATAATAATACGAAGAAACTAGTTTTATTTCTCATAGAAGAGGGATAATCTTAATTCGAAAATTATCTCCGTTTCTACCTAGCAAAGCAATTGATTTGGGTATGGGTGAACCATAGCTGTTAATTCATTCCTTCAGGAAACGTACATCAGACACTAATCTAGGTGGTTAAGTTGCATTGCCAAATAAAACTAACTTAAGATCTCTGCTCATGGCACATCTGTTGTAGTTGGGAGGCAGACAATTAGTATCATTAATAAACAAATGATGTATTTTGTTAAATGGTGATACATACTATAGAAAAAGAAAAATAATAAGGGGAGGTCTGGGGCACAATTTTAAATTGGATGGTCTGAGTAGCCTTGACATTTAAGCAAAGACTTCAAGAGATGAGTCTTGGCTCAGATGAACCTATTCTAGGGTTACATAAACATGACTTTATGATGTTGTTGTGACTCTCCTCATGTTTCCATATACCTGGCTGTGACCATCTGGGAATTTCCAGTGGTCTAGGCGTGGTTCTCAAATTAGTCTCAGTGGTGGAGCACCTGGAAGTCAGGCTGTGCTTTCCAGACTGTGAGCTATTGACATACTTCATTCTGTCTTACCAACCAGGAGCAGTTTTATTAGGAGAAAATATGAATTTTATATGCAGGCAGTATAAGGTAGATTTTATAAGCATATGTACAAAGCAGCAACCAAAACTCCCAAACTATCAAATTAAATACAGTTTACTATTTTCACATCTTTCTGTTGCTCTTCACTCACTGTTGAATCTCTTTTATCATCTTTTAGTATTTGCTAGCAGATAATGGGTAGCAGACACCATAGATTTGAGGAAAATTGTGGAAATAAAACCTAAAATTGTAAAAATATGCCCTTTTAACTTAATTTTCTCCCTACCAAGAGGGAAAACACAGCCACTCTAATTTGATTTTCTCCGTAGCGCATCTCAGTCCTCTTCAGTGGTATATAGCTTCAGAACTCCTCTTCTGGAGTATTGTCAGATGTGGATTAGAAATCCTCCAAATACTTTTAAGCTTTCTCCTTAGTTCCTCTGGAATCTCAGAGAAGAATCTGTAGCCATTTAAATATGAATATTTTTTACAACTCGGATAAAAGAATTTTCTATCAAAAGGGATCTCAGAGATTCCCAGATATTCTATCTTAACAAAAAGAGTGGGATGATTTGAAACAAGGAACCCAATGTAGATTTAAGAGATAGAAGTTCCATGGTTTTCATTTTAGCATTACAACTGTATAATGGTAATATCTAATTGTACCTGTTTTCCCCTTAGTCCCTGTATATAACTTGGCAAGTGATAAGTTATTAATAAACCTTGATATAATGGATTACTTTCTGTCATTCCTTTCTGTATCAGAATGAGTACGTGGTGTTTCCACATACCAACATTAGTTCATCTTTTTTCCCTTTAGTTCTGCCATGCTATCCCTTCTACCCTTGCCCTTTTACCACAGGTAAAAATTTAAAACAGGTTATAGTTCTGAGAACTCATGGCTCTTTTCTCCCCCAAAGCACCACTTATTTTCCTCACCAATAATGAATTCAAAGGATCCTAACTTAACCATCTCTTAAAGCTTTTCATTTGGATTGATGTTAAGTCTTTCTATTCTGTATCTCTGTTTTCCTTCTGCTGTTGTCCTGCTGTCTTATCTCATAGGTAGGGAGAGATTATTAAATGCCTACAGATATGTGTTGTTTCTGAAAAAGTTTTATGGGATTTGGATCTTTGTGAAACTAAAAGCAATAACCACCTGGCCTCAATCTGCTGTCCAGAGGGGTGTATTCTGTATGTGTACAAGCATGAAATGCTTGGATCTAACTCTGCTTTGGTGGTAAGCTTAACTAAGTGAAGTGGATTCAGCCTTCCATTCAGCCTCATGACAGTGGAGTTAGGAGGCCTAATGTTGTGGTTCCAAGGCTGTCTGGAGAGGGGAGTAATGTTCGGAAGGGAACATCTTTTTTACTTTGGTAGCCTATTGCACAGGTAACAAGGGATGGAATGGAACTTAACCTCAGGAATACAACTTCATGGCTTAGCAGAAAATGTCCTTAAAGTTACAGGTAACCTCAGGATGATATTTGATTTACTAAATTAGCCATCAAAGTAGCAGCAGATATTTTCCAGCTTTGTTTGGCCTCTTGTGACAGCATGTCTTTCCTCTTCAGAGTGTTGTCCGATGCCTGTGGCATCCAAAACTGAACCAGATCATGGTTGGAACTGGAAACGGTTTGGCTAAAGTCTATTACGACCCCAACAAAAGTCAGAGGTATTTCCTAAGTATTTTCTGTTTTAGATGGATAACAACAAATGGGGAGGGGCTTTCTTTCACCCCTGCTTTTATGTAGTTCTCCCTTTGATAGGGATCACCCTTTTAGAAAATGCAGCTGGCACGGAGTAAAGCTTCAGACTCCTAGGATTGTACTTTAAAGAGGATTTGGATATTGCCCTTGATCCATAGTGAATTCAAAGTGAAAGTTTCCTGGGGATTTGCAGTTCTTTAGCTGAAATGTTGAATGCAAGGGGGGAAAACGTTTTGTCCACTTTGCATACCACTCTGGACAGTGGCATTAGCAGTGATGCATGTAAGGGATTAACAAAGCAGGGAACTCACCACTTAGAGGAAATGGAAACAGCTTGTCCTTTTCGTTCCCTTTCTTTTTTGTCTTTTAGCAGTTACTGATTTGGGTCTTTGGCAAGGTTATCCTCTGCCAGCAGAAGGGGACAGCACAGATAATTCTCCCCAACCCCTACGCCCACCCCAAATGTCAAACTTATTTATACCAATGTATTTCACCTTAAGCTCTGTCAGTCCCTCAGTCATTTCCATTTTCTTGGGCACAAAGGTGGACATGTTTTGCTTCCCCAAAAAGGATGGTTTGGTTTTGCTCTTAAAGTACAGCCGTTAATTTACTCTTTCTTTGGAGTAAGCATCAGTTGCTAGCAAGTATTAAAATTTATGTGTTAAATTCACTGGCTCCCATATAAACCTGTTTTGAGGTTCTATGTCCTTTCTGAGGGAAGGAAAGCCATTCCCTATTAATGAATATTTGGTGACCATAATTTTGCTTGAATAAAAGCAGTCAGCCCTGTCTTCTTTTAGAGCTTTCTGGACTAGGGTTGGAATCCTTACCCTATAAAACAAAGTATATATTATGGTATTTAAAAATAAATAGGATTTTATTTGTTTTTCAATAAAGAAACTGAAAATGCTATAGTAACTAAAATGAGAAGGAGTCTTTTTCACTTTAGAAAACGATGAGCCTGATTTCTTAACACCCCTTCAGAAGGCACTTTATTTAGAATCTTTAAGAAATTTGCATGTTTGTATTTGCTTCTCTTGAAAGTAATCGCTCAGTATTGCTAAAGAGAGGTAAAATGTTGTAAGCACACTTTTGGTTAGCTCCACACATTCTTAGGTGGTAGCCCCTTGGCGACACTGTCAGCTAACTCAGTTCCAGACACTTACAGTCTTGTATTTGGGATGTGGACATATGCCACTTGGAGTATAGACCACCCAGATTGCTTTCATCTGGGATATAAATTAAA
The DNA here is from genome assembly GCF_027406575.1 of Nycticebus coucang. Lineage (NCBI taxonomy): Eukaryota > Metazoa > Chordata > Mammalia > Primates > Lorisidae > Nycticebus > Nycticebus coucang. The sequence goes on along the minus strand of NC_069780.1, from coordinate 165,168,314 downwards.
ACTTGAACCCTGTGACCTTTATGGTGAAATGGCCAGTTAATTAATATTTATTTAAGATCTTAAATTTTTAAGTTATTTCTGTGGGATTTTTTTTAGCTTGTGTCCTAGTGGCCTATTACTCCTCCAACCCTTTTGCTTGGTAATAACTACTGACTGACAGACTTGCTTTCTGTAAGTTTAATCCCTTGTCACTAAGGGTCCATCTGTTGCCATCCCTCAGAAAGTCAAGGACTTCTCTAGATAGAGTATGTGCAGAGTATGTTCTTGAAAGTTTCTAATGCTTTCAACATATATCTTATGTTTGTAAGACTATAAAGAAAATGATTTGCTTTTCCCCCTGTAGGGGAGCAAAATTATGTGTGGTTAAAACCCAGCGGAAGGCGAAACAAGCTGAGACTCTAACCCAGGACTACATCATCACCCGTAAGTCTAGCATGCGTCTCCCTTCTACTCTCATGTGGTGTTGGTTGCATGGTTTCAGAAACAGAAAATGCCCTCAGAGCTCAGGCATATATTACAAAATCTTCGTTCCTGTGGGTAGGTTACAAGTCATGTAGCAGCTAACCCTGTTAGCTTCTGTGCCTCATCACAGGGACAGGGTTATTTCATGTAACTTTCAACTCAAAAGAGAAAAGCCTATTTGAGCTTAATGCATTACATACACTACAGCAGCCTTTTAAAGAATAACAGTCTGTTCTAAGAATAAACGAAAAGAACTGGTCTTGGAATCAGGAGGCCTGGGTTTGTCCAGTTCCACCTCTGACTGGTAGTATAATGTTGAACAACTGAACTTCATCAGGAGAGTGAGGAGACTAGCTGAAGGGTCTGCTCTAGTCCCCTCTGAAATTCTATGACCATGTGGTAGACTGCTCCGGAGGCATTAATAGTATATCAGATTTACTACCTGGGGTATAAACAGAAAGCTTCCTAGGGCAGAATGGATTCTCTCAACATTTGTCACACAACCTCATTAATTTGACAGATTTGTGTTCCCAGAGCCACTGTCTCAAACCTGCAGCAGGTGACAGCTAGGAAGAAAATCTTGGATGCAACAGCAGTTGTCCTTAGCAGATGGCCTTGTGGACTTTTCAGTGAATCAGTCTACAGACCAGGGGGCGCTGTACTCCTGCGTTTTCTCCCCAGTGGTGGGGCTCCCTTGGAGCTTATAATCAGTAAAGAGATCCCAGGATACTTTTTCCAAGAGTGGAAGTGTCAAAGTCAGTGTTATAACCAGTCTAGCTCATGTAATTACATGCGGCCTACTTAAATTCCCCTAGTCGTTTGAAGTGAAAAGCTATTTTTCCCCCTCCTAAAAATACTGTTGTGTTGAGTTGCCTATAGAGTGACTGGTGGCTGTGTTTCTGAGCTTCTCAGTCTCAGGCAGGCATGTTTTACAGGTGAGTGATATGGCCTGGCCCCCGTTGGCAGTAGGAGGAGAGGGTAGGAGGGGATACTGAAAGAAGATTTGAGGGGTTATAGATATTTCATTCATATTATAAATTCCCTTTAACCCTTTACCTTCTTTCTCCTGGTCCCCTAGAAAAAGTTTCTCTTTTAAAAGAGATTTTACTCTATATGGAAGGGTTGAAAGAAATTGTGCTGGTACTTTTGAGGGGCATGAAAAAGATAGTTATTAAACATGTCCTCCTTTTCCTTTGCCCTCAGAATTTTGTATTATTGCCCTTCTAAATTTGTATACTCTTTTATATACTAAAATTTGATTTTAGACACTGAGTAAACAGACAACCTCGGTTAAACAAATGTCACTCTTTTTTATTCTCTCGTTTTGTCCACCTTACAGAAGGAAGGGTAAGGTCTCCATGCCAGGAGATTTAGGTACCCCTTGTATTCAAGGCAACCTTTATCCCAGTTTCAGTGGGATAAGCACTCTTCCCTTCCGGTTACTCAGTGCTGTCACCTCCTCCTGAGAGGTGGTCACATTTCAGAAACGTGTGAAGTGATTCCAGTGTTTATGAGGCATCTGAGGAAACTTCTGGGCTGACAGCAAGCTGCTGGCATTGTTTACACTTGGGTCCTGTAAGAAAATAAGAGGCAGGCCTAATAGGTGTTTCTTTTCAAAACCACGACAATTAAGTTTTAACTGCTACTCATGATTTGGGAGATGGGGATCCTTACCAATGTTTCCATGACAGTATTTGACAATATTTCTTGAGTGCCATTAGCTACCAGGAGAGGTGAATAATAAATCTGGTCTCAAAAAAAATTGGCTAATTGGTTACAGTAAGACTGTCTTTTATTATTAGATGAAGGCTGTCATTATGACTTCTATTTAATCTCTCAGTCATGCCTTAGCTATGTTTTTGGATGAAAGGGTTATTATTATAATAAAATCTTCAAATGTGACTTCTTGCAGCTCATGCCTTGCCTATGTTCCGTGAGCCCCGCCAACGGAGTACGAGGAAACAGCTGGAGAAGGACAGGCTGGATCCCCTGAAGTCACACAAACCCGAACCTCCTGTAGCAGGCCCAGGTGACTATGGTTTAACTGTGGGGTTTGAGGGGCAGGATGGACTAATTGATAGCAAATTGGGAGGATCATCTGGGCCTGGATGCTTCTTTGTCTCCAGAGAGATTTTACCAGACAGTTGTTTTTAAAATTTCTTTTTAAAAAGCAACAGAATTTTAAACATCTGATGCAGAATCTCAGTGTATAAAACATAAAAATGTAGCTGCAGTGCTGAAGTAGGAAGGAAGCCTGGAGCTCTCTTTGCTGAATCTCCAACTTGAGCCATTATAGGTGACCTCAGTGGCACTCAGGGCTCCTTGGAACCCAATGTTAAAACCACTGCTCTCAATATTGGCTTAATATATAACACTGGGCCATTCGATTAGGTTTCACACAAGGCAGAAAGTGGCCATCCATTAAATTTTGTGTTAATAAAATGATGGTGCCCACATTACTATAATAAAATGAACAAAAATCCTTAAAGTTTTTAAGAAGTAGATGCCAGAAGAAAACAAGGCAGCACTGGTTATAGTACAGCACATGCCTGTTTCTGTTTTCACCTCTGTGATCTCCATTCATTCCAGGCTCCCAAGCCTACAGTTTTGGACTCATTCATTCATCTGAGCCTGAGTTTGGGATCTGTATCCATTTGGCTCACCTTTTCAGCACTGACAACATTTTGCATATCAATCTCAATAATTATTATTTTTTTTTTTACTTTCTCTGCTACTATCCTAATCAAAGTTACCAAATAATGTTCTGGTTTGAATTATTCTGAGCCCTTCTTACTAGGCACTTTATCTCAAGTCACTCCCTCTCCGCCATCCCACCTCCATTCCTCTTACATGTTAACTTTTACCTCTAACTCCTCTAGCTTTCATGTTGCTACTGCCCAAAACCTTCATAAGCTTCCCTCTGTCCAGTTGTATTTTTAGAGATTCAAGGTTCTTTACAATCTGACTCTGACCTACCTTTGTAGATTTATACCTCACTTCTCTCCTACTCTGATCTTCTGATATGACTGCTGATTTACTCCTATCCCCAGAAACCCATTGGACTTTCCTCTGTCTGTATTTTTGTAGTTAGTCTGCTCATTGGACATAACCTTCTCTACCTTTTGAGCTTTCCTAAATTGTATCCATCACCTTCCATAAAGACCTTCTCAGCCACCTCAGATGGAAGTGCTGGGTTCTTCCTCACACAGTTACTGACTACACACATTCTCTGCCAGTTAGTTATTTCTTGCCTTATTTAATTTTTTCTTACATTGATTTATGAAATGAATATTTAGTATTATTTGGCTTTTCATGTGTTTATTTTATCATCCTGAAAAGTCATACTTTTTTTGAGTACCAGTCACCATTCTAGCTTTCTAGCTGCTGGAGATCCAACAGAGAACAAATTCCTGCCTTGAGGCATTTCATGTCTAGCAAGGCAATCTCAGTATACTAAAACATGAACCAGTGTCTTCAACTTATTTGTTTTCTCTTATGGTATCCAGCAAAGTAGAAGGTATTTGGAAGATGGCAAGCTGTAAGATATGTTTTTTTAAAACTAAAGTAGCATCTAAGGGTATTAGTTATTTTTATTAATTGAATTTCACATGATCATGCCAGAGGAATTGTTTTAAGGCATATACATGGCAAATTTTTGTCTTTTTTAATATTGATAATATTCTATAAGTTACATGAGACATAACAATAAAATACCTCTTCCTATTTAAAAATGTTATGGGGAAGTTGAAGTTTGGTTATCTCTTACTTTTGGTTCTAATTATCAGAAAGCTGAAAAGATGGTACTCAAAACCCCTGTGGTTTGTGCTCAAATACAGTGTATACAAGGTATATATTATATTCAGTTTCTGATGTGTATTTAGTTTCTACTTTGATTCTTTTTGAAATAGGTCGTGGTGGCCGAGTTGGAACCCATGGGGGCACTCTGTCATCCTACATTGTAAAGAACATTGCTTTAGACAAAACCGATGACAGTAACCCCCGGGAAGCCATTTTGCGTCATGCCAAAGCAGCAGAAGACAATCCATATTGGGTTTCTCCAGCATATTCCAAGTAAGAATATTGCTTTTTAAAATAGAGCAATTACTATGTTTAATGAATTAGGAAGAACACAGTAATGGTATTTGGGGGTTCTAACTTTTCCATTTCTTAATAATGGCTGAGTAGCCAGCCTATTTTTCTTAATTTACATTTTTTCTTTAAAAATGGGCTGGCTACTCAGAGTCTTAAAGCCTAGGCATGTGTTTATATTGTAAGACTCTAAAATAGTGAATTTAAAAACTAATCCAGTTTCCATCAGTTATAGCCTAGTATAATCCATTATGTGAATCCATCCTGCCTATGATTAAAACAAAATAATCACTCTTTATGTGCATGATCTTAGCTGAGGAGGGCTAAATCAAATGAAGGGGAATAGTTTGTAGATCTGGTATTTATAGAACTGTATATGGAAGTAACACTGCAGAATGATCCTGCCTGCTCAGATTCCCTAAGATAGCTTAACATGCGTGAACATGTAGTGGTTCTCAAAGCCACTAAATCAGCTATATTTACATTAAAGAAAGGACTAGCATAGAATTTTTAGTTTTTAATTTTTAAACTTTTTATTTGAATTAATTTTAGACTTACAGAAAAGTTGTAAAAAATAGTAAGAGAGTGTAAATATACTCTTCACTTGATTTCCGCCTAACGTTAGCACCTTACATAACCATGAAGCTAACATTGTACAATACTATTAACTAAGCTACAAACCTACCTGGTGTTCACCAATTTTTCCACTCACGTCCTTTCTGTGTCCTAGGATCTTAATTACCTGTAGTTGTTATTTTACCTTAGTCTCTCAATCATAACAGTCTTTCTTATCTTTCATGACCTTGATGCTTTTAATGCATACTGGTCAGTTATTTTGTAGACTATCTCTCAGTTTGGGTTTGCTTGATATTTTCTCATATCTGGAATGAAACCATACATGTTTTGCAAAAAAAGCATAGGAGTATTGTGTCCTTCTTTGTACATGATATTAAGGTCTTAACAATGTTAATATGTCTTATTACTGGTGATGCTAACTTTGGCTATTTGGTTAAAGTAATGTCTGCCAAGTTTCTCCACTATAAAGCTACTATCACTCTTTGAGTTGATAAATTTCTTGAGGATGATATTTTAAGACAATGCAAATCCTATTTCTTTTTTGCTCTTTTCTTCTATATTTATTAATTGAAATTATAACTAAAGGAAGACTTATCTTTTCTCCCACATTTATTTATTTCTTATTTTTTCACATTGGTATGATCTAAAATATTTACTTTATTCTATGAATTAAAATCTAATACTATGTCCAGCTTTGGTGAATAGCTGTTCCTTCAGAATGGTTCCTGTCATCTTTCAGTAAGCCCTATATATTTTTTGAGCACATTTTTCTTTTTGATACTATGAGATTTTCCAGGCTCATCTTTGTTTTCTTTTTCCCCACCCCAGAATCCATCACTTCTCCAAAGAGCCCTGACTCCTTTTGTTGGAGGATCCTATTTAGATACCAAGGGCTGGCTAGATGCGCTCATTGCTACCAGTGTGCTGTTGCTTCTAGGGCCTCTTTGCTGATAAAATCAGGAGGAATATCTGAGCACATTTACCTGTTCATGTACACACATCTTTGTTCTGAATATATCAGCCAGTATTTTTACATACATATATGGTTTGTTGTTTTTTTTTTTGGCCGGGGTTTGGTTTTGAACCCGCCACCTCCCGTATATGGGGCTGGTGCCCTACTCCTTTGAGTTACACGCACCGCCCAATATATGGTTTTTTGGTTTTTTGGTTTTTTTTTTACAATTTCTTTCTTTTTTTTTTATCGTTGGGGATTCATTGAGGATACAAAGAACCAAGTTACACTGCATTTGTTAGGTAAAGTCCCTCTTATACTTGTATCCTGTCCCCGAGACCTTTGTCACATCCTATGATGCCCCACTCCTCTCCCTCTTTCCCTCTCCCTGCACCCCTCTTCCCCCACCCCTGACTGTGTACTAAGTCATCAATTGTCCTTATATCAGAATTGAATACATAGGATTCTTTTTTTTTTTTTATTCTGCATTTAGTAACTTTATTTTTTTATTTTTGGAAGATTTTTTTTTTTTATTAAATCATAGCTGTGTACATTGATATGATCATGGGGCATCATTCACTAGCTTCACAGACCGTTTGGATTCTTGCTTCTCCATTCTTGTGATGCTGCACTAAGAATAATGTGTTCTACTTCCATCAAGTTTAATACAAAAGATGTAAAGTCTCCATCTTTTTACTGGCTAAATAGTATTCCATGGTATACATATACCACAGCTTGTTAATCCATTCCTGGGTTGGTGGGCATTAGGCTATTTCCACATTTTGGCGATTGTAAATTGAGCTGAGATTAATAATCTAGTGCAAATGTCCTTAGGATAAACAGATTTTTTTTCTTCTGGGTACAGTTTTTATATTTTAACAACTATCAGTTTTAAATTGATGTTTCTGACTTTAGTCCACAGGGTTCATTTGGCTTTTTTTCCCTTTCAATATTTGTAACTTCTTTCTCTATCACTGAGAAACCCAGCTCTTATTTGTTTAGTTCTAGTATATATGTAGAGTAGTTTCAGAATTACTAACTCATACCATGAGTATACTTTTCCTATCTGGATTACAGCATTTATGTACAGTCCTTTTTGTCTTTAGCCTTACAGTATTGAGTCAAGGTACTGTAAATGTAACTTTTCCAGAATTACTTAAACTTTTCCTCACCACCCCAGTCTGTATGGCTGTGTTATTCATTTGAAATGCAATTAAATTTATATGTTAGTGTTTATATTCCCTTTTTAAGTTTCCCCTACATTCTGTTTATGTTTTGGGGGGGTTGTGTGTGTGAATACTACTGTTGTCAGAGATTTAGAAGAGGTACACCAGAGAAGTGTTTCATCCTCTTTTTGTTCCTGTTCCCCTTCCTAGTCCCCCTTGCCCATTACACCCTATTTTATTTAGTTCTAGTTTATCTTTCCTGTATTTCTTTTGCATAAATATGCATGTGAGTATTTTCTTATATCCCTGTGGTTCTTACATTAAGTATAACATAGTATAAATACTCCTTTTTCTTCTTTTTCTGTTTGAAAATCTATAGTGAAGTATAAATATAGCATATGAACACATAGAAAGTAAAACATTATTTTTTAATATAATAGTATTACTCAAATCCAACTTTTATCACCAAATAGCTTGCTAATCTGTGATTATTCACAAAATAGTTCGTTATCTAAAAACGTCTTCATTAATATTTCAGTGAGAAATGTAACTTTGAGAATACTATTTATTTATTTATTTATTTACTGTTTAGGATTCATGGAGGGTACAAAGAATTAGGTTACACTGATTGTGGTTGTTAGGTTAAGTCCCTCTTGTAATTGTGTCCTTCCTTCAAGAGGTGTACATATACTGTGACCCCCCCATCTTCCTCCCTCCTCCCCTCTCCCTGATTCCTCATTCCCCTATCCCCCCCTTGTATTAGATCATCTAGTGCCTTCATATTAGAATTGAGTACATTGGATTCTTCTCCATTCTTGTGATGCTTTACTAAGAAGAATGTGTTCCACCTCCATCCAGGTTAATACAAAAAATGTAAAGTGTCCATCTTTTTTAATGACTGAATGGTATTCCATGGTATACATATACCACAGCTTGTTAATCCATTCCTGGGTTGGTGGACATTTAGGTTGTTTCCAAGTTTTGGTGATTGTAAATTGAGCTTCAGTAAACAGTCTAGTGCAAATGTCCTTATGATAAAAGCATTTTTTTTTCTTCTGGGTAGATGCCTAGTAATGGGATTGCAGAATCAAATGGGAGTTCTAATTTGAGTTCTTGAAGGATTCTCTATATTTGTTCCAAAAAGGTTGTATTAGTTTGTAGTCCCACCACAGTGTAAAAGTGTTCCCTTTTCTCCACATTCATGCCAGCATCTGTAGCTTTGAGACTTTGTGATGTGGGCTATTCTCACTGGGGTTAGGTGATATCTCAGGGTGGTTTTGATTTGCATGTCTCTGATGATCAGGGACAATGAGCATTTTTTCAAATGTTTGTTAGCCATTCGTCTGTCTTCGTCAGAGAATGTTCTACTCATATCTCTTACTCAAAGGAAGATGGGATTGTTTATTCTTTTTGGATTAATGTGAGTTCTCTGTAGATTCTAGTTATCAACCCTTTGTCAGATTCATACCCTGCAAATATCTTTTCCCATTCTGAAGGTTGTCTTTTTTGCTTTACTTATTGTGCCCTTAGCTGTGCAGGAGCTTTTCAGCTTAATTAAATCCTATTTGTTAATTTTTGTTGTTGTTACAATGGCCACTGAAAACTTTGTCATAAAATCTTTCCCCAGTTCAACATGATCAAGCGTTTTCCCCACACTTTCTTCTAAGGTTTTTATCATTTCATGTCTTAGATTTAAGTCTCTTATCCATCTTGAGTCAATTTTTATAAGTGGTGAAAAATGTAGGTTGAGTTTCAGTCTTTCACATGAGATTATCCAGTTCTCCCAGCACCATTTGTTGAAAAGGGGTTCTTTTCCCCATACTATGCTTTTGTTTGGATTATTAAAGATCAGATGGCAAGTAGAAACTTGTTTCATCTCTTGGTTTTCTATTCTATTCCATAGGTCTAGGTCTTTATTTTTGTGCCAATACCATGCTGTTTTGATTACTATGGACTTGTAATATAGCGTGAAGTCTGGTAGGGTGATGCCTCTGATTTTGTTTTTATTACTAAGAGTAGCTTTAGCTATATAGGGTTTTTTCTGGTTCCATACAAAACAAAGTACTTTTTTTTCCAGTTCTTCAAAATATGATGTTGGTATTTTAATGGGGATTGCATCAATGTCCACAAATCAGTAGCCTTTGTATATGCCAATAACAGCCAAATTGAGAAGCAAATCAAGGACACAGTTCCGTTCACAGAAGCTTCAAAGAAAATGAAATATTTAGCAATGTACCTAACAAAAGAGGTGAAAGGTCTTTTCAAAGAGAATAATGAAACCCTAAGGAAAAAAAATTGCAGAAGACACTAACAAATGGAAGAACATCCCATGTTCTTGGCTGGGAAGAATCAACATTGTGAAAATGTCTGTTCTACCCAAAGCAATCTACAGATTCAATGAGAATACTATTTATAAATACATCATATCAACTACTTTCTTTATTATTCTATTTTTTAAATTTGAATTTATTAGTTTGGGCCTCTCAGTTTGTTTTATCCCCCATCTTTGTTGAGGTATGACTAATAAAAAAGATCTATTTAGTTGTAAGATTTGATATGAATAGTCTTTGGGGCTTTTTTTTTTTTTCACATAATAATATGCCCTAGGAATCTCCCTACATCATTTCATACGCTCATTCTCACTCTTTTTGACAGTTATAGAGTAGTACTCCATTGTATGAATGTATGGTAGTTTATTCATCCATTCTCCTATGTATACGTACATGTATTTAGATTATTTTCAGTAGTTTGTAATTACTAACGGTTCTATAGCTAATAAACTTATGGACATAGATTTTTATATTTTTAGATGTATGTATTTTTCCTTGCTGTCTTTATGTGTTACTAAAGGTTTTCTCTTTAATTATGAGGAAACTGGACTCTATTTTTTAAAACATTAATATGCTTCTGTGCAGAAGCTTTTTAGTTGAAGTCCCATTTGTCTGTTTTTGTCTTTGGTGTATACATATTTGCTTTTGAGGTCTTCATTATGAATTATTTGACTAGATCAATGTCCAGAAGAAATTTTCCTAGATTTTCTTTTAGCATTTTTATAGTTTCAGGTCTTACATTTAAGTTTTTAATCCTATCTTGAGTTAATATTTGTATATGATGAGAAATATGGTCTAGTTTTTATTCTTCTGCACTTTGCAATCCAGTTTTCTCATCATTATTTATTGAAGAGGGTCCTTATCCCAGTGTATGTTTTTTCCGACTTTGTCCAAGATCAGTTAGCTATAGGTATTTGGCTTATTTCTGGGTTCTCTATTCTGTTCCATTGATCTGTGTGTCTACTTCTGTACCAGTACCATGCTGTTCTAGTTACTGTCACCTTGTGGTATAATTTGGAACCAGGTCATATACTTCCAGCTTTATTTTTGCATAGGATTGCTTGGTTATTTGGGTCCTTTTTGGTTCTATAGGAATTTTAGAAATGATTGCATTGAATCAGTAAGATTGCTTTGGGCAATGTAGTCATTTTAGTAATATTGATTCCTCCAATCCATGAGCATGGGATATTTTTCCATTTGTTTATGTCATCTGTAACTTCTTTCATCATTGTTTTGTAGTTTTCCTTTATACTTTATTTATATATTCAATTGTATAGACATATTATACTTTTCTAAAACAGTCTTTTGCTTTCATAAGCAATACTAAAATTGATCTTTGGAAATACATTTTCTCCATATATACAGAACTTACAGAAATAGAATTGCTAAATCAAAGGGTATTTGCATTTTTAATTTATTTAGGTAGTGCCAAATTTTTCTCCAAAGTTTTAAACAACTTGACTGATGTATCAGCGCCTCTTCCTTTTCCTCATCTATACTTAGAGAGTGTATTAATTTACCAATCTGATAGCTGAAAATTTGTAATTTGTAGTTTTCACCTATATTTTTTATAATTTTAAAGCATATTTTCATGTTAAAAGTCCTTTTTCCCGTGAACTTTCTATTTACATCTTTTGCCCATTTGTCTATTGGTTGATTCATCTTTTTCTTGCTGATTTACAGGAGTAATAAGAATTAACCCTTTGTCATGTATTGCAGATATTTCTGTCATTTTTTGTTTTACTTTGTTTATGGCTGTTTTTTTCTATGCAAAAAGTTTTATTTTAAGATGGCCAAATTTCTTTCTTTATTTATTTATTTAGATAGAGTTTTATTTTGTCACCCTCAGTAGAGTCCTATGGTGTCATAGCTCACAGCAACCTCAAACTCCTGAACTCACTCGATTCTCTTGCCTTAGCCTCCCAAGTAGCTGGGACTATAAGAAGCCCACCACAATGTCTAGCTATTTTTTTTCTTTTGGTTGTAGTTGTCATTGTTGTTCGGCAGGCCTGGCCTGGATTCCAACCTACCAGCTCTGGTGTATATGGCTGGCGCCCTAGCTGCTGAGCTACACACATCGAGCCAAGGTGGCCAAATATAGAAGTTGTTTTTTGTTAGGGTCTGTTGGGGTTTTAGTTAGGAAGTCATCTATCATCCAAGATTATTCTTTAAACTCTCCCATATTTCTATTTAATAATTGTATGGTTTCATTTTCTACAGTTAAATCTTTGGTTTGCCTGGCATTATTTTAGTGACAGGAATGAGGTTGGTATATTAATTACCCCAAAACCTTAAGTGTCTTAAAAATCAGAAATTGATTTTCTCATAGTTTTGGAAGCCAGAAGTTTGAAATCAAGATGTTGGCAGGACTGTAAATTCTGTAGAGGCTCTAGGGGAAAATATATTCCATGCCTGTTCTGGCTCCTAGAGGCTACCTCATTCCTTGGCCCGTGGGAGCGTCATTCCCAGTCTTCACCCAGTCCTCACATTGCCTTCTTCTTTGTACTGGTCTTCTCCTTTTCTGTCTTATAAGGATACTTACATGGCATTTAGGAAATCCAGAATTATCTCCTAATCTCAAGATACTGATCTTTTTTCCAAATAAGGTGACATTCACAGGTTCCAGGGATTTAAGGTGGGTTTCTTTGGTGGGACCATTTTTCATCCTACAATAGTAGAGCTCCAGTTTGATATTTTTTCAGTTGGTTAGCCAGTTGCTGTAATACTTTTTATTGGACAATCTAATTTTTCTCATTAAATTCAAATGACACCTTTGTTATTATACATAATATCCTTACATAAACATTTTAGTCAATTTCTGTCCTCTTTGTTCTTTTCTTTTAATTGGTCTATATATTCAAGTATCAGTACTAGTTTTCATTATTGTGGAGCTGCCTACTGTTATTATTCTTTTTTTCTTTTTATAAGTCTCACTTTGTTGTCCCCTGTATAGTACCCTGGCATCATAGCTCACAGCAACCTCAAACTCTTGGGCTCAAGCGATTCTCTTACCTCAGCCTCCCAAGTAGCTGGGACTACAAGTGCCTGCCACAATGCCCAGCTATTTTTAGAGTTGGGGTCTCACTCTAGCTCAGGTTGGTCTCAAACTAGTGAGCTCAGTTGATCCACCTACTTAGGCCTCCCAAAGTGCTGGGATTACAGGTGTGAGCCACCGCACCTAGCTGTCATTATTATTATTATCAGAATTTTTCAATCTATTCTTTTAGGTCTCCATGACTTTACTCTCTAAATTATTTAGTAACCCCTCCAAAATTATTGATGCTTTGTTTAGTGAAATCGAGTTACATGTATATGTTAATTTAGATAGAATTTTATAATATTTATTCCTTCAAACCAAGAATAGGGTTTAGTCACATCACTGTATCCTGTTTTTTGTTTTTGTTGTTATTTGTTTGTTGATTTGTTTTTGAGACAGAGTCTCTCTATGTCACCCTCGGTAGAGTGCTGTGGTGTCATAGCTCACAGCAACCTCAAACTCTTGGGCTTAAGTGTTTCTCTTGCCTCAGCCTCCCAAGTAGCTGGTACTACAGGCGCCTGCCATAACGCCCGGCTATTTTTTTGTTGTAGTTGTCATTGTTGTTTAGTAGACTCAGGCTGGGTTCAAACCTGCCAGCCCTTGTATATGTGGCTGGTGCCCTAACCACTGAATTATAGGTGCTGAGCCTGTATCCTGTTTTTTGATACAGATATTTCACATTTTCCTTTAAATTTATTCCTACTTATTTTATCTTTTTGTGCTGTTGTAAATAGGATCTTTTCTTCCACTGAGTTTATAACTCCTTTGTATATTAAAACATTATGTGGGTATATGCACATGTATTTTACTTATATATTGATTTTTGCCTACAAGCTATTTATGGTATTTTCCTATTGTTTTAAATAATTTTTTATTCAGTTAGTTTAGTTGGGATCTACAGATATAAAATTATCTAATATGCAAATAAGTTTATCTCCTCCTTTCCAATTTTTATAATTGCTATTTCTTTTTCTTATCTAATTGCATTAACTACTGCCAGAACAATATTCAGTAATATTAATGTTAGTGCACATCCTTTTCTCAATGAGATCTTTAACAGGAGTAATTATATTACCTTAAACCATATGAAATTTCCCTTTCTGTGGGTGAAAAAAATCAAATGGCAGCGATTTCATATTTTCGGTCTAATGGCATTTCCCCATAAACATGATGACTTTAAAAGAAAATATACAAGATGTTAAGGAAGAATCAATTTCTTTCTGTTTTATTTATTCATTCAACAAACATTTACTGAATGCCTGCTATGGTCAGATACTATTCTAGGATGTGAGAATATGCTGTCATTGCGAAGCCTATATTTGAATAGACAGAGACAGACAATAATAAATCCATAAATACTAGATAGTAGCAGTGCTAAGAAGAAAATTAAAACAATAATGAGGAGAACATAGAGTAACTGGGAAGAGGAAAGGGTGCTATTTTAAATATGGTAGCCATAGTAGAACCTCCATCACAGTGATCTTTGACCTGAGTGAAAATAGGGAGTGAGCCATGCAGATACCCAGGAGGAGGATCTTATACAGGGAAAACAAGAGGCCTTTATAAAATTTCTGTATCCCTATGGAAGTGATCATACGATTTTTCTACTTTGACCTATGAATATGGTAAATTACATTGCTAGATTTCCTGCTATTGAACCATCCTGGCATCTTTGTGGTTTACTCTTTGACAGATACTAGCCTGTCTTCCTAAAAACTTTGCATGTTTTTCTTTTCTATATACACTCTTAAACTATTTTGAATATCATTACACTTATCTTTTTTTTTTTTTTTATTGTTGGGGATTCATTGAGGGTACAATAAGCCAGTTACACTGATTACAATTGTTAGGTAAAGTCCCTCTTGCAATCTTGTCTTGCCCCCATAAAGTGTGACACACACTAAGGCCCCACCCCCCTCCCTACACTTATCTATTTTATAAAGATTGGATAGGATTCACCTTTAAAACTGTCAAAACCAAGTGCTTTTTGTGGAATGAAGACTGGGTAGTTATTTTTTAATTTATCTCTCTTTCCCATCCCTACCTGGCAAATAGTCTCTTTAGATTTTCTGACTCTTTTGAAGATGCTTGGCAATTAATATTTTGGGGGCTGTTATTCATCCAAATAGTCAACTTTCTTTAAATAGAGTTAATTGAAGCTGAAGATGATTTTGTTCATTGGTGACCACTGTACTATATGTGATTTTGTTGTATTTACAATTGAATAAGGTGCCAGCTTAATAGTATCTCTGCAAGGTGGGTAGGACAGGTATTGTCATATCCTTACCTTACTTGTAGACACTGCAGCCTTGAGATTTGCAATTAATGTGACTGAAACTAGACGTAGTTTAGTTTGAGCTTTCTAGAGGACTGTGCTCTCTCTTAATTACACCTTTTTCCTGTTGCATTTTGCTCTCATCTCTTTTCTTCTACCCAATTTCATTACTTGGCATTTATTGCATACTAAATTCATGGCACCGTCTGTCCATAGAATGTAATTTGTTAGCCAGTATCAGTGCCATTTCTCCCATGTTCACCTGCTGGAGTATACTGCTTACTGCCAAGTGGCAAAGTGTTTGAAAGGAAGCTAATATTTAAAAGGATCATTTCATAAAGGTCACTGTAATTGAGAATGTGTGTCTGTTTGTTTCTCTTTACTGCAATTGACTTCTGTCAGTGATGAAATGAAGATGTATCTCGCTTAACATGTATCCCAGAAAGGCACAGACATTCCACAAATCTACCTGCCTGCACATAACGTGGACTCTGTATTCTCCAGTGATGGTAATGAACACTTTGAACACTTTACACTTATTGATTATTTAAGTTTCATTCTTGGCACTAGCAATATAATAACCATAAAAATTTTCAAACACAACAAGATCACAGAGGACTCTTGTTCAGCCACACATAGCCAGATTTAGTTACAGTTGCTTGTTAAAAGATGCTGCTGGAGGGAGAGGAAAGGAGCTAGCTAGGGAGTGGGCAGGATGGAGATCCAGAATGCTATTTAACTTACACATCAGACAGGGATAGATGTGTGTGGGAGCCTGACCTCTGGCCAGCAGCCTGCCAGCCTGACAGCTCTGTCAATTGTGGTCACTTTTCTTGCCAGATAAGCTGCCATTATTGGTGGCTCAGTCATTTTAATTTTCAGTGTGTATGTCTTGTCTGATACTGGATATGTGAATGTGTGTGTGTGTTAGAATATCAACCCCATCTATAAAGGGTTCATTTAAGTCATGTTGAATTAGTAGGCAATATTTAAAGAGGTCACTCTGTGAGCAAGTGAAGGTTTATATATTATTTGTGTCAGGAAGAGATATAAGTGCACAGAGAGAAAATTACCTTTTTTCCTGAGTTATATTTAGATGACTAATTGTCACTTCTATCTATGTAGAGGCCCATGTTTCTCAGTGTGGTTTTGTGAACTTGCCTACATCAGAGTGGTACATGTGTTTAGGGGTGAGGGTTCTTAAAAATGCAGATTTCTAGTCTTTACCCCAGACCAACTCCATTAGTCTCCGTGGGATTGGGACTGGGAATGTGCATTTTAAGAAGTGTCCCAGGTAATTGTTTTGCATACTTATGTTTGATAATACAAAAGTGATTATGTAAAACAAACCATAAGCAATTCTCTCTTCAGAAAATTTCAAACTTACAAACTAGATTATTTCAATTTTAGAGATTAATAATGAAGAAATAGTATTTACATAGCAAAAGAATTTTCCCCAGGTTTTTTTGTTTTGTTTTATTTTTGTAGTTTTTGGCCAGGGCTGGGTTTGAACCCACCACCTCTGGCATATGGGGCCAGCGCCCTACTCCTTTGAGCCACAGGCACCACCCCCAGGTTTTTTTTAAATAGCAAGCTGATATGTTTTGTTAAACATGTAAATTATTTTGTCCAATGTATTCTACATACAACTTTTTGATACATCTGTTATTATATCGAAAGCAGGGTATATAATAATAATGATGCCTTTATTGTACTTAACACTGTGTCGGGCTTGTTTAAAAATATATGTTATTGGGCAGCACCTGTGGCTCAAAGGAGTAGGGTGCCGGCCCCATATACTGGAGGTGTGGAGGTGGCGGGTTCAAACCTGCCCCAGCCAAAAACTTCAAAAAAAAGAAATATATATATACACACACATATATGCATGTATATAATATATATATGTATATTTATTTTTTTATTTAATCCTTATGACAGTCCTATGAGGTAAGCGGTATTATTGTCCCCATTTTACAGACAAGGAGACTGAGGTTTATCATTTGACCAAAGCCATCTGGGTAGCATGTGGCAGAATTGAGTTTTGAAAACAGGTGTTCTGGCTTCAGAGTCAAGCCTATGATTTTTAACTACTACAGTGTTAAGCTGCCTGTTCTCATCACACAGCAACTAGTAGTTATTGGAAAAGTTAAATAATAGTGGAGCTGGAAAGATTATTATATGAGCCAGTATGGCATAGCAGAGAGAACATTAGAAGTTCTGGGGTTCAGTTCTAGCCCTGCCCCCCACTGGTGAGTCTCTTACCTTCTCTGAGGCTATTTCCCTTATTCATGAAGTATGGAAAGGGAAAGGGCCACACCAACGCATGGCTTTCATGTATGTTTTTGAATAGAAATTGTGGCATACAGTTATAAATTTTATAAATGAGACTGCAGAGAGGGCTTTGGTGATAGCTGGGTTGTATCAGGCCTATATGTTCTCAGAAGGTTTTATCATGCTTCCTTGTTTACCCATTTGGTGATAAGGTAGCTCAGGGTGATTGTATAAGGTTCTTTCTTCTTTTACTCTTTACACAACTTCCATAGGTCTCGTGTATGTCCCTTTCTCCATCCTCACGTAGTCGTTGAACTTTTACATATTCCATTATGGGTCAGTGTGCCCTGTTTTTGAGTCTGAAATGTGTTTACTTATAAATGTGTTTACTCTAAAATATTATGTGTTCATTTCCTGAAGAAAATAGAAAATTCTTTATCTAGAAACATCTTGTTGTCTCTCATCTTCTTATGTGTCCCTAATGTTGAAAAATATATATCTTTAATTAGTTTTCCCCAGAAAGAAGGAATCATTTCAAGTGGAATCTTTTGGTCAAGCCTTTTATTTAATCTTAATAATTCTGCAATTGTGATGACTAGGTCAGAGTTCATCTGGGCCGTATTCTTTCTAAGGGGGTTAACAAGTGTGTCCGCTTGTCAAGTCATGGCTATAATTGACTTTGGCTTTGAGGTTTTCCTTCATAATAAACAATGGGCCCTGAGCCAAAAGGGCTTGTGGTTTATACTCACATACTGATGACTAAATGATGCAAGTGATTTCCCTTCATACTCATTCTGTTACCCTGGAGCTTGGTTTAAACTTTTGGAATGAATCATATTAGAAGAACATCTATGATTAAGAATTTGACCTGTGGACTTCCCATTGCAGCTGACATTTTGACGACTTCACTCTGACCTGAATGCTAGAGAAGTGTAGAAGACATAGGTTAGAGCTTTGTCAGAAAGTCCTGCTAACACTTTGAATCTCTCTCACAAACAGTGTACCTCAAAAATGCTTTTTTAGAATATTGGAGAGGGAATCTTTATTCTTGTCACTGCCCTATACAAAGTTCCTCTGGGTGGAAACAGTGAAGGTGGGACCCAGTTTTTTGGGTTTCTGTCATTTTTCTATGGTACACAGTTGCTGGAAAAGACTCCCTTTATACAAATAATCTTGAGAAACAGTTTTTTCCTGTTTCTTCCCCCCTACTAAGGGTAAAATTAATCAGCACAAGTATCACCTAATCAGAATTTTTAGATTTGAGGAAGACATTTGCTTAAGCTTTTTAAATTTGTTTTATGAAATCATGTTAACTATTAACAAATGCACAGTTACTGAAGTTAAGCAAAGTAAAACAAAAAACCTTTCAGCTCTTTGATTTGTTTATTTAATGGTTGGAAGCAATAACTATGTTGATATCTAAGCAGCTCTCCTTTCTTGGTAACTCTGGTAAACAAGTTGACATATATAGTCAAGTGAAAAATGTTTACTGTTCTCCAAATGAGTTAATCAAACTGAAAAACACAAGTTTCACATTAGCTTTATCTAAGTTTAGGTTTTAAACTGACACTTAGAAACATGGAAGTGTGGGCCAAATATCAGTAAAATAAATAGTCTGGATAAAACTGACTTCATTAAGGCAGATACTTTACTGGTTCTCCAGTGAGACTTACTGGATCCCCTTTAACTCCTTCAGCACCCACAGTGATTATACATTTGGCTGACTGGAAGGTTTCCCTTACTTCCATTTTCTTTTATTTATTTATTTATTTATTTATTTATTTATTTTTATTGTTAAATCATAGTTGTGTACATTAGTGCAATCAAGGGGTACAATGTGTTGGTTTCATATACAATCTAAAATATTCTCATCAAACTGTTCAACATAGCCTTCATGGCATTTTCTTGGTTATTGTATGTAGACATTTGTATTCTGCATTTAGTAAGTTTCGCCTGTACCCATTCTAAGATGCACCGTAGGTGCGGCCCCACCCATTACCCTCCCTCCACCCTAATCTCCCCCCTTCCTTCCCCTTCCTTGGCCCTTTCCCCATAGTCTTGTGCTATAGTTGGGTTATAGCCTTCATGTGAAAACTATAAATTTGCTTCATAGTAGGGCTGAGTACATTGGATACTTTTTCTTCCATTCCTGAGATACTTTGCTAAGAAGAATATGTTCCAGCTCCATCCATGTAAACTTGAAAGAGGTAAAGTCTCCATCTTTCTTTAAGGCTGCATAATATTCTGTGGTATACATGTACCACAATTTGCTAGTCCATTCATGGCTTACTTCCATTTTCTTGGAGTCAGTCCCTTTATAGGGTTTTGTTTTGAGCAAGGGAGATACATCTGCCATGAGGCTGTAAGCTTGAGCTGATTACTTCTTGTCTCTTGAGAAATAAGGTATAGAATTCTGGGTAGTAGATATGCTTTGTTGAATTGGTGGAATATATTTTTTTACTTTATTTGTTTATTTATTTACCTTTTTCCTAAGTTGCTGCCATGTCTTCATGTGGTTCATGTGGTTTGGTTTGTTCCACTCTTCCTTGTGGAATCACCCAACAGAATCTATGTTAAAATCAGTGTATATATTCCATTTCTTCAAACAAGCCAAAAAGAAATTCATTTTTGTGGCCATCAACAACGTAAACAGACACTTAGAAGGTATACTTGTTATTGTTGTTTCCTATTGGCTTTTGAAAGCAAGTTTTTGGACCAGCTTTTAAATGTTTTCAAATCCATTAGAATCTTATCTTTCTGAATATGTCATTTTACTTATGCTTGACATTGTTGATTTACTTTTTTAGTAGTTTGCTATGCCAAGAACAAATTAGGCCATCCCCCAGGGAAGAAGTCTCCTGTTCCGAACTTTGCTAGAGATTGCCTCATCATTGCTGCTCCTCATTATCTTGATAAAGTGGCAACTAAAGAAATCCATTTAAAATGTCCTAGGTAGTCTTGAATTGAATTTTTAAAATATTTCTTATATGTGGATTTTCAAACTTTTTCAAAAGAGTAACTGCTGGAAATAAATTCAAAGGTAAAAATTGCTAAAAAGAAAGAACAGCTGCAAGGTTTAAAGATATAATTCCCTCACTGTGCTCCTACAGAACACTGGTGATCCTTAGGCTAGATAGAGATGTTAAGCATGCTAAAACTGAGTAATCTTTTTTAAAGAACTCTGTCAGCAAACAACATATAGTTCTTATTAAAGATTTTGAACTGTGTTGTAAGAATGTTGGTTTTGAGGACAGAATGGATTGGAATGAGAGAATTTCTTCTGTGGGTCACAGTTCATGCCTATACCCAAGAATCAAAGACAACTCTTTAAAGGATAGGCCTTAGAGTGTAACCTCAAACTTTATTCCTTTACCAAATCTTCACAGCATTATACAGGGCCAACTCTTCCAAATAGGGGAAGTATTTTCCCACAATTAGAGGACAACAAATTTATTAAGAAGCAAAGTTCTAGTCTGGCCGCAGTGGCTCACACTTGTAATCCTAATACTCACTCTGGGAGGCCCAGGCAGGTGGATTGTTTGAGCTCAGGAATGAGACCCCGTCTCTACTAAAAATAGAAAAACTAGCTGGGTATTGTGTTGGGTGCCTGGAGTCCCATCTACGCAAGAGGCTGAGGCAAGAGGATCACTCAAACCCAGGAGTTTGAGGTTGCTGTGAGCTATGATGGAAAAGCACTCTAGCCTGAGGCAACAGAGTGAGAATCTGTCTCAAAAAAAAAAAAAGAAAGAAAAGAAACAGAAGAAAAATTCTTACTCCACAGCCTTACTTCAGAGCCCTGCTTTCCCCCTTTCTTTCTCAAGCTAGGGGAAGATGGAGCTCTTATAGGTACCTCTCAGTGTGGTCCATCAACCAGTGATGACAAGGTGAATATAGGAAGTGAAAGTTAACACTTAAGACTTTTTCCTTTTTCTTTCTTTCTGTTTTTTGTTTTGCATTTTTCTTTTTCTTTTTTGGGGCCAGGGCTGGGTTTGAACCTGCCACCTCCTGCATATGGGGCTGGCACCCTACTCCTTTGAGCCACAGGCACCACCCTTCTTTTTTTTTTCTTTTTAAGAGACAAAGTCTCACTATGTCACCCAGGCTGGATCCAACAGTACCCTTAGAGCTTACTGCAATCTTGAACTCCAGGGGCTCAATGGATCCTCGTACCTCGGCCCCCCAAGTAGCTGGGGCTGCAGGCTCTGTGCCACCCAATTTAGCTAAGTAAAAAAAAATTTTTTTTTTTTTTTTGACAGAGTCTCACTTACTAACCCTTGGTAGAGTGCCGGCGTATCACAGCTCATGGCAACCTCCAAATCCTTGGGCTTAGGTGATTCTCTTGCCTCAGGCTCCCGAGTAGCTGGGATTACAGGCACCCGCCACAACGCACAGCTATTTTTTTGTTGCAGTTTGGCCAGGGCTGGGTTTGAACCCACCACCCTCGGTATATGGGGCTGGCGCCTTACTCACTGAAAATTTTCATAGAGATGGGCTCTTGTGATTTTTTTCCCAGGCAGGTCTTAAACTTCTGGATTCAAGTGATCCTCCTACATTACCCTCCCAAAGTGCTGAGATTACAGTCATGAGCCACGTGCCTGCCCACTTAAGACATTTTATAGTAATTTGATGTATTTGTTGACTCTAATAAAAATCTGGATTTATATTTTGTAGTCTTTTAATTTTATTTTTCTAGAAATATATTTATCTGAAAGGGATTGGAAATTGGAAAACAAAGATTGGTCCTGCCCCACAGGTGGTTTGAGAAGCACTGCCATAGGCAGGACACTGGGTTGGGGGCTGAGGCACTCTCCAAGGTGCCTCCTTTTTGTCTCGGGCAGGCGGGCGCAAAAGCCTAGTTCTTTTTTAAAAATGATTTTTAAAAAAATACTTAAATTTTGGTAGAATATACATAAGATAAATTTATTACCATTTTTAAGTATACAGTACAGTAACATTAATTACATTCACATTGTTGTATGACCAATCTCTAGAACTCTTCATCTTACAAGACTAAAACTTTATATCCATTAAACGACTCTCCATTTCCCCCTTCACCCAGTCCCTTGAAATCACCATTCTACTTTTTTATCTCTATGAATTTGGCCACTCTTGATACCTTATATAAGTGGAGTATTTATTCTACCGTTTATTTATTTAACTATCATTCTGTAGGTTACCTTTCACTCTATTGTGTCCTTTGATACACAGTTTAATTTTGATGTAGTCCATTTTACTTAGTTTTTTTCTTTTGTTATCTGTGCTTTTATTGCCACATTCAAGAAATCATTGCTAAATCTAATGTCATAAAGCTTTTTCCCTATGGTTAGGTATTTGATCCATTTTGAGAAATTTTTGCATACAGTGTAAGGTAAGAGTCTAAATTCGTTCACTGCCTTGCCAACATCATGTGTTGATAGGAGCCTAGTTCTTTCACACAATTACTCCTGAACTAGCCAACTGAATGAAGAACAAGTGATAAATAAGCATTGGGGAAATTTGGATACTGATTTGCACCTTGATTTTGGCAAGCTGAGGAAGGCGACTATGGCAATTTGATAACTAGGTGTCATGACTTAATACTATAAAAACATAATATGACCATTTTGATGGCAACATTGTGACTAGTTCAAAAGTGGAAATTAAAATAAATGTCATGGATTTTTGCAAAAAAGACTATGGTATTTAGATGTTCCACCTTCTAGACAACTTGGTATTACCTAAATTTAAATTCTTGACAGGGACAAAGGAAATTGTTGTGGTGTGGTAATTGGAATTGACAGCCTGATAAGCCTTTACTCTGTGAATTCACTGAATTCAATGCTAGATGAGAAAAAGAAAAGATGCCTCTTTTGAAAAACTTACATTTGTCTTTTTTTTTGTTTTATCTTGGCTGCTAGGAAATTCAAGGCTAAATTATGTGCTCAATTACATACCCTATCATTCCTTGGTTCTTACCTTCTATTTATTTGTTTTGTTTTGATTTTCTTTACAAAGGAACTTTACTAAGGTACAAAACGACGTACATCCAATAAAATGCACCCATTTCACATTTTGAAAAATGTGTATACCTGAGTACTCACCACGTGAGTCAAGATTATAGGACATGTCTATCCCCCCAAGACATTCCCTCATGCCTCTTTGTAATCATTGCTCTCTTTCTACCTGTTGTTAAATAGTTCCGTTGATTCTGTGCTCTTTAATGTTACACCAACCTGCTACTAATACTTTTGCCAATTAGATGGAATATAAAAAAGTAACCCCTTAAATGAAATAGCCTTTTCAAATTCTAGATTTTTTCCCTATGATCTGCCATTTAATTTCATTTTGTATTAAAGAAAAGGAGCATTGCAGTTTCTGAATACTTAAATCTTATTGCAACTAACTATTGCACTATTGATGAGCTAGTGTTGTATGGAACATTGCCAGATATCTTTGGAAGACCATTTTCCTTTTTTTCCCTCTTAGAAATTAAATATCTAATTCAAAGGATTTTTTTAAACCAGGTAAATTTGTTCGTGTATGGTCAACATCTGAAATAAGTACAGATAAATTTGTTCCTGTATGGTCAACATCTGAAATATGTAACAAACGTTGATTGCCAGTGGTCTGCTTTCTAGTAATTCAGCAACTCAAAAGTCCTATGAAAATCTATAGCTGCGTTTTGAAATGTTAGAGCTCTGACCTCTATGTAGATGTCATACCTGTTCCTTAAATTGACACCAAGAAGTTTAACCAAACAGATTGTGTATGGGGACATCGTGGGCTCTAGGTGGGTGTATGAGAATGAGGAAAAACACAAACGGTGACTTATGCATGAGGTATTCTAGGACATAACTTATGTCAGCATGAGTTATGGATGTTTTATACTTCTTCCCCAGGATAATAGGTAGTTTAAAGTTTTAACTCTGTTTTTGCTTGCCATACAGAAGTTCTTACCATTCTGAAATTACCTTTCCACAATGAATTAAACTCTAAATGAAGATATAAGCCAAAATATATCGTGTAATCTTCAGATATTATGCTTTAATGTTTCTTTATAATATGTTACAGCTGTTAAAAAAAAAGAATTCAGCAATAACGTGACAAAAAAGGGCATACATAATAACCATTTGACATTTTCTTGAAATTATTTCCTGTGTGTATGGTATAAAAAGGAATGTCATTGAACCAGAGTATTTACAAAACATGTGAAGTCCTCATGCAAAGATTGCTTAATGTCCTATGTGGTAATATTCCAGCAATGATACCGTATGTGATACTGCAGTATCACAGCCACATATATGATGTATCCTAAAATACTTGACATTTCCATGCATTGGCCTGAGCGTGAGGGTGCAGGGAGGTATTCGTTTGTTTTGCTTTCTATTTTTGCTGGCTCAAATTCATTGTACAGGAAAACTACTAATTCAAATTCTCCATTTATGTGCAGGAGAATTTGCATTTGGACAAGTTAAGTCTAGGAACAACCCAGAGTACTGTAAATAAAGATCATGTGGATTCTTGCTTGGTGATAGTTTGTCCTTCCAAATGGTTCCAGTTACCCTGAATTTTAGGTGAAGGGTGGTGTGAGGGCCCACTGAATTTGATGTGTCTTTGTTTTATTTAAGGAAAGGATGGCGTACATAGCATGCCACGGAGGGAAAACCTTGAGAAGAGTCTTTGGCTCTTTTCCTGAACATAATTCAATTTCCATTATCTTCTTTGCCAGAAGTTTAATGATTTACATTGAATAATTGAGGAATAATTGGTTCTCCACATTTGCTCCCACTTGGTGAAAAAAGCAAAGTCTAATATAATAAACACTTGCTGACTAAACTTTTCCTCTTCAACTTTTGTTTTAGGACTCAGCCCAAAACCATGTTTGCCCCAGTTGAATCTGATGATGAAGAAGCAAAGAATGAGCCACAATGGAAGAAACGTAAAATTTGAAGACTCTCATTTGAGAGCTGTTCATGTGAGGGGGAGTGATACGCGACAGGATTTTTTTGTAATGTTTATTGAATAAATAATACATTTTTATGAACAGGTTTGTACTTTGCATTATTGAACCATTGAAAAGATTGGTAGGTACCCTTCATTAAAATTGTGCTTACATTTTCTTACCTACACCTATTAAACTGTATTACAAATAAACAAAAACCAGATTTTTAGCCCATTACCAAGTACTTTAGGTATTTGGAAACTTGCATGTATTCAGCGATTATTGGTCTTGTACAGATTCTCATAACCATAGAGAGGAGAATGTACATTGAGATGTACATCTGACTTGAGCAATTCTAGGAACATAATATAGAACTAGAGATCAAAAAGCTTAATATTCTGTACAGTTTCACAACAGTTGTTTACATGACTATAAATAATTACACTAAAGGCAAACCAAAAGCATTGCCATACTAAGAAAGAGCATGTATGTGATTATCCTTTAATAGCAGAGTACATGCTTAGGAGTTGGGAGAGCAGACTTCGAAGTGAGACGAAGGTAGATTCAAGGCCTGGCTTTGCTGTTTATTTCTGGCTCACTTTGGGAGAGTTATTAAACTTCTCTCTTTTAGCCTCAGGTGACAATAGTACCTACTTTTTAGGTTTGTCAGAAGGATTAAATGGGACATGCCTCATATAGTTTTTAGCACAGTACATGGCACTCAGTAAATACACACTCAATATTTCCTATTTTAAAATGAGGCTAGTGATATTTACTTTTTATCAGCATTAAATTTGAAAGTTGTAGAAATACTTTGTAAATGTAAGGGCTATCTAAGTAGAGGATATTAAGATCATTCTAACAAATCCTTGTGTTTTTGTGACTGGAAAACTAAAATAAAAGTTGGAGATTTGGCCAAAATAAAATAGAGTCAATAGAATAAAATTCTATGGATTAGTTTCACATAGACCAGAGGTAGTTTTTCCATTTTAAATAGTCTCCTCTAGACAATTTAGTTTCTTTATTACCGAAGTAATTACTTTGGTCTTCCTGCTCTCATTGGTTCTAGTGAATTCAATAATTACAAAAGTGGATGACAATCCAAAAGCATGTCAGCAAGCTGCTGCTTCCACAGGCTTCACACATCTCTCACTTCCCTTGTCTGCATATTCTGAGGTAGCAGTAGACATTCTTCCATAGACAGATCCTAAAAACTGCATTTTTGTACATTTTCTTCCCTTTCTTCTTCTCTGCAACTCCCATACTCATCCCGTTTTCCTTCCCTTGTCACTTAGCCTATATGTAATAAAGAATGAATTAACGGTGCTGAGTGCCTTCTGTATGCCAAGTGCTAGTCTAAGCCCTTTATTTGTATTAGCTGATACAATCCTCACAGAAAACCCATGAGTCGGTAACTTTTTTTTTTTCGCTTTATCTTGTTTTTACTATAGGATGGGCAATGCATTCTTCAGACCATCTACATTAAATATGCTTTAGAAACAAAATTGTACTTGATATTTTGGCAAACTCACCCTTCATTCTTTACGTTAATTTCTGTATTTCTACATTACTAATAATTGTACTGTTACAGCTAAATCAACTAAGGATCAGTTTATGTAGTGTTGCTCCAAAGATCTACGAATAGCAGGCTCTATGCTTACCTAAAAAGGAACTTTTTAAAACAAAGGAAGAAAGAAATAATGTTCCAATAAATGGCACTGGGCAAAATATATATAACAAACACATTCAGACAGAGTCTCAAGGGCCCCTCTGGGGAAGTGTTGAGGAGTGCAGGTCGCTGCCAGCTTGACGCCCGACTGTCCAGCCAGCACAGCGCGGCAGTAGCCCTCAGCCAGAGCAGCCTCAGAGCAGAAGCAGCAGTCGCCATCGTTCGCGGAGTGCAGCCGAGCTGGCCATGGCGTTGTCAATGCCACTGAACAGGTTGAAGGAGGAGGACAAAGAGCCCCTCATCAAGCTCTTCATCAAGGATGGCAGTGATGGTGGAAGCATAGGAAACTGCCCCTTTTCCCAGAGGCTCTTCATGATTCTTTGGCTCAAAGGAGTTGTGTTCAGTGTCACCACCGTTGACCTAAAAAGAGTGGGTAACATTTTAAAGCCCATTTTACAGATGAGGCAAAAGTAGTTTAAGGTGTCAGTCTTTCAGAGGTCATCCAAGGAAGGCTGTACGAAGATACCCAAGATCTCTAAATATCAGTTTTCTATTCCTATTGTAATATGCTTCAGCCAAAATTAATTACAAATCAAAATTTTGTTCCAGCTGCTTAACATTTATAAATGTATTGCTTCTTGGATGAAATTTACTGAAAGTATCTCACATCTTCTCCCATCTTAACATAAACATTGCACCATATGGAAGTATTTGCCTTGTATAGCCAAAAGCAGTGGAGGGTTGATCGTAGTGGTCTTGGCGGAGTGTGCTATGATGTAGGAGGACAATAGGAAAATGTAGCACGAATGATTTTCTCATTGTTACCCACAACACAAGTGGGCCTTTTCATGTTTGAGAGGATCTGTCTTACTCTAGAGAGTTTAATAAAGAGTTATTTTTTCCACAGAAGGGTGGCAATATCACATAAGGATTTCAATTTCA
The DNA here is from genome assembly GCF_027406575.1 of Nycticebus coucang. NCBI lineage: Eukaryota > Metazoa > Chordata > Mammalia > Primates > Lorisidae > Nycticebus > Nycticebus coucang. The sequence continues at coordinate 165,140,624 of NC_069780.1, read as the reverse complement.
AATTGGTGAGAGTGGACCTTGGAACCAGAACTAGGCAAATGGTGTTCATTTGACTTACAGTCCAGTCACCAGGGTGGATGCCCCACAGGCCCTCACTCTGCGTATCTCTCAGGATTCATTATCTTCCTCCATACCTTGGTCAACTAGATTTCCAGTTGATCAAAGAGGTTATCATGATTGAAGTTGATACTTTGAAGTTATCATGATGTCTCCTCCCTGACCCTCAGCCACCCTATTTAATTATTTGCCAATTTCTGCCTATTGCTACTATATATTCTGAATCTTCTTGTATTTGTTCTTCTTTTCCTCTACCACCCTGCTAGAATTTAGACTCTCTTTTTAGCTTTCACCGAGACGTGAAGTGGGAGGACCACTCAGGAGCATCCCTTCCAATTAATCTCCCTGTTTTTCATTAGCCCCTTACCTAATCCATCTTTCATTCTGCCATCAGAGTTGACCTTCTAAAACCAGTCTATCATTTCATTATTTTGCCCTAGAGCCTTCTAGAGGCTATTGTTCTCATTCATTTGTGTGGCACTTTAGGAACATCCAGGATTCAGCCTCCCTATCTTTCTTGCTTTAAAAACCCTGCTGATCTGGCACATGCTTCTGAGGTCCAGCCACACTGAAGCCAGAGGAGCCATGTTTTTTGGCACCTGAATGTATCCTTGTACATGTTGTTTCTCCCTCTGCCTTTGTCTGCATGGAAATTTTCTGTTTGGTTTTGGAAATGGGAATCAATTTCACCTTCCTTGAGCAGCCTTTCATGATCCAGCCAGGCAGACAATATCTGCTCCCATAATTATTTACATCTCTCTCCACCATAGCCTCCTTTGATGTTGCATTATAATTGTATATGTGTGAATGGCTTGTGGGTCAGGGGTATGTGTGTTTCCTCCACTAAGATGGAGATTAGAAAAACTAACGAGCATTGATTTCAGTAAGTAGTCAATAAATTTGTTTAATGAAAAGAGAGGAGCCATGTTCTAATCGCAATTGTATTCCTAGACCATAGCCCTGAGAAAGAGGTTAAATCAGGTTTAATCTTTGGCAGAAAGAGTGAAAGAAACAGGGAAGGATGAGGAAGGAATGGGAAGAGAATGAGATATGAGAAGTGCTTCTGCCTCACAGTTGGAGAGAAGGATCATTAGTACCAAAGGCTGGTCTGAATCCAGGCTGCCTCATCTCTTCTCTGCTGGGATTTACACAGGTAATTGTTATGATATTTCAAAGAAGTAGGATTATCTCTGCTGTTCCTGGCATGTCACAACAAGCTTCAAGCCACAATGAAATCCTTGAGCACTCACCTCTCGTTCTACTGGAGTTGGTACTGGAAAGGTCATGAGACCCCCCTGAGTCACCTAAGATCTGAGTTATCTCCAGCATGGGTACTCTTAACCGAGGCAGGGTGTCTGTGAACTCCCTCAAATCATATGCAATGTACTTTGCTCATCCTCTTGTACATTTTCTTGTGGAGAGGATCCATAAATCTAATTCAATTCTGGGATATTGGATGTTGCTAGTAGCTTTTCATCTCCCAGGAAAAACATATAAAATTGGGTCATTTAGACTTGCAAACCAGGACTAACACTAACATTCACACACACACACACACACTATCAAACAAAACAGACTACAACCTGTAACACACTGGTCCCTATGTAATCTTAGGCAATCAACCATATTGATTTGTAATCAGACCTTAATATTTATTTTTTGAAAGATTATTAGCCTTATGTCCCATTAAAAATAAAAGAGTTCGGCTTCACAGTCTCATGAAAGTAGCATCCATGTTGAGCACTTTTTAATGTGATCTAAGGATGGATATTATGAAACTTGAGCCAATCTGAGAAAACCTTTTAAGAATCAATATGACCCTCAGGTGACTGTGAGCCTTTTAGCATTTATGTGTAATAATTGACAAGCAGGATAGGGCAGGAGAATGGGAGGGTGCCCTGTGCCTGCTTATACATGTAAATGGTGCAAATAGCCCGCATCAGTAACCCTGTAGAGGTAATAATGCCTCCTTTGTTTTTCAGTCTTCTTGTGTGTAAGGAGGTCAGGAAATTGGAAAGAGTTGTTAACTGACACCTTTGAAGAGTATCTTTCTGGAATGGGGCACACGACACACCAGCATGACTGAAACTAATTTGTAATCAACATTTTCACCAAAGAACTGAGAGGAAGACCAGACCATGAGAGAAGTATCTGAAGATGGGAGAGCTATGTGTGTGTGTGTCTAGAGGTAATGTAACGGGAGAAGAGGGTAAGGAGTAGAGAAATTTACTATTCTAAGTAGTTTTCTGAGTTATGAGAGAGTTTATATTATGGATCTTCAAATTTTTTAATAAATATCTAAAAGCATCTTAAAAGTATTTCACATGCTCTCCCTCTTAATATTAATGCTGGCTTACAATGGTAGATTGAAGATGGTCAAGTTCTTTGACACTTCTCTCTTCTTACATCTGAGCAGCTCATCTGACAGATTGACCAAGAGGACATGACAGAGTGATGCTTTGTGAGTTACCAGACTTCCTTTATTTTGGGACACTTGTTTTTGAAATCTGGCTGCCATTCTGTGAGGAAGCCCATGTAGCCTGGGGAGAGGCCCACCTGGAAAGGAACTTAAGTTCCTGGCCCTAAAGCCCAATTGTGCTCTGCACAGCTGAACAACCAGAACTAACATATTATTGAGCCATCCTGGAAAGCAGAGCCTTTAGTTCCAGTTAAGTCACATCAGCTCTTGTCACATGATGTAAAGATGAGCCCATATCCGTAGAGCCCTACCCAAATTTCAGATGAATGAGCAAAATGAGTAGTTACTGTCATTCTAAGCTACTAAGTTTGAAGTTGTTTGCTATACAGATATATATAATTAGAATAACTTAACATATAAAAAAACTATTCAACCCTTCAAATATAAAGAGTGCTAATATTTTGATGAATTACTTTCCAATTTTTTCTTTTATATACAGTTCTGAGATTTTCTCCTCTTCTTAGAACCCAATTATAATACTTATGAATAATATGGTATATTTTTCACTTGTTAAATAAGCATGTAAAATTTCTATATTATTAAAAACCTCATATATAACCTTAGTAGCTATATAGTAGTTCATTATATGGGTGTATTTTCTATATGTAATTATTTTATTGTTGTTTTTGAATTTGCTATTGTAAGCAATACTGCTTTGGATAGCACAGTGCTTAAAGTTTCTTTATGTATGTAGAATTCTTAGAGTTGGTTACCAAAACAGGAATTATGAGGGGAAGGTCAAAAAGAATGACTTGTGTTTGCTACATAGGTTCATTGAAATTTTAGTAGTTACCTTGTCAGTGGATAGCCAGTTGAAGAGGATGAAGATGGTTCTGGGCAATATAGAGATATACTGGGCTGAATAGTGTCCCCCTAAAATTCATGTCACCCAGAATCTCAGAAAGTGACCCTATTTGGAAATAGGCTCTTTGCAGATGCAATTAAAGCTGAGGTTAAGGTGGGTCCTAAATCCAGTGGCTGGTGTCCTGATAAGGAGGCCATGTGTAGACACAGAGACCTTAAGAAACACACACAGAAAGGAAAGACCACGTAGCAGTGGTGACAGAAGCAGGAGTAAGATAGCTGTAAGTAAAGAATTCCAAGAATTTTCTGTGACTACTGGAAACTGAGAAGGGGCAAGGAAGAATGTTTCTCTAAAGCCTATGAAGAGAGCATGGCTAGTGCCTGGATTTCAGAATTCTGGTCTTCAGATCTCTGGGAGAATGCATTCTGTTTGCAGCCACTGGTTTGTGCAAGTGTGAAGGAAGGACACTGATATGTCTAACAACATATGAAGAACACTCGAATCCAGATGCAGCCTTTCAAGGCTGCATGTCACCCCAGTTCACTACGGGCTCAGAACAAGAAGAAATAAAATCGCAGGAAGATCATCAAGGTCCAACACCAGAGTTTAGAATCATCCTCTCTACCTCAAGATAGACAAGTTCTAGTTGCCTTTTTTCTTTTCCTTTCTTTCTTTCTTTTTTTTTTTTTTTATGACAGAGTCTCACTCTATTGCCATCAGCCTAGCTCACTAGAACCTCAAACTCTAGGACTCAAGCTATTCTCCTGCCTCAGCCTTCCAAGTAGCTGGGATTATAGGTGCCCACCATAACGCTGGGCTGATTTTTATATTTTTAGTATAGATAGAGTCTTGCTCTTGCTCAGGCTGGCCTCAGACTAACTCCTGAGCAAAAGTGATCTTCACGCCTCACCTCCCAGAGTGCTGGGATTACAGGTGTGAGTTACCATACCCTATACAATTGCTTTTTTAAGCCACTAAGTTTTGGGGGGTAATTTTTTACACAGCAATAGATAATTAATACAATTTCTAATACAGCTCATTTATCTTACATTTTGAATATGTAGCTGCCAGTGTCTAGAGTATCTTCCTGTTCAATCTTCTGAGGGTGAACTCAATAAGAATTGTTTTAAGACAGGGCGGCACCTGTGGCTCAGTTGGTAAGGCGCCGGCCCCATATACCGAGGGTGGCGGGTTCAAACCCGGTCCCGGCCAAACTGCAACAACAAAATAGCTGGGTGTTGTGGCGGGCACCTGTAGTCCCAGTTACTTGGGAGGCTGAGGCAAGAGAATCGCTTAAGCCCAGGAGTTGGAGGTTGCTGTGAGCTGTGTGAGGCCACGGCACTCTACCAAGGGCCATAAAGTGAGACTCTGTCTCTACAAAAAAAAAAGAATTAAGACAGTGAATTCACTTGATTTTTCTTGATGGGATGGAGGTGAGGAGACAGACTTTATTCTATAGGATGGGAAGACTCTTCGTGGACCACGTGAATCAGCCCAGAAGTGAATAATTGCAGGAAATATTCTTCCCTTTAGTTCTGTCCTGTCAGCAGAGTAGTTGCCCCTCCACCTCAGGCCACTTGCCAGGCATTTGTTCTTCTTGCTGCAGTGGCTTCCACACTGGGTCTTATACCCTTGTCTCAGGACATCTAGCATCAGAACTTCGTAGTCCAAAGCAGGCGTTCTCAAACTTTTTAAACAGGGGGCCAATTCGCTGTCCCTCAGACCTTTGGAGAGCCAGAGTATAGTTTAAAAAAAAAAAAACAAACTATGAACAAATTCCTATGCACACTGCACATATCTTATTTTGAAGTAAAAAAACAAAACGGTAACAAATACAATCACACTGCCTCATGTGGCCCACGGGCCGTAGTGTGAGGACCCCCGGTCCAAAGAATCCATGTGGTTGCAAGCTGTTAAGTCTTCCTCGCAGCCTTTTTTACTCTGAGATGTCTATGGCTGACTGGTTTTGCTGTTTACAAGTCACTTGGAAGCATGGGGAGCTAACACTGGACTCCCTTCTCGTATTAGCTTGACAGAACTGATGTGACCAGATATCTGGTGCTGCTCCTTAGATCTCTCAATTTCATCAGACATGACAAAAAATAAACATGTGAAGGAAAAATATTTGCTATGTTAATCAGGGAGTCTTACTCAGTGGAATGGCTGGTATGTTGGAAATAGCATGAAATATGAAGTCAGGGATTTGAGTTCATGTTTCTCCTTTCCTATTTGGTAATTTTGTGAGTTTAGGGAACCATAAAAACTGTGAACCTTAGTTTCTTTCTTTTTTTTTTTTTTGTGGTTTTTGGATGGGGCTAGGTTTGAACCCACCACCTCCGTCATATGGGACTGGCACCCTACTCCTTGAGCCACAGGCGCTGCCCGAACCTTAGTTTCTTTGTCTGTAGAATGGAAGCAATACAAACCACCTAGCCTAAAGCCAGAGGAGGTTTTAGGATTCAAGCAAGAAAGTGTATGTGTGACAGAGCTTTGCAAACTGTGAAATGGTAATATAATTGTTGCCTCTTGAGGTTATTAATTATTAGTATCTGATTGTACATGAAGGGGATGTTCTTAGACAACAAGCTCAAGTCTGTAACAGCTGCATAATCCAGTCACCGTGGTGGCAGAGAAGACACTTCACCAACAGGGATGATTTGATTCTGTGTGTCTGCAAGGTTGCCATGCGATGTGGAGGTTATCCAAGACTTGGCTCAGGTTGTCTTGGGTGGAGCTCTGGTCCTGGTTGGTTCAGCTTCTCACAGAGCCAATTGGGACCCTGATGTAGCTGTTGTGGCCTCGCTGTTGGCCATGGTTGACACAATGGCCCTCAATGGTGCTGGCTGTGACAGCATCTGAACCCTTTCCAGATTTAGAATAATGGAAAAGCTGTCTTCTATATTTCTCATAGGCTATTTTGATATCGCTTTTTTTCTTCTTTGTCCTTGTTTCTCCCCAGTATTAAAAAGTATTGTGTTCACTGCATTGGGTGCTGTTTGGTCTTTCTTTTGGACTCTATTGCCTCTTGTTTATGAAGAACAGCAAGTCAACCATGACAAATGACCAGCAGCAATCTTGCCTCCAAAGTACAGAGACATTTTTCTTCCCGTTATTTGGTTTTAAAAATAAGAAAGCTCTTTCCTTTGGGGGTAACAAATCTTATTATTCAGAGATGCATAGTGTAGAGAAAAGCTTTGGAGTCAGAAGACCTGGGTTCAAATCCCAAGTTGGGCAAGTTCTGTAAACTCTTTGGAGCTTTGGAGCTCACTCTTTGGAGTGACTCTGGAGAGCACCATGAGGATCAAAGTATGAAAGCATTTTGCAAGCAATAACACTGTGCACCAGGTGTTCATATTACTGCATCTCTTTTCAGAGGGACCTTGAAAAGGCAGGAGTAGGCAGGTTTTCAGAGACACTGGTTCAGGATATTGCTTGGAAATGCTGTATTATGGCATATATGTGTTTGATCTGAAACAAGAATTTCCTGAAGAATATTTTGCAGATCTATTTCTTCACTTTTAAAATTGGCAACCCTATTTTTGAAATCCAGCCTCTACCTGCTCAGGGTCCACCAACAGCCGTGGACCTTCCTAGAGGGTGGAGGCTAGGCTGTTACCCCTGCCAGGGGCCATGTGCTTCCTTTTATCCAGTTTCGGGCTGGCTGAACCCCAAGCGGGTCCCCAGGATGACTCTCTTCACCTGACCACGTGGCCTGGAGGTGAGACCTGTGAATCTGCTGCAGAGCCAGATGTGAGGTCCTAACCCAGCTGTGACTGGACTTCCTCACATCTTCTAAGAGCTCTGTCATTATAAACAGTCAACAGCAATCAACATTATTCTTTTATGTGTAGTCAGCTTTCATTTTTTTCTCCTTTACTGAGACTCACAGAACTGTAAATGATGAGAAGACAGAACAGCACAAAATGCCAATGTTACTGCTTTTATCTCTGCTGATGGCTGACAAGCAGTCCTTCACCTTTGCCTCAGTGTGTCTTGGGGACTACATCATAAGGTGGGCTGTGGAAAAGCAGACATTTGTCAAACAGATTGTATTTTACCCACAAGAATGACACTGTAATTGGGATGCCAAGGAGATCAAGGACTGGTGTCCCTTAAGTCATAGCTGTGACCAACCACATGTCATAAAATTCAAAGAATAATAAGAAAAGAGCAAGGCTATTAGACCTGGAAAGGATTTTGGAGGTCATCTACTCTGAGCTTCATGTTTTTCAGATAAGAAAAGAGGGCCCTGAAGGGTTGGTCACCCGTGCTGGGATGCACTTTTAGTTCATGGTAGAGCTGGGACCATGTTTCTTTAACTGTACTATACGTGGGAGTCAGTGTCCTATAATCCCTGATTGGAATGAGACCTATCCCAGCTTTGGCATGCATTGTGTGACCATGGGCAAATTATTTCACTTCTTTGAGCCTTGGTTGTCCCTGGTAAGGACTGAATTGTGTCCCTCTCAAATTCATATATTGAGGCCCTAACTCCAGTTCCTCAGAATGTATGACTATATTTGGAGATGGGGCCTTGAGAGAGGTGAATAAGTTAACATGAAACCATTAAGGTGCATCTTAATCCAGTCTGACTGGTGTCCTTACAAGAAGGGAAAACATGGATTCCAGAGAGGACAGCAGGGCTGGACCTGCACATAGAGGATGGACTATATGTGTAGAGAATATGGCCATCTGCAAGAATGTGACTATCTGCAAGCCAAGGAGACAGGCCTCAGGGGAAACCAAACCTGCTGACACCTTGATCTCGGACTTCCAGTCTCCAGACTGTGAGGAATTATGTTTCTGTTGTTTAAGCCTCCAGTTTGTGGTGTTTTATTATAGCAAGCCTAGCAGGCCAAGACAATCTTATCTATAAAACTTGGATATGAGTACTTAACCCATGGGGTTATTAGCAAGATTAAACAAGATAATTAATCTAAGAATAACTAATGGCCAAGCCACAATAAATGCTCAGCAAGTGACAGTTATTATGGTTATGCAATAAATATACAAAAGACAGTCTACTGTGACATTAATTTGGCCTAACATTATTTTGCCAGCAATTCTACTTTTCTCTTCCCTTCCCCTTCCCTTCTCTTTTTTGAGACAGAATCTTACTCTTTTGCCCTGGGTAGGGTGCCTTGACATCATAGCTCACAGCAACCTCAAACTCCTGGGCTCAAGTGATCTTCCTGCCTCATCCTCCTGAGTAGCTGCGACTACAGGCACTCACTACAACGCCCTGCTAAGTTTTCTATTTTTAGTAGAGAGGAGGTCTCACTCTTGCTCAGGCTGGTCTCTATCCTCCTGCCTCCGCCTCCCAGAGTGGTAGGATTACAGGCAGGAGCCACTGCCCTGGGCCTGCCAGCCAATCTAGACTCAGCCCCCATTTCCTCACAGTTCGGTTTGCCTTCTGTTGATCTCTGAATGGCTTCTGCAGATGGCTGTGGATCATCTTTGCAGAAGACTTTCAAATACAGTCCAGAGAAACTGAAGTTAGCTTCTTTGTTTAATCTTGATAACTTTCTCAGCCATAATTAGTCATATTAAAGTCTTTCCATTAAGCTGAGACATCTACTTAAAATTCAGATTGTTCTTTTAAAAATAGATATTGGAGAATGCAAATATTTAGAGGCTTCACGAGAGAGTTCAGATTTTTGAGAATTTTGAGCACAGATCACTCTCAAATCTGCTGTCTTTTTAAACCACCAACAATTTCAAGCCCTTGTGAGAGGAGAGTGTGGAAAGGAGGGGAAGGGGCATGCTAGCTGCTGCCTGGTGGCAGCATACAAAACCTTGTGTGTTCCAATAGTGATTGTTGAAGTCACCTCCTTCCTCACGCTGTCCGACAGTCCAGTGTTGGCAGTGGACCACCAACGGCCAAAGGCACTGACCCAGGGGAAACGTGGGGCTTTTGACTTGAGTGTGCTGAAGGAGTGGTGTGTGTAAGGCCAAGGGCTGAAACCCCAGGCCCTTGTGCAGGATTAGAAGAGGCAGCTGGTGCCCCTTTGGTTCTCTTCTCTGGGTGTGCCTGGCACAACCTGCAGCACAAGCCTCAGCAGGAAGAATCCATGTTGATTTTCACCTAAATCCAGAGTGTGTAATTCACACCAGGGGAATCTAAGTGTGGGCTGAGATTTCTCCTCTGTACGGCTCAGCTTTCTGTAAATCCTGCCTCTTTATCCTGGCCACTCCCCTCTGAGGATGGGCTGCCAGAGGGTTTCTGTTTTGCTTCTAAGAAACCGAGGCAGGGGACTTAAATTAGACTTAAGCTAGCAGGTGTGGCTAAGCTGACCCTAAGATCAAGAGTATTTGTACCCCTTAAAGGAGGCATTTTATGGGCATTGTTCATAAATAGATGTATCTTGTTAACCCTCAAATATAGGGAAAGTGATCTGGTCTGAGAAGAATGCAGACCAGAGCCCCTGCAAAAGTCAAAGCCATGACTGGGGCGGCAAAGTCATGCACACGGGCAGCATCTGTCTGGGGGGTGCATAATTGTGGTCATAGCTGCATTACTAACCTCTTGCTCAGTCATTTGTTGAAGTAGCTATTCTTTGGGAAATGGGAGCTGAACGCTTCCCCCTTTTGAAATTCAAAATACCACCAGTGAAGTCCTTCTCCATACAGCCCATACTGATGGCTTGTGGTGTGTTACAAGTTGCCAAAAGAATGTTGCCTGAAGGGAGGCTGTCTGGGTGAAGACACGCTATGGATTCCATCTCCCAGTGCAGGGTCTTGATGTGAAAGGGTGGTCCAACAAAAGGAGACACCAACTCTGAAACATCAGGCTGCACCAGTCATCCAGGAGCCATGATTAGAGCCCTACCCCCACTCTATAAGATTCATCAAGTTCCTGGGACACAGCCCAGAAATCTGCATTTGCACCAAGTGTCCCAAGTGACTCCAACACAGAAGGTCAGGACACTGCTTCATGAAACGCTGCTCAAGACAATACAGAGCATTCACATTCCTCTGATTTTGAACTTAAGTAAATGGGACACTTGGGGCCACAGGTGCCCTTAAGACTATGCTGACAATGTGGCTGATCTGTGATGTGTGAAGACCAAGGAGTGTTTCAGTCTCAGCCCCACCAGAACCTCTTAATCCTCTATTTTTCTGCCTATAAAATGGAACACCCCATACTGTAGAGGACGCCAAGAGCCAGGTGACCTCTGAGCAAGATGATTTGCAGCTGGGGGGGCGGACCCTCGGGAGATTCATCCGCAGGTGCTCCTTGCAGAGAAAGAGCCCAGCCCATGGCAATCCTTAGGTACGTAGTCATTGTCTAATACTCCCCTCACCTGTTCTGTACCGTCTCAATAAAAGGCTGCTGTGGAGGTTGCTTGGGGCTGCCCTGCAATCAAGATTAGCCTGCCTTCTGCAAGCTTGTACTTCTAATCCTCATCATGCCTGGTTCCTTCCTACGGCGATCGAGACCAGGGCCATAGGGGCTGTGACACCATACTTTGTGTTGTAAGAAGCCAAGGTACTGTAAGATAGTAGAGATATCTTTTCATTGTCAGAGTAACCTCAACAGAGTATCACAATGAAGTATTATACTCATGAAGAAACTGAGGCATAGAAATAGATTCTGGAGTCAACAGTGACACCCAATATTATCCCACTATCTGGAAAGCTGAACTTAAGGTTGGGGTCTTGCTCTTCAAGCTGGCTATTGGAGAAGGGTGCTTGAAGTTCTCACCAACCAGTTTGGTTGTAGTGTTTGACTATGAGGGGATGTCTTAAATTGGGTCCTGATGATGTCCATTTCTTTGCTCTTGTTGCCCAAGCTCTCACAGCATGAGACCCGGATCTGGAGCATCATCCCGTCACCAGGGTGGGGTCTTCCTGGTAACCCCTCTGCCTTTCTGTATAAAATCCAGAGTCTAATATGTGGTATGTGGCTATGTGGCTATTGGTACTGATTATTGGATATAGTAGTTGTACGATTACCTTAATCCAAAGAGTTATCAAAAAGACATTTAAAATCACCTGGAAAAACTTTTTAAATGTTTATGTGACCAGACTCTCCTTCCTGAAATTGTACCAGCTAGAGCGAAGGAGTCTACCTCCATTCTCTTAATGAAGGTATCTCATGTTTAGCATAGATTATGGGAGGCATCCAGAGCCTGTGTTCTGGTCCAGGCTTGGCCATTAGTAATCTGTTGTGAGCTTGGGAAATTTGCTAATTTCTTTGAGTTTAGTTTATTCATCTATAATATAAAGTTTCTTACTCTGTGCTTTCTGGGTCTAATATCCTTCAATCTAATTCCTACCAAGACACTGGGAATGCTACGTATATATGAATAAGTTCCCTGCCAAGGAGCTAAAGTGAGGATAAAAAATTTCCTGGAATATAGAAGGCAGAGGCCTCATAGCTTAGACTAGATTTAGGAGTGGGGTATGTTTACATTTTCTTGCCTACAAGACATACGCAGATGCATGCTTCCTCTACCATTCATTTCGCCTTCAGCTTCTGTTTTACTACCTGAGGGAAGCCCAGAACCTCTTGTCATCAGAGCAGGGCATATCGAGGAAGAAGCTGATGAGATAACATTGGATTCTCTCATACCTGGAAGTGAAAAAGAAAGTGGTGGATATTTCATAACCAGGCAGTCTTAGGTCTCTCCTGTGGCCTGGCCATGATCTCATAACCAGGCATGAGAATGTTGTTAAGGATTGATAAATCACAGAGAGGCTGGGCCTTAGTAGGCACTCGCCCTACCTCCAACTCCAAGTATATTGGAAATACATTCACTAGAATCTGGACTTAGAGTAATTCAGGGGCAGAATTATGTTTTAATCATATCCACAAGAGCTTCAGTAGGAGGCACTCAATAAATGCCTACTGGATGAATGATGATCCCGACAGAATGGGATCATAAAAACTAGAGAGAAACTATTTATCTCTGGGCACAGCTGTTCCCAAGACTGGACCATGAAATGCAAGGACCAAGGGAGGAGATGGGTCTCATCTCAATTTCCCCTTGTCCTTGTCCATCTTGTGTTGGTGCCAGCTTTCTTTATTACAAGAAGAGCTGCTGCTTCTCCGAAGAAGAGTGGCTGAAGACCCTTTGTGTATGTGTTTTTAAAAGAAATATTTTTGTTCAAAAGTTTTTATTGTGTTAAAAACATGTAAAATTTACCATTTTAACCATTTTTAAGTGTATCCAGCTTTGTAGTGGTAGAGACAGTTTCACCTGTGAAACAAGGACCATCTCTTTTTAAGAGCAACTCCTGAGACACTTACATTTTCAGAAGAAATTTAAATTCCATTTTCTAAAAATTTAGAGTTGGAGCTATGTTCTTATTAAAAAAAATTCTTCAGTAGTTTGAGTTGACATGGTGGCCGTGACTACTACAGATATCTTTGTTACATCTTTCAATTTGATGCTCTCTCTTAGGATATGAAATCTTTAGATATCACATTCTTACATATTTCTACTTCAGCCATATGAGTCATGTTCCAAGTCAGGTAAAGTTGGGTTGCCATACCACAATTAGGTGCCACTATTTGCCATGATACTAAAGGGACTGGAACTAACTGAAGGAAACTTTTCTTCCCTCCTCCCTTCTCTTTTTGTGCCTTCTGGGCGCCAAGCTGTATGCTAGGCCCTGCAGATACAACAATAAACAAGGTGGAGCTGCTGGGTGAGGTAGACAAGCCAATACAATAGGAAGGGGAGTTTAAAAGAGGGGTGTATCGTGATGGTATGGATACACCTGTGTAGAGTGTGTTGTAAAAAAGCAGGTGAGGCATGAGGTGACCTGAACCAGGGTAGGGGCAGTGGGGCTGGAGAGAAATTGGGGCTTTTGGAACAATTTGGGGGGGTTCATGTTTCTGTGGAGGCCGTGCATCCATGTGGCCCTGACCCCTTGATCATGCTGTCCACCAGATTTTGTAAAATGTCCGTGTGCAGACCTATTTGGTTTGGCTCTCACGGTATTATTTTTTTCTATTTTTTTTTTTTTATTGTTGGGGATTCATTGAGGGTACAATAAGCCAGGTTACACTGATTGCAATTGTTAGGTAAAGTCCCTCTTGCAATCATGTCTTGCCCCCATAAAGTGTGATGTGCTTTATTTGCCATAATGAAATATAGATTTTTAACTTCCCATGAAAAACCAGAAGGTCTAGCTGCAATTGCCAGAGAACAAGTCATGGTTGCCCTCTTAGCAGGCCCTCAGTCCTTCAGCCAACTGTTCCCTCATTGTGGTCTTGCCCAGTATCTTTTGGGAGGACCACTATTTAGTAGGTGTTTGTTGGCGTAGCCCTACCAGTTGTCACATGATGACCAGTGAAGAGCTTCCCTGAGCTCCCTTAGTGTCTCCTACACCCTGGACCACTTCCCAAGGAACACACCCCACCCCAACCACTTCCCTATAATCTGGCTCAAAAGGTTCCATCTGTCACTGCAGAGCCTCTGGCACCCTGCTCCAGAGCCAGGTCCAATGTCCATTTTCTGATTACTCTTTGCCCAGGGCTGTAATGGCTATCCAATATTTTGAATATAGCCCCTGCCTATAGGGAACCACATCTGTGTGGTTCAGACAGACCCCATGACAGACCCCATGGACAGACCCCATGGCAAGGGATGTGTTCATTCACAGATGGCTTTGGGGTTTGGGTTGATTGTTTTTTCAAACTTTTAATTATAAAAGCGTTTTATTTTCAGAAATGTTTACATTTCCATAACATGGTGCTGAATGTGATCAATCTGGAGAAGATTATGTAAATTTTTATAACTTGAGGGGAACAGGAAATTATTTTTTATTTTTTCAGCTCCAACACATTAAAATAATGGGATTTCTTTTTTCATCTAATGGAATGCCATTCCAGAGACATATTTAAGGTCTCTATGGTCAGTGTCAGGTAGCAGTACACTAAAATAATAATAGTGATAATTAATAATAACTCTAATAGAGCCCATTTTTGCTTTTGAAAATCAGCCTGTGGGCAGTGCCTGTGGCTCAGTCGGTAGGGCGCCGGCCCTATATACCGAAGGTGGCGGGTTCAAACCCAGCCCCGGCCAAACTGCAACCAAAAAATAGCCGGGCGTTGTGGCGGGCCCCTGTAGTCCCAGCTACTCGGGAGGCTGAGGCAAGAGAATTGTTTAAGCCCAGCAGTTGGAGGTTGCTGTAAGCTGTGTGAGGCCACGGCACTCTACCGAGGGCCATAAAGTGAGACTCTGTCTCTACAAAAAAAAAAGAAAAAAAGAAAGAAAAGAAAATCAGCCTGTTTGCCTTTCCCTCACAAACAGCTTGTCCATGTGAGACCTGAAGGCCAACCTTAGAGGAACCTGTTGTTTCTCCTCCAAGAAATGGTTCTGTGTCTAGAGAAACACTTGTTCCATTTTAATTAGAAACCGGTGGGGCTGGCTGGCTGCAATGTGCACACTGTAAACCAGGAGGGCTGAGTGGAGGCCAGGGAGTCTGAGCATATCTTCAGAGTGAGATATTTGATTACACAAGGGAGGGGAGATGATTGCCAGTCCTCCCATCTGGAGACAAATTTCTGGGTGGCAGGAGCTAAGGATAGGGTGAAAGAAAGTGATACACTGAGGAGAGCGGGGTGAGGCGAGGAGAAGGGGCCGGGCTTGGCCTGGTGTGTCAGCCTGAGGAGGCCAGCCCTGCCTCTGCCCTGTGTCCATCTGGTGGGACTAAAGTGACCCAGTCTGTGGCTTCAGGCGTGCTCTTTCCACCACCCTGCAGCTCCTTCTCCTCATGCTCACTTAGAAAAACCCATTTCTCACCACACTGGCTGATGGGTGACCTACAGGTCTTCTTCAGATGATGGAATTGAGGGAAAGGCAGGCTCTTCTTGCACACCCCTGCCTCCATGTTTCCCCACAGTTGGAATTTCCTGCTTGTTTAGTTCCTGTTCCAGTGACTCCTGACTGAGTTTATAGGCCTCTCTCCCCACTGGAATGCGAACCGCATCATGGCAACAAACACGTCTTACACTTTTTGGTAGAGCCAATGTCTAGCGCTGTATCTGGCACAAATAAATGAATGATAAATGTTGGTCAGCTAAAGGAAGGCAAAACCCAGGAGAGGCCAGAAACATCACTGACATTATTATTGCTTAACGTTCTCCACAGCCACTGTGTTCTCAAGGGCCCAAAGTGTAGCCAGACCTCCAAGTACTAGGGCAATCAGGAACAGAATGAATCCCTCCGGGAGAGTAGAGGGACACAGGTAGGACCAGGAATATTTTAGCCAGTGAATTTTTTGAGAGTGTGGAGATTAGCTTCTGCTTCATGTTAAATAATAGCTCAAATGTCTGTGTGACCCTCAAATGTGGTTCAACAATTCCAAATAAATCAGAATTTCATATTCCATTCATATCATCTTCTATTAATTTTAATTGCAGTCTGAATTTTTCATGTACCCATTACATTAACGCATCGCCCATGTGTTAAGCTCTTATGCTGAGCCAAGCCCTGTGAGAGATACTTTGTATATAGCAGCTGCCACAGCAGCCTCAGAGGCCTCTGTCCTTGTGTCCCTGAGGACCCCCAGGCTCAGATTGTCCCAGAGACAGCATAGTGCTCTGGAACAGCTTGGCCCTGATCTCAGAAAGATTCAGTTTTGGATCTCTGCTTCATACAACCATGTGACATTGGGAAAATTATTAACCATAGTCACTGAAACCAAAATACTTAGAAAGAAATCAGTGTTCATCCTGGCCATATCACACTGGATCAGGGCACTCAGAGGAGCAGTGGTATGTGAATGCCTTGCTTCGTATCAGATGCACACATATGTACGTGAACTCTGTGACCTCTGTGTCTCCCTCTGTGTCATGGGGAGAGAAAGCTCTAAGGTCAGGCATACTTTTTAATTGTGCTAGTTCTGGAGTTGGAAAAGGTTCAATGAACAGGTCTTTTTCTTGGACATGAAAGATTTGTGACCTGTTCAGCTAAAAGCTTCCCACAAAAACCTCATTGAGCTTATTACACAGTATCTTCCAAATATCCAGTCAGATTAACAAGGCCGTCTGGCCTACTGACAGTTATTCATCAGCTTCTGTGCAGTGTATTACTGTACCGCACTCCCGCAGGATCTATAATTAGACGATCCTATAAGGGGGCCGCAGTACATGTCTGAATAGCAACACTGTTTGACTCATGATGTCACTTTCTCCTGTCCCCTCTCATCATATGGCCTTGGCCGTGTTGTGTTTGGAATTCAACACATGTAAAATCAGACCTTCACTATTTTCTGGGAAATCATGATAGCACCTAGGATAAATCCCCTGGGACAAACCTGACGTCCTTATGGCCCAAGAGCCAGGAGTTCTGGGAATCCCTCCTTGGACTGTTCAGCCTGGACTGTTCAGCCTGGACAAGTCACTCAGCCTTTTAGAGACTGGGGTTGTCTGGAAATTGGGTGTAAGGTATCAGCACCAACAGTGGGTTGTAATTTACAGTGTGTGAGTCACTTCCCTCTTTCTTCCCCTCTCACAACCAATCAGTACCTGAGCCTTCCACCTCTTACACATTTCTCAACTTTTTCCATGTTTCTTTGTTTCCACAGCCAGCCCCTGGCTCCAGCCTTAGACCCTCGCACCAGCCCCTGGATGGCTTCCCTGCACCAGCTCCCACAACCCTCTCACACTCACTACTTTCACAGGGATCACTTGGAACATGTTCTGTAGCTCAAAACCTTCCAGTGCCATCTCTGTGCCCTTATAGATCAAATTCCTGAGGTTGACTTAGAAGACCCTGCATGACCTGTTCCCGTCTTTATCAAGAACTCATGTCGTGCTGCTCTCCTTCTGACTACCAAAGCAGCTCATTTTCAGTAACTCAAATACATTAATAATTCTCCTTTTAAAAGATCTTGTACTAGACATCCTCTGCCTAGAACATTCTCCACCCCCTTATGCACCCCCTCCTCCGCCCCCTCACATGCTCTGCTAATCTAGATCATCCTTCAAAACTAGCTTGAAATGTCATTTCCTTGGGAAGTCCTCCTGATTCCTCCCTGCAATTATATAATTTCCTGGCAAACAGTCCTACTACCCCATAGAACATGTCACAACTCCATGAAATAATTACCTGGGTAAACATTTTTTAATTATTTTTTTCTTTTTTGGAGCCCAGGCTGGAGTGCAATGGCATCATCATAATTCATAGCAACTTCAAGCTCCTGAGCTTAAGAACTCCTCTTCCCTCAACTTCCTGAATATCTGGGACTGCAGACATACAACAGCAATACTACACCAGGCTAATTTTTCTATTTTTTTTTTTTTTTAAATAGAAATGGGGTCTCTCAATGTTGCTCAGGCTGGTCTCAAACTCCTGGCCTCAAGTGATCCTCCTGCGTTGGCCTCCCAAAATGCTGGAATTGCAGATATGAACCACCATGTGCAGCTTGGGAAAACATTTATTTAAAATTCCTCTCCTCCTCTGGACAGTCTCTTGAGCTTAGTCTTACTCCCAAAATACCACATGTGCCTTAACATTCATAAATAAATATATATATTTATATATTTTTTGAGACAGAGCCTTAAGCTGTCACCCTGGGTAGAGTGCCGTGGCATCACAGCTCACAGCAACTTCCAACTCCTGGGTTTAAGTGATTCTCTTGCCTCAGCTTCCCAAGTAGCTGGGACTACAGGTGCCCGCCACAACACCCGGCTATTTTTTTTTTTGCTTATAGTAGTCATTGTTGTTTGTCAGGCCTGGGCTGGATTCAAACCTGCCAGCTCAGGTGTATGTAGCTGGTGCCTTAGCTGCTTGAGCTACAGGTGCTGAGCCATAAATAAATGTTGTTGAGGGAATATGTTTATTATTTCTCTTTATCATGTTTTTTGTATCTGAACATTCTCAAGGGGCACTTTTGCTCTTTAATCTTCAGCCCAGTCCTGGTTGGGGAGAGACATGGCTCTGTAAAGGGAGCCCCATCCTTCGGGTTTCTTTGCCACCAAGGCCTGGTTGGAAAGCATGGTAGGAGTCAGCAAGAGTCACTTAGCTGCTGAATGTTAGAGCTAGACAGGTCATTGAGTCCTACAGCCACATTTTACAGATGGGAAAACCGAGGCCAAGAGAAATTAAACATTATGTTGAAAAGCAAAGCTAATAAATGGGGCAGTGCCTGTGGCTCAGTGGCTAGGGCGCCAGCCTTATATATCAAGGGTGGTGGGTTTGAACCTGGCCCTGGGCAAACTGCAACCAAAAAAAAAAAAAAGTAAAGGTAATAAATGAATTAAATGTCCCTAAAATATTGTTTTATCAGGCATATACATACATACATACAAATAAAAACATATGTTTAAGCATGATATGATTTGTAGAAAATTTTGTAATTTTATTTTCCTTTCTATTGACTCATTTATCCTCATAGCATCCTTGAGAAGAAGGCATTGTTTATCATCATTTTATAGATGAGGAAACAACAGGGAAATATAGGTAACTTAAGTAGGGGCAACCCAACTTAGAAGTGCCACAGCCTGACTGAACTCCTGACCTACTGGTTTGGGGGTGACTGCTTGCCCCACTGTACTCCTCCTACAAATACAAGTGTTGGTCAGGCAGCTGAGCAAAAAACAACATTCTGCTTCATTCACGTTCTGACTCACTTGGTGGCTGTGACTTCTGTAATTTACCCCACCATCTGTTAAATGAAACTGCCTCAGGTCAGAGGGTGTGATGGAAAGAGAGTGTTGGTGCTTTGGAGTCAGACTCCCCTGGGTTTAAATCCTGGCCCTAGGCAGGTTATGGGAACCAGATTTGGGACTAATTGCCTTCCCCCAGGTTTGGCCAGGATTAAGTGAGGTCATCCTTCTGAGATACAAGGAAAGCAGAAGGCACCATAAACACCAAGGACCCAAGGTCTCTGGGAGCAGCACAGTTGAGAAGATAAATGTCAGTAAAGGCCATCCATAGGGTAGGAAAAATTCAGGGAGTTGTCAGAAGGGCAGAATGAAGCCTGGGGGTGTGGGTAAAGCAGAGCCGGTCTGCAGGCTGGTGTGGATTCTACATCACCTGCAGGTCTCAGTGCCTGTGTCCCTATCTGTCATCCCCATTGCTGGTGTGCATGTGTGTGCCCACATGCACATTTGCTCATGGGGTGGCTGGGATCAGGCCAGGCAATGCCCTAGCAACATCAGCACTTTTCTGCACTATTTGTCTTTCCCATCTCTGCATTTGGATGAATGGTTAGAAAAATGTGAGAAAATGTTCGTAAGTTCCTGTGATTGCCAATCTGAGGACAGTTTCATTCTTTTTTTTTTTTTAAGGTATAGTAAGTTTTTTTTATTTTTTTATTATTATTTTTTTTATTTTTATTAGACAGTTTCATTCTTAAGGCCATTTTGGAGCTTTTGCTTTTCTAAACCGTGACTCTACAAAATATATCCAGAAATTGTTACTTTAAGGAACTTACTCAACTCAGCTGTGAATACTATCATTTTTCTGGGTACCCCTTTTGCAATCTAGAAGTCAAAATCTAAAAACACCATCCCTAAATCTTAAAAACTAGAAAATATTAATTTAGAAAGGTTGTTTATTACCAACATTTAAATTCTAATTTCATGGCAGACTCAGGAGAAAGGAAGAGGGGGTTGTAGAAAGAGGTGGCAGGTGAGCCAAGTAGAGAGACTCAGTTTAAAAAAGGAGAGCTTGTGTCATTCTGAGTGTAAGTGGGACAGAGGCCAGTGGCCTGTCAGAGCTGCTAACTCCTGAGAGGCTGTCACTGCATTTTGCCTACAATCAAGGGCAAGTCCAGGGCCAGAGCCATCCTCCCCAAACTCCCCAAACCAAGAAGAAAGCAGAAGGTGAATTACTTAATTTCCAGTGGGAAATCACCATGGTAAGGTCTGGAATGTCCCACTGGAACAGCAGGGTCCTTCCCTCCATGCATGGCGTAAACACCAGGAATCTAATGTCTGATGGGGGCACCTAGGGAAGGGGAGGTAACATTGAATGGGTCTTGTCATGGAGCTCGAAGGCAGGAAGTTCCCAAGCCAAGGTTCCCTTTCTAGGCCTGGCCCTCCTCAGTGGGAGGCGCCTGACCACACCCACACCTGTGAGTGTGCTCTCTGCTCCCATTGCCCACAAACCCCATGTGGACGGGCACGTCCTCTTTCTTAAGACAAAGCTTCCTCTCCTCTACAAAACTGTGTAGTCATAGATTCCCTGAAGATTGAAATTGGTGAATTCAAGTTAATAAACAAGATATTCATGATGGTGAAGAAATTAAGGCATTTACATATTCTTTAAAATATTTTCTCACATTTTTTATGTGTTAAGGAAAAGAAAGCAAATGATGTTTTCACCTGTGCAAGGTGGAGCGGGGAGGAAGGTGATCTCTCAAAAATTAAATTCTGGCTGCCTTTGGTTTAGTTCAGTTGTTGAGAAAAAACAAAAAAGAACCAAACAGTAAAATATGTTAGTGGACCAAGGCAGGCACAGTGGTGGGCCAGGGAGATCCCATGCTGGTGTCTCCAGGCTCAGCGTCAGGCCCTTCATCTCTGGGATCTCATCTACTCCTTGTGTCCGTGGTCACTCAGCTGCTGATGACCTCAAATTCACTGTAACCCTCTCTTCTCTCCTGGGCTTGGGACTCAACGGCCTGCAGTCCATCATCACCTTCATGACCCCAGGCATCTTAAATGAGCCACATTCAGCACAGAGGATGCACAGAGGGTGCCTGCTGCACCCACCACTGGTGGCCACTCTATGGATCAAGCCATCAAAGATAAAGCTGGGGTGAGTCACAACTTCACTTTTCCCCTCCACCCTCAAGTCTAACCTGTTACCAAACCCAGTTCTTGTGCTGGAAATGTACTTTTCCTTCCCTTTCCACCCCAACTATTCATGCCTAGGTTAAGACCTTAATCTGCTTCTTTTCTCCTGGGCCACTGCAGTGGCCTTCTAACTTGTCTTTCTGCCTCTGCTCATATTTACTCTGAGTTCCATTCCACATTGCTGCTGCAGTGATCTTTGTTCTGCATAGATGTAATTATCTTCTTAATTTTATCTTCTTAAAGTTACTTATAAAGTCCCAAGTCTCTACTGAAGCAGGCTCTCCTTGGTTCAGACCCTGTGTATCTTTCCAGATTTCCCTTTTACTTATCTTCCCTAACTTCTTCACTCAGTACATGTTTACAGGGTACTGACATTGTGTCAGGCACTATGTTAGGTGCTAGGGACATGGATGGTGGCAAACAAAACTATTATCTCACACCTGACAACTGATCTGTGATAGAGCACAGGCTGTTCCTTGTCCACGAGGCTGTTCCAGGCATTGGTGCCTTTTCTAACTTGCTCAGTCCTCTTTCCAGCTGTCCTCACACTGTGTCCTTCCCTCCAATGATGGGCTACCTATGCATCTTCCAAGACCTAGCATAGGGTCTGGTCCCTTCCTCTATGGAGCTCTTTCCTTCCACTGTGCCCCTCTGCATGTAGGGCTTTATTCATGTTTAAAGTATCCCAAGACAAGCTCCATATCCAACTTTGTGATCTTGGGCAAGTTACTGTGGTACAATGTCCTCATCTATGAAACAAGGGCAATCATGATATCAATTTCATAATGTTGTTTTGAAACATAGTATCTGATATATCAGAGGAACTCTGATAGTGGGCTCCACACCTTTGCTACCATATGGAGCAAAACAGTCTGAGAAAGTTACACAGAGGAAAACAGTGAAGTGGGAGAGGGGGAGGGGTACCTATTCCTCATAACATAAATTGATCACCTGGATCCAGCTTTTTCTCCACATCCACCCCAGGACTTTCCAGTTATATGAGCCAATCGATTCCTTTTCATTGTACCATGAGTCGAGTTTCTGTTACTTGTAAGACAAAGTCCTGACAAATGCACATGCTTTCTGAGCATCTACAGCTATGAGACAGATGCCCAAGGCTCATTGGGATCTGAAAATGAGCGAGACATGGCCCTTCCTCTCAAGGAGCCCTCAGCTTAGCAGAGAATATATGATCAGTGCATATCTTATCTTCCTAAACGCAAGAACTGTCTACCAGAAAAGTTGTTTATGCCATCAGTCTGACCCACACATGAAGAGCTTTGCTTGTTGGATCACAGTGAAGTGAATGATAAGTACCAGCTGGAGAGAATGTGGAGCACCAAAGACATGAGGGACACTACTTGGGCAAGGGTACGACCGTAGAAAATACCAAAAGTTCTACGTGTATTTTGAAGTTCTGTATGCATCCATACTGACTGAAGGACTGAGTTTAGGTTAGAAAGGAAGATTTCAGAGTCAAAAACAAAACAAAATTAAATTAAAAACTAGAAAAAGCTTTGTTTGAAGCAAACAGTGGAGGCACTGACCGGCAGTCTGAGAGATTTGTGTGGGAGCAGCATCAGGGGGCCCTGGGAGGAAGGCAAGGTCATGGTCAGGTTGAACCTCAGTGCAGGGCTGGAGGTGGATGGAATCCCAGCTCTCCAGAACATTCTGCAGAGAGGCTTTGGACATATTTGCTCAAGAATCTTCCTCGTGGGATCATTTGAAAGCCATACTTTTTATTTTACGCTAAACATTGTCAGAGGGAGCGGTGGCAGAGTCATCCCAGAACGTGAGCCAACCCGCTGGGCATGCACTTTAATGGCATTCCAGCCCTGGGGCTGGCAGCTCCCTCAGATCCCCGCCTGCCCCAGCTCCTGCCTTACCCTTACAGAGCTGGTACCGCAGGAGGGAGCATCTGTCTTCTTATCTTCCCCATAGCCAAGGTCCAGGAGGAGGCTCCTGCCTCTCCCAGCTGACCTTGCAGAGATGCAGCTGCACTGGTCAGACACAGGGGCCTTCTGACTACGCCCTCCTCACCTCCAATCTTTGAGCCTGTCCCGAGTCCCCCATTGTGGCACTGCCATAGCTGCACCTTGGCCCAAG
Organism: Nycticebus coucang; assembly: GCF_027406575.1. Lineage (NCBI taxonomy): Eukaryota > Metazoa > Chordata > Mammalia > Primates > Lorisidae > Nycticebus > Nycticebus coucang. The sequence goes on along the minus strand of NC_069780.1, from coordinate 165,117,419 downwards.
TCAGCATCATCACGTGTGTGGATTCCTCCTGGCTGGTCTCCCAGCTTCTGCCTTAGCCCTCTGCCGTGTAGCTTCAACAAAACTGCTAGAATAATCCTTTAAGGACACATTCAGATACTGTCACCCTTGTTCTCAAAGCCTTCCTGCCCTTGGCTACTTTCAGTTCTGTCTCCTTCTACCCCCATCACTGTGGCCTTTGTGTTGGCTCTTGTCCTGTCCAGGGCCTCTAACACTCCTCCTCATAACACCAGCTCCCATCTATCAGGTGAGGTGAAGATAAGCCATGGTGACAAGCAGCCTCCAAATCTCAGTGGCTTGATAACAAAAGTTTACTTTTCACTCACACCGTGCTGCTGTGGGCTGGCAGCAGGGCTCTGCTCCTTGTAGTCACTGAGGGCTGGCAGAGCAGCCGGCGCCTTGACAGTTGCTAGCTGAGCTCTCAGAAAGAGGCCCCAGATAGTCTCATGACAGCAACTGAATGGTAGGCTCAGAACCTAATGTCTCTCTTGCCATGTCTTCTCACGCTCTTGGCTTAGTCACTGCCTTTAGTCAGCCACAGGGGTACCGAAAGGTGTGGTTTGCCCATGTGCCCAGAAGTGGAAGGGGCCTGTAACTATCTGGTGAACAGCACTAACGACAGCCACAGCTGTGGACCACGCAGGGCCAGCTGGGTTGGGTGCAGTGGAGGTAGGTGGAGAGTGAGGCTGGGAGCAGGGCTGGTCACCTCAGCTCCAGCTCAGGGAGGACTGAGAGCATAGCTGAGTTTGACTGCTCATTGGTCTGAATGAGGCAGGAGAGGTTCCTCTGGTCAAGGGTGCCTTTACACAGAGCGTGAGCTGGGAGAGCCCCCTGCCCAAAAGTAACTTACCTGCTAATGTCTGCAATTCTTCCATCAGAGATTCATTCCTGTGGTTCCAGAATTGCGTTCCCCACGTTGGTTCAGCAGAACACTTTTGTTAGATGCCAAGAGGTGCTCCTTGGCCAAATAAGCTTGTGAGATGCTGGGTTAAATGAAATAAAACAGGGTTTTCATCAGCAGGCCTTCTCAGAGCCTTGTTTAATGTGCTAATGTGTGTTGTGCGGGCAGCATCTCCCCAGTTTTTAGAATTAGGAACCTTTGCCTCCATGCATGCCTCCTAAAGGTCCACTGGGCAGTGTGGCCCAATCAAGTGAACGTCTCTGAGAGGGGCTCTCTGAGGGAGAATTCAAGTAGCACAGACAAGGCCTTGGGAGACTGTGCAGCAGAGGGCTGGGGAGGCTGTGGGTCTGATGGTGGAAAGAGCAGGTGTGAAGATCAAAGTGTTCCTTTCCCCAAACAGGGACAATGACTTGGAGCCGCAGAGCCAGGGCTCCCTGCCCTCATCCCTGCATGCCCTCACCCGCAGCTGCCTTTCCCAGGGGATGCCTTTCTCCCTTCTCCTTCCTGCCCAGGGAAGCTCATTAGTCCTGCATTCCAGGCCTTGGTCCTTTGCAGGCTCCACCTTCCCAAGCCACCAACAGCACCAGGACTGTGTCTAATTGTAGTGGCTGAGCTCTGCAGTCTCTCTTGCCTGGAATGCCCTCTCCTCCCCCAGCCCTTCTCTGGCGAATTCTTCACTCACCCTATAATGGTTGGTTTAGGCAGCAGCCTCCAGGAGGCCTTCGCTGGTAGCTCACTCCCTCCACCCCAGCCTCAGCTGGATTTATTGTCCCTTCTTGAAGCTCCCACGGTTTACTACCTGCTTTAACACTGTCCTCAGCACTTTTTAATGTTCTATTTCTTTCTCTGTAATCCAGGAGCCCCCTGAGGGCTTTGTCTTTATATCTTTATATCCTCCCCTGGCAGGAGAGAGCTGCTATATGATTAATTGAATGGAGCAGGGAGTGGGTTAAATCCCCCTACATTTACACTTGAAAGAATTTCTCAACTTAAATAATCTATTCCGCATGTTCAAAAACCCCATCCTTGTTCTCATCACTGACTCCACTGGTTCTCTGATTTCCTGAAGTCTTCCCTCTGCCCCTCTCACGATCCGTCCATCCCTGCACCTCCCGTGTGACCTGTTCTTTCTGTTGCCATTCACTTGATGGCCAGGCTGCTCTGGGACATCTGGTTCCTATTGTCCTTTCTCAAAACTCATGAATGAATCTTAGAATATTAATGGTTGGCCTTCGTTTATGCTTCCCTGGAAGGAAGTAAATGCAAATATCTTGAGAAAACAATCTAATTTGACCGGTGGGAAGGTTTGGTGTTTTTTTTTTTTTTTGCAGTTTTTGGCCAGGGCCAGGTTTGAACCTGCCACCCCCGGTATATGAAGCCGGTGCCCTACTCCCTGAGCCACAGGTACTGCCCCTTTGGTGGTTATTTATTAAGGACAAGGTTAGCTTTAATGATTAACGAGAAAGGAAAAAACTAGAAGGAAACTTGAAGCAGAGGATGCAGAACATTTTTGTTGACAGCACACGGGGGCTGCTCTAAGCCCTTTCGCCTTTATGGGCCCTTTCTCCATTAAAGAAAAAAATAAAAAATTATATGACTGCATTGCAATAAAGATGAATATACTTGAGGCTTGATTTATTATTATATGTTCATTATTGTTATACTCATTTTTCCTTCTGATTTTAAAATATTTAAATCAAAATATTTTGGAGCCCCTAAAAGCATCATGACCCCTAAGCACAGCAAGCCCATTACCGTGGCCCGATTCCTTAAATGTGCAGCGCCCTGCTGTCATTCTGGGTCATCCTGTTCCTTCCGGCTAGAGTCTGTCCCCTACCCGAGCGTACCTTTGCCCCCATTTTTGCCCCTGTACATGTGACAAATTCCTACTCATACTCGGGATCTAGCCCAAATCAGCAAATTAAAATACAGAATGTCCAATTAAATTTGAATTTCAGGTATTTTATGACACTATGAGTATGTCCTACATAACACATGTCCCAAATATTGCATCAGACATGCTTGTCCTGAGAAGTTCTGCATGTCTGTCTGCAACTCAGATTTAACTGGGTGTCTGTACTGTATCAGGCAACCCTACTTGGTAGTTGTCTCTGACTCATTTTCCTTCCAGCTTTTCTTCCCCTCTGCTGCTCCCTCCCAGGCACTTGAGCCCTCTCTCCGCATCTCTGTCCTCACGCATCACACCTTCCCCCAGCCTGTGCTGCCACCCTCATGATGCTCAGCTGCCATGGGCCCAGGACTGTAGCAACATATTAATTGTCATATGGGAGTAAATGTGTGCTATCCCTTTATTTCCCCAACTGTGTATTTTCAGGATGGCTTGGCAGCATTTGGTTTTAATTTCATTCAGGATGTTGTGTGGCTAAGACTGAAGATGAGTTAACTATTGCATGGGATTGCAGTAGTACCTCTGTTAACCAAAGTGTGTTCCAAAAAGACACCTTGGGCTTGGACATTTCATTACCTGATGGAAAAGAGCTGAGACCTGTGTCCCTTCCCTGCCACTGTGCTCTGAGAAGCAAGGGTGGGCTGTGAGGAGGGGATGTCTTGGGCTCCCTTCTTTTTATGAGTCTGGTGTCAGAGTGAAAATCAGTTGTAGCCCAAGGAGGACCTTGTGTGTGAAGAAGGATCTTTCTGTTTTTGAGACTTAGGTTCAGGAAATTCTGGTTTTCAACTTTTATCTTGGAAGCAAATTGATTCTTCGAAAAGTGTTTTTTTTTTTTTGTGGATTTTGGCTGGGGCTGGGTTTGAACCCGCCACCTCGGCATATGGGACCAGCGCCCTACTCCTTGAGCCACAGGCGCTGCCCTCGAAAAGTGTTTTTAAAACTCCTTCACTGAGTGCATGCCAGGCTGCAGAGCACTTCTCTAGCCCGGGAGTTCTGTGGCAGCCTGGTGTCCAGGTCTACCAGTCTGGTATTCTTCCTCTGTCCTCAGAGCCCTGCATCCAGCAGGAGCAGTCTTGCCTCCAGAGGATTGCTGTGAGGAGGAACAAGTCCTCAGGACCACAGGCCAGGCACAGCACCCATAGGAAGAAACAACTTGAGCCCAGAAAGGATTTTTGGGAAGCATGGTGAAAGTTTTTTTTTTTTTTTTTTTATTACTAAAGATTTCCCAGCTTTCAACACATTCTCTTTTTCTCAGTTGAATGACATTTCTTTTTTTTTTGTAGAGACAGAGTCTCACTTTATGGCCCTCGGTAGAGTGCCGTGGCCTCACACAGCTCACAGCAACCTCTAGCTCCTGGGCTTAAGTGATTCTCTTGCCTCAGCCTCCCGAGTAGCTGGGACTACAGGCGCCCGCCACAATGCCCAGCTATTTTTTGGTTGCAGTTTGGCCGGGGCTGGGTTTGAACCCGCCACCCTCGGTATATGGGGCCGGCGCCTTACCGACTGAGCCACAGAGTTGATCACAGGTTATTCATTTTGTTATTCATGCTGAGCAAGACACCAGCATCCAAATACCCAGAATATTTATGTATGTGTGTTTGGAGAGAGGTGTCAGCCCTGTGGGGAGCTGCCCAACAGTTTCTGCCATTTCATTGATCTCTAGTCCAGCTTTTGACTCACCCTGAAGCTTACAGGAACAGGCAATATGACCCAAAGTGGTTTCCAGTGGCTTACCAGGTGTTATGAGAAAGAAAATAAAGCAATGAGGGTCTTTATGGTCAAGTTCATACAGAGAAATTGTCCACACTACACTCCTGGTTAAAATGTTCATCGGTCTGTTGAAGGCTCTGATAAGTTCTACAGTTATCTCTTAAACTTTAAAAATTGGGTTGAGGTTATTTAACTCAATATTTTCCAAAGTGATTTGAGGAACATCTCACCCTGTTAGTAATCCTGGATACATCTTTGGGGAAAAAAGGGAGTAGAGGTAAGCAAGAGTTTTACCATCTTTCTGTTCCCTTTCCAAGTCATTGACTTGGTACTGGAATTTTGGCTTAGACCAGAGAAAACCCTGTTGGCCTCAGCATTGCCCTCAAGCCTCTTCCAGCAGCCCTGGCAGGAGGACTGTAAATGCCTGGGTCCTTGAGTCACTACCAGTAACTGCTTCCAGACCCCAATGAAGGGACACTGTGCATTGCAAAGAGGGGTGCATTTCAGGCAATGCCACCTTTTAATAGTCACAAGGTGGTCTGTGACATAACTAAGAATTTTGTTCAAGCTGCTTCCTCTGCCTGCATCACTCATTTTTATTTGTTGGCAAAATTTCTTAAGTTCATTCTCAGTGACACTTCTAATTAAAGCAGGTTCCCTGTTATGTCTAGTATAGTATCCTGTTTGTAGTCCTTCAGCATTTATCATTGCTTAAATCACTACATATTTTACTTTTTGGAATATTGTCTGTCTCCCTCCAAATAAAATATTAACCCCACAGGGTAGAGATTTTTGTTTTGGCCACTGTTAGATCCCTTGTGCCTTCATCAGTGCCTGGTACAGTGTCCACACACCTTAAATGTGTGTGGAATAAATAAGCAAAGGACAATTGTGCAAGTTTTTTCTTACCTGGGTGGTGACCGGCTTCAGGAAGTTGATGGGCAATGCCATTGACCATTCAGTGGACTGTGTGTTATGAGGCGGCGGCTGATAATAAACCCTCATTGGATGGTTGCCTGGTCCAGCACACCAGGAAGTACAAGAGTACAGAAAGGGATAGAAATGAGTTTTTATTTGTAAAAAGTTACAAAATGATATTGTACAAAAATAAAGTCTGTAGAGAACTTTGGTTGTATAACACAAACGACCAAGACAGATCAGAGAAATCAGAACTTCCAAAGAAGTGCACTCCTTACTGTATCAGATGGTAATTGCAATGATAAAGAAAAATCACAAACTTTACCCTTTTGTGGATTTAGTGAAGCAATTTGCTTCCTTTAAAACCTGCTTTATGGTGTGTGGGTGATGCTGGGACCGAGTTGTCAACACCCATTGGATCCTATGGTCTCTTTGGGCAGGGACTCTCCATGGGAAGCTGGGCGAGGGGCTAGGTTTGTCACTGTTTTGACCAGACTGATTATAAACGAGGCCCCAGGAGATGGTGGGAGGGGGCAGAACATGGGTCTTCCGGGGCAGGTGGAGGGGATATCTGCTGCTGCTTGGTTACTTTGTAAAATTAACGTGATTATTTGAGAAAGGCCAGTGGGTCAATTATTAAATTGTCATTCTTTTGTGGCTAAGCACCGCTCGGGTGGTGATAGATTACTTCCCTGACGGAAATTCCTTTTACGAAATACATAAAGGTCAAGCTCTAATCTAAGACCTAGTGCATCGTGCTGTGTCAGGTGCCAGACAAATTCAGGGTATGAAGCAGGTAGGAGATGCCCTTCTCACCCTCGCTTTCTCCCCTCCTTACTCTTTAAACGGGCAAGCTCTGAGCCCGAGGCTGTGTGTGTGGACATACCTGGCGGAGGTGGCTTCCTCCACACCCTTCTCAGCCACCTTCTTCCCAGGAGCAGTCTGGGGGACAGAGGGCTTAGCCTGCCTGTCAGGAGGTCCCCCATGGACTCCTAGACTGCACGGGGTGGGGGCAGCTGTCCCAGGAAGGCAGTGGGGACCAGGATGGATGAAGAGTCTCCTCAGTATCTGGCAAAACCTTGGCTCCCTGACAGAATTGTTTACTTTTAGGTCAAACTACTTACTAAGAGGAATTCAGCCTTTTATATATATGGTGATGCATATCATAGATACGTGTGGAGGGGGTAAGAGCTTAAATACAACTGAAACTGGAGCATATGAAATTTCTGTCCAGTGATAGAGCAACGAAGAAATAAACCAAGTGTCAATGGTCTCTGTTGCCACCAGGAAGGGGAGCCTGCCAGGATGCTCCTTTTTTTTTTTTTTTTTATTGGGAAAATTTAATGCTGAAATCTGAGGGAAATCAATGGATTTTCTTAAAAAGGTAAAGTAAGTGATTTTTGCCTAGCAAAAAACTTTTTAATACTTTGTAAAGCATGGACCCTTGTTCCCAATTCGAATTTCCTTTTGTCACCTTTCTTTGCCTTTTGCGAGCACATGTACTTTGGCACCTTTGAAAAGAAATTTTAATAAATAAGAGAAAAAAAAGAGAAACTCATTAGTGAATGGTAATAAATAACAATAACTTAAATCTCAATAAATATTCTCTATATTTCTGTATTTGAAACAGATGCATTGCATCGAGTAGCTTCTCTGGTCACTGGTGACCACACATCAGCGGAGCTGGGTATGTAACGTCTGTCTCTCTGTAAACTGACAGGCCTGAGGTGGCTCCCTGCCCAAGGCGGCTGGGGGCCTCCCCCGCTTCTCTCCTGCAAGAATGCTGCTGAAAACCATAACTGGTTTCCTGTTTCCAAGGACATAAAGGAAATAGCTTCAGGTTTGTTTTTAATCATGAGCACAGCCTTTTTGATTCCTAGCCAATTTCTTCCCACCCCACACACCATGTTCAAAATCAATCTCCAACTCTGGTTGTAGTAGACCTCAGGCCTCAGCTTTCAACTTCAAAGGTTATTATCTCTTGTGTCTTTGCTTCCTTTTTTTGATTTGTTTTTCCTCTTCTTTCCTGGGCATGTCTCCACTGAGTGACAGAAAAATAACCTTTCCTCCTTTCAGCAGTAAAACGTAATGACAAGGAGGGACACCAGGATTCCCATTTCCCTGGTGTCCGCAGACATGTGAAAACAAACCACAGAAGATAACGCTGGTTTGGTTGAGTGCATCCGCAACTGCGCCCGGGACGGTGACAGTGGACTGTATCAGCTGAAACAATGGCAATGGCCAACCAGGAACATCAGCCCTGAGCTTCTGGTGACATCGGTGCCACCCTGGAGAATCCAGATGGCCGTTTTATCTCTCCTGTCCAGTTGTCTGTAGCTGGATCTCCTCCTACCAGGCTCCCATGTCGGCTGCCTTCCCCTTCCTCCTCCTCCTTTCCTTCCTCCTCCTCAGCCTCCTTGGTCCTCATCTTCCATTCTGGGCAAACATTTCCTGGGAACCTTGGTCCCTTTCTTTGCACTGTAGCAGGAATGCAATACACAGCAGTCTCTGGAGCCGGAGTCAGATACATCCACACCTTTTTGCGGAATGCTTTCTTAGAATATGGTAAACCAGGTTATCATCTAAAAATGACAGGTCGTCATCGAAGGCAATGGGTCTGCAACATGCCTGCCTGACTTTGTCATTCACCAGCCTTCTATTTCTGGATAAGTTTTTTAATATTTTGTCATACATTGTCTCAGCTGCATCACAAGAACCGCTACAGTATCTAAAGATCAGTTCCTCCTTGGTTTCATATCCCAAACCCAAGTCAGTGACATTTAAATGTATTGCCGTTAAGACGCAACCCCGATTTTTGCCCTTCTGGCCTCTCCGACCTTTTCCTCTGGAATTCTCGGGGTTGGCAGCTGCAGCCTGCCGATGCCGCTCTCTTCTAGGAAGCACGGCCATTTGTTTATCTGGTGACCTTTTCAGTCTTTTAATGGTAGCTTGAATAAAATCCATGACATCATCGAAGTGATCAGGGTAATCCTCTGGCATATTTGCTATTCAACAAAAAAAACAAAAAATATCACATGAGACAACAGTGATCACTTCAAGCCATCTTCTAGATCAAAGTGCCCCCTCAAGTCAGCCAAAATTGGACCCCAAACCACCAGTTAAGCTAAGTGTCCACTATACTCCTCCAAGAACAGAGGTATAGAAGAAACATGATTTAATTGGAAGAGAAGACTAATGAGATGGTGATCCATTTCCTTGTAGGAAACAAATCCTTAGAAGCACAGTTTTCATTTGAATACCATCCATGATTTTAGCAAGTTGGTAGAGAGGTTGCTGTAAGCAGGCCCATCTTTTAAGGCCATTTTTCTTGCCTGGTCACATAACCTAGAGTGGTGGTTCTCAAATGTGAATGTGCAGGAAAGTACTCACTGAACTGGCCCAACCCTTGGACACCTCAGTCAATTGTCCTGGAGAGGGCCAAGGAATCTGCATTTTTAACATGGCCCTGAGGAATACTGATGCTTATGATCCATGGACCAAACTTGGAGAAACCTCTTAGAAAGTGAAAAAAGGTGAAGCCTTCCAGCATTGCTACTTTCATCTGGAACACCCAGTGCTCTTCCCTGAAATCGCCCCTGGCTCTGCACAGCTGAGTGGGCCAAGAACCATACTGATAGAACAAATGAAGAGCTCAGGAACGCAACTAGATTTTAAAACTTCCTTTAAAAACATGAAGGGAAAAACAGCTTCTATTTCATGAAAGAAGAGACCAATTTACCACTTCCCTTGAACAGCATGACTTTAATGGAAGCCCAGAAATACTGTATAAGGGCATTTAAATGTATCTCAGCAATAAATGAACTGTGATGCAGTTTGTGGATAGATTGGGCCTGGCCCCATGGGTGAGGTCCTGACACTGCTGCAGGCTGCCCCATGGCCCCCACTGGCTGGACACAGGACAGGAGATGTGCCCTTCAGGGGGATCCCAAAGGGGAGGAATGCTAAGAGGGCTGAGACCTTTGGTAAAAGGATGAACCTCTTGGTGTTTTCTGCCATATTCCAACAGTTGCTTTGGCCAATCAAGTAAGAGAAAACTATCAGAAGAATGTAATGCATTTCTAAAAAACGAAAACAATTCAAACTCCTACCTTTTAGGCATCAGGCTTTTTATTCTCCCCTTGCCTCATTTTCAGATAATTTAGTATATTTAGGTTTAGAAGTGGTTTAGAGGAATACTTGTAGACCTCAGAAGAGTTGTTAGCAAGAGTAAGTGTTCTTTGCCAAGACTATGATAAAACACAGAATGATATATTGTGTCTCACCTATGTCAAGCTGTTTTGTCATAAACCTAACCTCTTAAAAAAAAATGCATTAAGTATCCTAAGTGTAGAACAAACTCTAGCAAAGGCAACTTAACCACAAAGATGTGTGTGTGTAGCATATAAAATATATGATATAAAATAATGAAAAGATTGGGGATTGGAATTCCAAGAATCTCTTTTCATCAATAATGAACAGATTGGGATTGGAATCCAAACAGTCCCGGTTGTCTGATATCCAAAATTTAGAAATGGCTGGTTAAGCTGCACAGAAGTCTCAAAGTCACTTCCACCCTGGTTGAAGCCCCACCATCTCTTGCCTGGATAACCACAACAGCCTCTAAACTGGTCTCCCTCATCCCACCCTTTGCCTCACCCAGCACCCAGAGATATTCTTAAAACGAAACTTAGATCATACCTCGCTCCCCTCCCCTCAAAACCCTTCAAGGCTCTCTGATCCTCTTGGAGTAACAGTGGTTCTGCCAGACCTGGCCATCCCATCCCCCTCCTCAGCCTGCTTACCTCGGCTGTCTTTTTATCCTACTCCCTCCCTTCCAGCTGCCCTGGCTTCTCAATCTGGATTATTCTTTGCTGTGGGAGGTTATCCTGTGCATGGTAGGGTGTTTAGTTGCATCCCAGGCCTGTACCCAGAAGGGGCTAGTAGCATCCGCCCCACCTACCTCCTAGCCATGACAAACCAGGATGTCTCTAGTCTTTGCAAATGTTCCCGGGGGTCGGGGGAGGGAATCATCTGGGTTGAGAACCACGGCTCAAACAGCCAGGGACTCAGGGCCTTTGTGCTATATCATCTTCAAGTCTTCAGTCAAATGCCACAGTCAAGTCCCATCCTGCCTCCCTGTTTAAAGCACAGCCCTCCCCAGCCCCAGTCAGGTCCCCAACCTGCTCTCCCTCCCTCCCAGTATAAACATTACTACATTCTAACACGCTATCCAGCTTATTTCTTGGGTTTGGTATTCCTTGTCTGTCTGCTCCGATGGAATGTCAACTCTAAGAGGCAGAAACTTAGACTTGATAAATCCCAAGTACTTCAGAGTAGGATCTGGTGTGATAAATGTAGGTTAAATGAATCAGATCACTTTACAAGGCAGAAAGCAAGAGTTCTTAATTTTTTAAGGGGATACAGGGACTTTAGCTGACAACTGCACTGTTATGAAATGAAATCTCCAAAATAACAACTTACATCACCTGGGAAAGCCATTCTGCCCTGTGTGGCAGGATCATTGCCCCCTGCCTGCTGAAGAACCATCTCCAAACTGACTTTCCGTTTTTGGCTTCCTGCAGTTTTGACGAGTTACTTTCAGGCCACCTCAGCCTGGGTCCCCCACTTTCTCAAGGGGGCCTGGGGGAGCATCTTAATTTGTCCTTTCATTTGGACTCCTTTCTAGCTGAACTTCCCTTAGGAAATTTTCTTTAAAAACAGAGCAAAACAAAAACCTGTAAATCACTCTGATTTATAGAAACAAATGACTTATTTTAAAAAATGAGCTGCTTATGCTATCAATGAGATTTCTTTCAATTAAAAGCTATTAAAGAGGAAAAAAAAGCTATTAAAGAGGAAACAAATACAAGTGTACCCAGTTTCAAAAAAACATACTTGTATAGAAATCTAAAATACAAGAGTCTTCAAATTCCAAAAAATAAAAAAGGCTTTTTGCTTTGCAAAAGAACTCACACTGTCAGCTCCCTGGGCTCTAGTCAAAAATTCCTAGATAGATCATTAACTTAGGAACCTGGGAACATAAAAAGTTAAGATTAATAGCCAACTGAAAATCAGAAATGAGGATGAAACATGACTAAAATTTTTATGTAACTTAATGGGAAAACATTTGAGCTGGAAAAGTATAACTCACACTGGTTTAGAGACTCATTAATCTATAAATTACATAATTTTATGTTACTAGAGTTATGATAAGGATTTGAATCTGCATTTACAGTTGTCTTATTTACCTACAGATACTTTCCGAGTTCTCAAGAAACACTCCTGCCCACTTGATCGTAAAGACATTTGACTTCATTTTGACTATCTGGCTTTGCTTGCCAGATAAAATACAAAATGCCCAGTTAAACTTGAATTTTAGATGAATAGCAAATAAATTTTCAATATAGATAATCCCAAATATTGCACAGGACAAATATTGTGATATTTGGGAATACTTATATTTCATTATGGAAAATTTATTCCAATTTCCTTATTTTGAATTCCCCTTGTCCTTTTCAGGGTGACCCATATAGATAAGCAATGTGAATGCACAAACTACTCATGATTTTTAATGATGTGGTGAATAGATTACTACCTCTGAGTTAAAGGCTTCCTGGTAATGGTGGGTCCAAGTCATAATAAATTTGTCCAAACCCACAGTATGCACCACACCAAGAGTGAACGCCAGTGTAAACTATGGACTTTGGGTGACTATGATATGTCAACATATTTCTTCAGTTGTAACACACATACCCCTCTGGTGGGGATGTTGATGACAGATGGGTTATGAATGAGGAGGGGAGGGATATACAGGAATGCTCTGTACCTTCCTCTCAATTTTGCTGTGAACCTAAAACTGCTGCTAAAAAACAAAGTCTGGGCTCAGTGCCTGTAGCTCAAGCCAGTAAGGCGCCAGCCACATACACCAGAGGTGATGGGTTTGAATCCAGCTCAGGCCTGCCACAACAAAAAATGGATGAGCATTGTGGTGGGTGTCTGTAGTCCCAGCTACTTGGGAGGCTGAGGCAAGAGAATCACTTAAGCCCAGGAGTTGGAGGTTGCTGTGAGCTGTGATGCCACAGTACTGTATACCCAGGGCAGCATTGTACCCAGGGTGACAGCTTGAGGCTCTGTCTCAAAAACCAAACCAAACCAAACCAAAAAAAGTCTGTTAAAAAAAAAAAAAAAAAGTGCTTCCTGGCATGTGGCTAATGAGAACTCCTCCCTTTGATAGGAAAATCTCCCTCATAGCTCCTTACTAATGTGGAAATATTATTTAAGCCTCAAGTTCAGGCCATAGGAGATTCTTACTGAAGTGAAAGTGTTTTTTCCTCCTTTATATTCTTGAAAAATAGAACAACAAATATTTATGCTGAAAGTTTTACATGGATATGCATTCTAGAAGCTAGGAAGGGGCAACACTATATTTTTCAAACCACAAAGCAACTAAATTCCTAATACCAGGACTTTTGATGCCAGTTGAGTTCATTCATGGACAAAGTCTCAGTTTTTCAATGTTGAGCATTTGGTGGTGGTGGGGAGGGGAACCTCTCCAGAGGGGTGCTGGCAAAGCTCACTGAGCCTGTCCTTAAGAATTCTGTCTGTTGCCTCTAACCCACCCAGGCAAGAAACTCCCGGTGATGAACTTTGCTTCATCAGTCTTCCAAGAACTCACAGAGCTGATGGGGAAGAGGAGGGCTTTGGGTTTGGATTAGTAACCCTACAATAAGACTTAATTGCATATCACTTTCTTTTTCATCCTATAAAGGGGGTTGGCAGGATGTGAGCTACACAAACGGCTCTCATTAGTTTTAACTTTGATAGTGAAATACTTGCAAACAAACCACAAAAGAGGAGCATCATTAAGAAAAAACAGGACAAACTTTTGCTCATTTCCTGGTCCCACTAGGAGGATATATCTTGGAAAACATGTCTGCCTAAAAGCTAAAGTTTTTGAAAATTTAAAATGCTCAAATGCATTTAAGCCATTCTTCAGAGTGCAACCAAATATTTTGGCATTATTCTATTTAAAGTATTTTAATTTTGATGTGCCCTTTGTATAAACAGGGTTATTTAAACAAATGGAACCTTGTACTGGGGCACCACTCTGGGAACAAACCGTTCACTGCAGACTCTGCTTCCCTCGATTATAGGGGAGAAGATAGTAATGTCTTGGGAACAAAGGACTAGGATAGTGACTATTTTGTAAAGTCAGCTGAGCTTTTATAGAAGCAATGGTGAGGGCTTAGAGTACTGCTATTAATAGCTGAACTAAAAATTACGTAATTCAGAATGTTACCTTGGTTAAACTGGCATCAGTGGACAAAGTATTTTCCCAAAATATCAAATTTCTCTTTAAAAAGTACAGGTTGATTATATTTAAATCAAAGGGTTATTTTTATATTCATAGCTGGATTGTTCCTCTCCTCACTCTGCCAGGCTGGTCTAAGATACCGTTAGCTTAAGTCTGCAACCTGTGGGCCCAAGAGGTGGGCAGCATGAGGCTGTCAATGAAGGGCAAAGTGGCGAGGACGTAACTCCTTACCTAGAGTGGGAGGGGGCTCTGAGGGTCCAGGAAAGAGAAGGCCTCTCCCTAGTACCATGTGTATCTCTCTGAGAAGAGAGGTCTTCCAGTCCAGGCTCAGTGGATGCAGGGGCCCAAGAGAGAGGGCCCAGGTGTTTTTTGCTCTGGGAGAGATGCCCTCTCTATGTCACTGTAAAGTGTCCACTTCTGTGTCTGGAAGGCAAAGCCTAATATACTGGGGTGCATAGGGGTGAGCTATTGCCTGAGCTGTGGCCACACAGGTGAGGTATGTCCAGAACTAGTTCCCAAGTGCTCTCATGCTGGGTACTGCCAGCTCTGGGCTGGGGATGCTAGGTGTGAGGCCACAGAATGCTGCACCTGCTGCCTAGGTGCTGAGCTCTCTGTCCTGACACGAAAAGCTTCCCGTGGAAGGCTGTCCAAAGACGAGAGGAGCGTGGAAAGCCCCCTGGCGGTGGGAAACATTTAACACACTGACTGCCACACACACTAGAAAAAATTTTTTCCTTGGGGCCATGGTGTTTTATTAGGTTACGAGATACGTGAGTTATATACGCTTCACAAGGCCCCGGGCTCAACACTAGTGTACGTTAAATACAACTCACATGGCTGTTAATATATTAATCTGATATGCTTAATATCAGTACAAATTGCTCTGTAGGCCAAGTATCTGAAAAATAGTTCATTCTTTCCCTCCCACAAACATGCATGCATATATGTATCTACACAGTGACACACAACATATACATGCATAGGTATATGAAAAGATCAAACTAGGATTGATGTGATTTTTCAAGAGGAATCACAACTAATGTCATTTTGGGGGAGAATAAGTTATTTTTACCTTTGAATAAGATACAAATGTGTTTTTTTTTCGCTAACATTGAAATATTATTGTAAGGACTACATAACTGAGTCTTACCTTTCCCATTCCTCACACTACAAAATTTCATCACAGTTTCCTTGAAGCACTAACAAATATTGCCAATATAAAGCTGGAATAGATACCTACTTTCATAGAACAGTAACTTTAAACCCGACAACACCCCTGCAAGGCTAAAGTAACAATTGGATATTAGCTCCACTTTATAGCTTGAGAAACTGAGGCTCGCCTGACCAGTAAAGGTGGACTTGGTTCATTTTCAAAGCTCAAACTCATTCTACCATTGCATGCTGCCTTTCAAAGTCAAATTCTGCTACCATAGTGCTTTTCCAGACCTGTGGCATACAGTAGGTAAATTACTCTGAAACAAGTGCAAGATATGTTGGTTTCATCAATACATGTTTACCAAGTTCAGGATATTCCTATGAAAGTATAGTGAGAACTACATTTTCTGTTGAAAAATTCAGTATGAAGTTAGGTACATTAGGCAGATTCTAAAGTTGGGCTGCGATGGGCCCCAGAATACAGTAAATGGTTTCTAAAGAGGGGAATGTCCTGCCCTGTAGGGGCATCCCTCCACGGCCCAGTCCTGCAGATTACTCTGAGGCAGACCTGGCCATTTCCCAGTTCAAACCGGAAAGGCGGCAGCCAGCGTGGCGGCACAGACAGAGCGGCCCCATCTCCGGAAGCTCCTCAAACTTACTCTGGCACCAAATGACAAGCTGGAGAGGACAGAGCCCTGGATTCCAGTCTTGAGTCAATCCCTGACCAGCCACATGACCTTGGACTAGTTGCTTAACCCTTCTGAGGTCAACTGCTCTGTGGGGCTCTCCCCAGCTCTGGGGCCCTAAGATGTGGACAGTCTATGTCTTAGCAGGAAAGTTGTGTCACACATGTGCTTTCGGTCACCTCTGTCCAGGTAAACACCACCTTCGGCTGATGTCCCAGCTGCACTCAGCTCAGCCACCATCAGCACTGGTCCCATGAAGCCTGACAGGAGGTATTTTAGGACCTACCCGGTACTCAACCTCTTCGGTTTACCTCTTGGCTCAACATCTCTGCTACGTTTAAAATAATCATCACCAACCCTCTGTCAAATTGTCAAGTCATCTTCCTGTGCCCTATTTAAAGAGAGATAAAAAGATGTGCAGAGAGGACCCTGTATTCGCATCTGAAAACTCCGGATTCTAGGGTGAGGCATTCTTAAACCTCAGTTTCCATCTGTAAAAATAGAGACGGACCTGATGACCTCTGACAGGACAGAACCACACCAGCATGCTATAATTCCCTCAGTCACCACCACCCCAAACTCCAACACTAAACTTGATATTGTCTTAGAATCTAAATTTTGTTCATTTCTGTTTTTGCTGCTTCAAGTATGTTTAGATCGTGCCCTGCTCATGACTCCAAAGCTAAAATCGCCCACTGCTATTGGTACAAACTGGGAGGTGAGAGCCCCACAGCCTGTCCTGGAAGTCTTGCTCTTATTTGATCTTGAGGGACCTCTAAAATGTGCAGTGTGTGTCCATAAGAATGTTCCAGTTCTCTGAAAAGTTCCTTTCAGAGAACTTTAAAACTTTCAAAAGTTTTAAATAGTAGTTTTGTCACCTATTACTATTTAAAAGTGATGATTTTGCCACTTATTTGAAAAAGAAATGGCCTAGGTCGCTAAGCGCTGATGGTAACACATCTTACATCATGTAATGAACATTCCTGCTTTCCTATTTTGGACACAGAATTCATCTAGCATTAGATAGAATGTCCCGATCACAGGCTACTCTTGGGTTAACTTACAGAAGCATCCACAGCATCTATTTTTCTAAAGGCAACCAGGAACTGAGGCGATTTACTAAGTCTCTGTCACCATTCTCAGTGTGTCTCTCCATGACAGTGGTTTGTTGACAATAAGGCATGACATCGGTTTATTTGAAAAGTATTTGTGTTGTAAAAACACCAGTGCTTTGTCGTTTTTTAAAAAAGCATTTCTGGATTCTCTCAAGGCAGAAGAAAAAGACCAATCAGAATGCAAAACACTTCAGCATCCAGAAAAAATAGCCTTGGATATACTTTTAAAAGCCACTTTGCCCACCAAAATGCCGTCTTATTTACCATCTCCACCCACTCTGACCAACACCATATGCACTTACTAGCTATGCTATACCTTGAACTATTATCCTAAAACTCAACCAAGAAAACCGGCAATAAATGTGCTAGAAATTACTGCATGAATACAAACAGCTAAAAAAAGCCCACTGGGGAGAGACAGGCAGTATATTTCTCTGGTTACTCAGGTTCCAACTGCCTGATTCTGATTTCTTTGCATGTGGTCTATGGTTTTATTATTGTTATGCTAATACAGCATGGTCCCCCTGGGGGCAAAAGGTCCATTTCTCTGCTTTTAAGTCAGAAAAACACCCAGCAGGGTGTTCATTTGTTAGCTAATCCATGAACACCTGGTGTGAGCTAAAAGCACTCCACAGTTGGTAGTAAACACCCCACACTAACGAGCACACACCAGGAGCTCTGCTCCGCCCTTATAAAAACTTGACAGGGAAGGGTGAGTTACCCAGTAAAATTAAGTGCACAAAAATCCACTTGGGAAAATAATTCCTGTGGTGTTATCAGAGGCAGGTGAGTGAGGGAAGACTCCGAAGGAACTTACTAGAAAGTCTCTGCTTTTTCTTTTCTGCATAGCCCTGGCCCCCAGCCAGAGAAGCCAGAGGATCCTACTGGGATTTTGTACTCAACTTCCCTCAGCCCTTGAGGAACGAGCTGACTGGCTGACCAGTAGGTAAAAGGAAGGTTGAGGTCCTTAGTGATTTGGGCAAGCAGAAGGGGAGACTAAGATAAAATAACAGGAAAACACAGGGTGAAAAAATGTTCTTTATCATTTGAAATTATATGATAGATTCCTGTGGTCAGATATGAAGAGGGACTTTCCACCCCTAGTGAATGAATTTACTGGAATCTCAAAGACTCTTTAGATAATCAGATATGGGTATCATTCTAAAACCACTGCATTTGCAAAGCCCCATTTCCTGATTTTTCTGTTTGCTGACTTTCTGATGCAATCAGAAGGGTTATATCAGAGTGCCCTGGGCTGCCAGGAAGTGATCTTAGGTTGCACTCAGGCTACCCTAGGTCAGACCCTAAGTTGCTTACCCTTGGAAGCCCTGATCTCCCCATTGTTAAAATAGGCATAGTCATGCCTTTACTTTCAAATTAAGATGAATATGATCAGGCTGAGAGTCATGATTTATGCCTGTAATCCCAGCACTTTGGGAGGTAGAGGTGGGAGGATTGCTTGAGGCCAGGAGTTAAAGAACAGCCTGGGAAATATACATAAGGAGACCCCATGTCTACAAAAAATACAAACATTAGCTGGGCATGGTGACACACACCTGTGGTCCCAACTACTTGGGAGGCGGAGGCAGGAAGATTGCTTCAGCTCAAGAATTTGAGGTTGCAGTGAGCTATGACGATCCACTGTACTCTAGCCTGGGCTACAGAGGGAGATCCTATCTCAAAAAAATAAATAAATAAATAAAAAGATTAATATGATACTGTAAGAAAAGACTTCAGCTCAGTACCTGGCCCCACAGAAAGTATTTAACAAATGGTGCCTAAAGTAAGTCAGGGTGGTTGTCACGGCTGTGCTAATTCTTCAGTGATGTTCACACAGGGGACAGCAGCACAAAGATCAGACCTTACAGCCTCTAGAAGAAATAAGATTACCCCCAAAGGGATCCAGACACTAGTTCCTTTTCAACATGTTCTCTGGGGAAACCTCTGTAGTGGCCTGCAGCTCCTGTCCTTCTGTGGACAGAAGGTGCAGGCCTGTCTTGGGAGTCTGTGTTCCCCCAAATGCTTGATTATTGACCACACAATGTCAACAGATCCCACAGCCCATGAACAATATTTATATGTCCACTATGGCTTAAAGCAGTGTCCTCAAACAGAGGTC
The DNA here is from genome assembly GCF_027406575.1 of Nycticebus coucang. Taxonomy (NCBI): domain Eukaryota; kingdom Metazoa; phylum Chordata; class Mammalia; order Primates; family Lorisidae; genus Nycticebus; species Nycticebus coucang. The sequence goes on along the minus strand of NC_069780.1, from coordinate 165,098,574 downwards.
CATGCCCCTCTAGGGGTATACAAAGACTTTCTGCAGTACCCATGAGTAGTTTTAAGGGACTCAGTGTCCATTTCCTCAACTTCCACATGTGCTGTGTCCTAAGACCCATCTGCCTGCAAATGCTTCTGCTGTAGGCTCTCCTGGCCCGCTTCCCCCTCTCCCCCTTCTATCTTACTGGGAGACAGCGTGCTTCTCCCATCCCACTCTCTCTACTGTGGGGTCCTGTCCCGGGATAGAGACCTTCAGGTGCACACAAAGGCATCAGGCATGCATGACGCCCCGGGACAAACCGTTACTGTGCTCCTTAAGAGGACATAGCAGCATGAATGTAGTATTCCAAGGATGTTAACCGGAATCTGATCACGTGGCAGTAACCAAACAAAGCCAAACTAAAGGGCAGTCTGGGAAATAGCAGGCGACAAAGTCTGAACTTTTAAAAAATGTCAACATCATGGGGGAAAAAGAGGCTTGGGAACTATTCTAGATTAAAGAAGAATAGAGACCAGATAGTCAAATACAATTTAGATTAAAGAAAATCATGAAGGACATTATTGCCACATTTCGGGAAATTTGAGTATGGGCTATGTACTGGATAACAGTACTATATCAGTGCTAAATTTCCTGAGACCCATACCTGAACTGTGGTTATATAAGACATTGTCCTTGTTCTTAGATGGTACATGCTGATATATTTAATGTTATGATGTTTGCAACAAATTCTCAAATGGTTCAGGAAAAAAATGAGGCCAAATGCTAAAAAGAGGTCAATCTTAGTGAAAGGCATGTGGGTGTGCACTGTACTATTAGCACTTCTGAGAAAGACGTCACATGAATAAACCAAACCGAGGAATAATGATGTGGCAGCCCCACCTCTCATTCTGGCCAGCTCTCACGGCAGGTCATGGGGCTTTATCTGCTTGTCTGTCCACCATCCATCCATCTATCCATCTTATAATCAGGATCCAGAAATGGGATGGTTGTTGCCATAGGGTGTACATTAACATGCATTTTGAATTGAAAATGAAGTCAGACCTTTTCTGGTCTAAACACCAGTTGATTTGTCTGATTAGTTTGATCGTTTCCCATGAATTCAGTTAATTAAACTTATATATTTAAAGCATATACATATACATATACATATACATATATATATGTGTATATATATATATATATACACACAGTTCCCCAAAAGGGCTGGAAATGGTGTCTGGTACAGCTATTTAAAATTTGGATGAAAAGTTTTAGAAACCTTCAAAATGTACAACCTTCTTATTTGTAAGTTTTCAGGTGAAAAAATTTGAAGACTGTGGACTTTTAAAGTCAGGCGTTTCTACTTCAGTTATCTTAGTAAAATCATACAAAACTGTGTTTTGCCTCTACTGACCTAACTAGTTGTTTCCCAGTGGTGACTCGAACCCTGCTTGTACAAGCCACCTCCTATTCCCACTGCAGTAGAGAGCCATGGCAGCACTTGTGCAGTCACATCGATGTCTGCATGGACGCCCCCTCCCTGGGCAGAATGGCTGGGAGTTGAGAACTAGCATCACTACAAGGCCTTCTACAGGCACTACCAGGCACTTAAGAAGACCCTGCTCTGTGGCAAAGAGTGTGGGAGCCTTCTCATTGCAAAAAACATTCATATTATAGGAATACTTAGAGAAATTAGGTTTCTCTTCTGAAAACATCCTGGACCTGGACTTTGAAGTAGCCATTAATAATGGTAACCTAGGCCCATTGTGGCCCAAACAGAAATAAAAGAAAAGATTTAATAGTCTAAAGGAATTTAATAGTCTCTGTGAGACTGCATAACATCTAGTACATGATAAATATTTAACATTTTCTCCTTCTTTTTCTCCTTCCCTCTTTTTTGAGATGGAGCTATCTCTTATGTTGGTTGTGCAGGCTGGACTCAAATTCCTGGGCTCAAGTGATCCTCCTGCCTCAGCCTCCTGAGTAGCTGGGACTACAGGTATGGGTTGTACTTGCTTCCTGACTGAGTGGATTAGTTAAATAACAAGTATTTTAATCAAATGAAGGTGCTATGTACTGTGCGTACTAGATAAACAAAAATGAAAGGGATATTAGGATGGAAAAATACTAGATAGCTTTTATTTCTGTATCAGCTTAAACAGAATCTTGTGAGCATATTGCTTTGCTTCTTGGATCAGCCTAACGTCCTAAGACTGGCCAATTCAAATTTTAAGCCTTAAATAGATTTCTCTAAACAGCAACAGTTTGAAATAGGTTTCCAGACTGGGGCCAGAGTGAGATTTTGTTCTCAGATCTCAAGTAATGAATCAATGCCTCTTAAAAGAGTTTGATATGTAATTTCTTGTTGCCAAGAGACCCTTCCCACGTAGCAGGCCTCCTTTCCAGCTTGGGTATTTTGTTACAGTATTGTTCATTCATACAGTCCCTAAGTAGTAAGAAGCAACAGATGGATAGAGCTCATTTATTCTGAATTCTACATCCCATAATATCATACTTGAAAGCATAACATATAAGCAGTTAATTGCACTATAAGATTCCTTAGCTATATAGTGGTGGTCAGACAGTTTACTAAAGTTTACTAAAAGTTTTTGCTGAGTTTATGAAATAAATTAAATGCCCAGCTGGGATCATTAAAAACAGAAATGCTCCATCTCAACACAGGTGGCCTCCAACTCATAACTCTTATCACTTCCATAGAAGGATCTCACCCTGCCCCACCTCGCTTCTTCTCACAGGGGAAGACGGTCTCCCTAACATGACCATGGGAGTCTGGTGGGAAAAATTCCATAGGAAATATGTGGGCTTAGAAACAGGGGAAGGGACAGAGCTGTGAAACCTGGGAAGAGCTAGGGGCAGCTGACCCAGGGGCAGAATCCCAGGCAAGACTGGCCTGCCTACGTGCTGACCAACCAACTGTGGGGCTCAAAATAGCCTCCCCGCAAGGCCTGCATTTCTTTTACTCAATACTGTGTTGTGCTGCTTGAAATTCCACCATTTAGAGCAGCATCCTGGCAGTTGTTGCAGAAGAAGGGACTTCACTGGGTGCTAAGGAAGGGGTCACTGGAAGTAGGAGGGTGGCAAATAACAACTACAATCGCTATTTATGGAGCACAGGTTTTATAAAGTAATATCTCATTTAACACTCTCATCAGTCTTGCAAGGCAGGCTTACTATTATCTCCATTTTACAGTGGGGAAACTGAGGCTTAAGAGATGTTGAATAACAGTTTACAATCTTGGTTAACGGCAAGGCTGTCAGATCATAACAGATGAAATCCTGGTCTGATATGAATGTGTTACCTTGAGCTCTTGCTTGCTGAACCCCCCCTCCCCCCGATTGCTTGTTCTATGCTCTCCTTTTGCAGATTATGGGACATGGCACCCAGGGCAGAGACTCTCTCCTACTAATACTGTGAATTATAGTCCAGTTACATTGTGATTTACATAGGTTTTTGTGGGCCAGACTGAGAACTTGATAGCTTGATTTAGAAGACAGTTTCTATATTTTTGTGATCTGCTACTGAACTGGTGGACTATAATCCCATTATACTACAATAACTTGGCAATTATCTATAATTACAATTTAACATCACTCTTCTAGTTGGCTTCCAGTGGTACAAAAAATTAAGCCCACCTTACCAGCTCAAGGCTCCTTCATGTTTAGTTTTTCATGTACATTTACTAGAAAGTATGTTCCATTAGGACAGGGACTTTCTGGCTAGTAGGCAAAGCAAGGTAGCCTGAGCACCTAGGACAGCGCCTGGCACACACAGGCATACACTGACTGTTGAATAAATATGTGCATTTAGATTGCAGATTTTTAAAACTGCATACACTTGATATATTTGTGAAATATATTTAGAGTTGAGATATAGAGTATGACTGCATCATTGGTTGAAGACCTTCCTCCCAGGTATAGTGTTTTTCTCTTCCCATATAAAGTACATTTCAGGAGTTTGGGGAAATTGGGCCCAGCTTCAGCAGACCTGCCTCCTGCTATCATGGAACTTTAGTACTTTGGACCAGTTGATTTTCCTTGTTAGGTCTCAGGAGCAGAGTTTGCTTTCAACTCTAAAATGCTATGACATCTGAGAGTTTCACCTTATAGATTTCTCACACTTGTTTTAATTGCCCTTTGGATAAGATATTGGCAAAAAAACAAAATAAATGAACAAAGATAGCTAAAGAGAAATTATGCAAAAGGAAAACCACAATTCCTTGAGTTTAGACAAGTCAGAAGTTGCTATAGGAGGCAGCCATGGACTGTGCACTTTATAGTCAACCTCTAGGCAAGAAAATTAGCTAATTACAAATTCTGTTAGTTTAGTTCATACTGATATAATTCAGGGTGTTTCATTTACATTGGAACCAGCAGAACATATGCAGTCTCAAAGATGAGTGTGTGCACCAGGTAGGGTCCAGTTCCTATTCAAAAAGCACAGAAGGACTTAATGTGGCAAATGATCTGCTCAGTCACTAAGATGTAAGCATATGATGGGAACTAGACGAACCAGAATTTATGGTAATTTCTTTTTGTAAATGAAATGCAGTGACTTAATGTTTTTCTATATAAGCCTTAACCAGTTGCCCTGTGTACGGTATAGAATATAAATATCAGCACTGTGACAGGGGCGTGTTGACACTCGTTGAGTGTTCAAAGTCTGCACACTGTCATTATTTTGCCTTCTCTGCACTGACAGCTTGCTACCAAATTGAACATACCTGGAAAGAAGTCAATTTGGCTTAGAATGAGCTCAGTTTCTCTTTGGGAACGTCTTTCAGGTTTCCTCTAGGATCTATTAGGTCTTTCCATTGATAAAACAGAATGGGGTGTGTTCTGCTGCTTCAGATTGTAAGCAGAGTAGTCTGAATCTCACTTTTTGATGACATAGCATTAGTTTTAGAAAAAGTAAGTAATCATTCCCCCTACAACATGCCCCCCCACCAGTGCTAACTTGCTTGCTTTGTGACTGCCATATCTTATATAAGCCACAGATTTTCTTAGGTTATTACTTAGCCGAAGTGATTCATCCCTGGCTATACAATAGACTCACCTGGGGGAACATCTAAAAATCCAGATGCCCAGGCCACACCCCAAACCTAGCAAATCAGAATTTACTGGGGTGAGGCCCATCAGTATCTCTGATGTGCCCCAGGTGATTCTAATCTCTTAGGAGCATTTTCCCAAAAGACAGTTAGGACAAGAGTGTGAAGGCCAAGAGGCAAATCTCATAGCCACTGGCATTGTGAAGCAGAAAGGCCGGCCTTACAGACTGTTCTTTGAGTTCTAGAACAATTAAGTCAAAGTCATCATGTTGGTTGAAAGAAGAACAAGAAGCAGGAGACAATATTAAATGAGTTTACCTACATAGGTCACTAATATGACAACTAAAACTCCCTGAATTAATCAAGTTGTAATCATGCACAGTCATTTTTCTCTCTAGAACACTGAGGTTAGAGAACCATTATCTCACCATGTTCCTATTCCTCTCACCTGCCTGGGCAGTTGCAATGAAGAATCAGTTACTCAACTCTTTTGGGTACTGCTTTGAAGACAATGGTACTAGGGGCATTTTAAGTTTCTATTGAAGACACATTTACATACACTAAATTTGCAACTGAAATGAAAATCCTTAAAAATAGGTTTATACAGTTAATGGATGGAAACTCTTGGAATGGGCACTTTAATTTCAAGGGATTGACCATGTCCTTTCTAACCCTAAATCACTCTTGAAATCTTAATTCGCTTTATTAAAATATGCACTTTTCCCCTTTCTTGGGATTTGTGGAAGAAGATGCTTTTGTTTCTGTAATTACCCATAAGGAAAGCACATCACATGTAATGGGGTTGTTTCAGCCCATCGCCACTGGGTTTGGGGCACTCCTAGCATATGGCTGACTTGCCCTGGACTTCTGCTGTAGTTGTGAGGACAGTATTTTTCCAGCTCAAAACAGCCAGAGGGATAATTGGGGGCGGGGTGAAGGGGGGACTAACGAAAGTGGTATCCAGGCTACAGTCAGAGCTCACTATGGCTTTATTTTGGGGTTGTGTCAAATGGTCTATTACTACCTTTGTTACCCTCATACCTCCCAGATAGCCTCTAGAACTTGTAAGGCAGCATGCCTTCCTAAGGCAGCAAACTGCTGAAGAGTAGAGCATACATCACGAGTGACCTGCCCTAATTGGCTTGCTTCTAAAACATGCTAATTTTTGAGAGGTAAATCGCAGACTTATTTTCTGCTAAGAATAACCTGTTCTTTCCTTAAGAATTAGCATTGTCACATGTGGCATGAGATACAGCTTTTTCCCTTGTCCTTAGCCAGTACTATTTACGGTTAAGTCTTTCTAGAACCGGAACTGTTCTGAACAGATTTGACACTATCCAGATGCTTGTTCTGGAAACCGAGGCCTTTCCGTGTTTTCTCTGTCTCTGGCTTAGTTTTGTGAAAAGCTGGCTCTTCTCTTGCAGGCACAGTTTAGGATGAAAGTACAATAGTTTTCAGAATTAAGCACAATCAGGCACAGCAAGACAGATAAAGGGCTCTGGAAAAAAGAAAACCTGGGAGCATATATAGGGTGGGGAAACAGAGAAAAGGGGACAAGTGTGTGTGTATTCCTGTGGTGGCGGCGGCGGCAAGGGTATTTGCTAAAAGGACAGCAGAAAAACTTGATACCCTCTGAGATGGGCAAAGCAACACGTGTCATTTTCGGCCCGGTGCGCGGCTGTCTGCTGTGGGGAGGCCACGCAGCCGCCCACGCTGGCTCTGGGTGCGTGCGTGAGTGCGTGCGTGCGGGGTGCTAGGGGCTCGGCCGGCGGCCCCCCGCGGGGAGGGAACGGTTCTTACAGTCACTGCTCAGCGCCAAGGGCGCGCGGCGGCGGCCGAGGGAGCGGTCTTCGGCGGGCGCCTCGGGAGGCCTCTTACCAGCGGGCAGCGGGAAGGAGGACGCGGTGTGGAACAGCACCAGGCAGACAGCCACGACATCCCATAACTTCATCTTAGAGTCCCGTCCGGCGGCGGCACCTGCGCGGGAGGGCGGGGAGAGAACCTTAGGCCTGGGCGCCAGGGCCGCGGCGCTGCCTCGGCTGCTGCATCCTCGCGGTCCCCGCGTCCCCTCCGGCATCCCCCGCTCTCTTTCCTCCCACCCCGGTGCGCCCCAGGAACTGCTTGCACGCTGGTTTCAGAAGTCAGCTGCCCTCTACCACCCGGTCCAAGCGGTCAGAATTTCGAGCAGGGCCGATGTCCCCTCTGGTAAACTCTCCAAGACCCGACACCAAAGTTCCCGTCCAGTCTCCACTATTGGTGAGCAACATTCCCTGGGGGACAATCAGGCAGCCTTCACCCAGCGCGCTCTGCCCAGCAGCTCCCGTAGGCCCCGGGAACCAGCCCCCCACCCAAGTAGAGGCGGGTCCTTCTATTTGGGAAGAAATCAAGGGTATCCCTCTGCCTCGGCCCCAGGGTGCTTTCAGTTAGACTGGGGGGTGGGAGGCAGGCTCGGCGGCACCCACCCTTCCCGCCGCCGCCATTTCATTCTTCCCGCCTAAATAGGTTATTTGTTGCTAGAACAAGAAGTTAGCAGGGACTTGGAGACATTGGGCCTGTGTGGAAATATCTGGGTTATTTAAACCTCTTGAAGCATTACCCTGCTTAAAATACTTCTACCCTCTCTTAAGGTTATAAACAGTAAATAATGCATGAAAAGGGCTTGTACAGCATTAAGTAGGCTCTCAATAAATGCTTTACCATTGCTGTTAGGCAAAGATTGCATCTGTCTGGAAAATTTTAATACTCTGTGATAAAACCCTAAAACCCTCTTGAGTTTGCAGTTTGGTGAGATTCTGACCCTAGTCCCTTCCCCTACCAGAGGAGTCGCCTGTGTCACACATGGACGACTGTACCCCGTCCCAGACGCGCAGGAGGCAGCCGGGAACAACTGTAAGACCTGGACGTGATGGGGAGTGGGGCTCAGCTCTTCTCAGCAAAAGTGGTGCTCAGATTGGCTTCTCAGAAAGGAGAGCCAGGCTATGGGGGGGAGGGAGGAGCTGGGCAAGAGAAAGGCAATGTAAATTCGGGGGCAAGCATCAGCCAATGAGTCGAGGGGAGGGAGCCAGGCACTTCGGGTGCTGTTACCCAGTGCTTTCCTAGTCCCAGTGTTCCAGACTCCAGGGGACCAGTAGCTGGAGAGGAATCTCAAGCGGAAACTACGAGATTCTCGCGGTTGATTATCTCTACTCCTCCCCCCAAAGAAAACGAGTCTTAGGAAACTCCCCCCTGAAGTTTATCCATGGGGGCAGGGAAAGACCTTTTCCAGGTAAATGCAAAAATCTCAGCACCTGGCTTTCCTCTTCATTAGTTCCTAGGCACCCCCAGTCCCTGGCAGGGGCCTCCTCTTCATAGCTACCCAGAATCCCGGCCCAGGTCCAGCGCAGGCCACCCCGGGAAGCGTTTAATTCGGCAGCCACCTCCCACCGCTGCGGAGACAATGCATTTTCCATCCCTTGGACGTGTTTGTTCACTATGCAGCTGTTGGGCTCGGGAGGGTGTAGGGACTAGGGACTCTAAGCGACCTGCAGCGCGACCTTGGTTGCGTAGGCCGGTTTGCAAGCCCAGGAAAGAGCAATGGCTCTGGAGCCAGGCACGCCGACCCAGGAAAACGGCACCAGGCCGTGCAAAATGAGCAGAGAGGCGTTTTGGCAGCCGGAACCGCGAAAGCGCGAGGCCTCCAGCGCCCTTGGTGCCAGGTCCCGGGTGCGTGCGAAATGGCTGGCGGTCCCCAGGGGCAGGGAGATGCAGGCTTAGAGCCCCATTCCAAATCGCGCTGCCCGCTAGCAGGAAGCGGCAGAAGCACCAGACTTCCCTTCAGTTTTTAGGAAGGGTTTCCCCTTTTTTCCTGCTTGACCAACGGAGGACTTTTTAAATTGGACTTGGGAGATCCTCAATTAGAAGTGTGGCGAAGCTGGCAAAAGAGGAAACGGTGGAAAACTCCTCGCCTCGCCAAAGGAGGCTCCCGACTCCCGTTCCCGCCCTCTGCCAGGTGCCACAAGCACCCCATGGAGGTCCCCCTACCCCGGGACGGGGAGGGCGCATTCTTCCCTCAAAGTGCCGCGGGGGCCGGCTCTAGACTCAGCGACCCCGGTATTTGCCCGGCGGGGGAAGGGCGGTGGTGGTTCTGGGGACGCGGCACACTCCGCGGTCTACGAAGATGTTTTTCTCCGAGTCCATTTGAGCCCCACCCCGCGGTTTACCAGTCTGTCTCTTTTTCACTTTCCTCAAACACATCTATTTACTTCTGTCCGACTAGTTTTCCCCCTGCAACCATGGGCCTTGGCTCGTCGTGAGAACTGCTTAACTCGCTGCCACGTGCAGAAACTAAGCTCTCCTCCCCAAGTCGGCCCCATCAGGTGACCTCGCAGTCTTTGTCGTGCCTGGCAGGCTTGCAGGCTGGTTCTGGCTTCAGGACTATCGCTCCCTGGGAGGGCAAAAGGGGCTCGCCATGGGTTCAGCAGCTGGCGGGTCCCAGGCCCGGGGCGGAAAGGACGCCAGGAAAAGCCGGAGAACTGTCCGCAGAAGCCACATCTCGCCGAGGGGCGCTTCCGAGTTCCCGGCACCAGGGGGCACCAGAAACCTTCCGAGTCCTGCAGCGCCCACGCGGCCCGGAGGCTGCGTTATCATTTTAAGTATAAACCAGGAGAAAAACCACTCCCTCTTACAATCCTTCCTAAATCCGATTAGTCTGGGAACCTGTGGATGTTCTTGCCAACATCCTTGCTTTTCAAGCTCCTACCCCTCCATTCTTTCTCCCTAGCTTTTCTCTTCCCACTTCACCTGAGCTGGTTTCTTGGCAACCTGCTTTTTAGACCCCCCCCCCCCTTCTCCGCCTCGCCTTGACAGCTTCGCAGCCAGCGAGCTCTCCCGCCATCAGTGCCCCCGCACTTTCTTGTGCTTGGCAGGCTGGGAGGTTTGTTTGGGCTTTGCCTTCAAGATCCAGGTTTCAGGAAGAGAAAAAGGAGGCAGCGGGGCGGGGAGAGTGGCTTGCTATAAACTCGGAGGTTTTCTTTTGGGGTAAGGACAAAAACTGCTGGGATATCTATTGCTTTGCTTAACATCTCTTGACTCAGGGAGAACGTATTGTCCCCCTAACCTCCCATAATCGCGGAGCCCAAGATGAGGCAAGGAAAAAGAATGCTGGAAGCTTCTTGAAAGCAAGCTGAGGAGTAGGTCTGTTACAGGGTTCACAGCTGGGTTCCAAAACCTGAATCTCTTTCAGGAGTAGGCTAGGGACGAGACGGGCTTCCTGGACACTTGTCATTTGTTAAAAAGGCGACACCCCCCTCCAAAGCGAAGGCGCAGAGAAAAGTGAGTGTTTGATCTCCCACTTTGAGGGCTTTGCCGGAAATACTGCGTGCATAAGATTGGAAGCAGCATCTCTTCCTTGAAATACTTAAGTGAATATTCAAAATACGGAGCCGAGTAAAGCATGCTGTAACACACCCGCAGCAGAGGCCGGATGAATTGCATTAGTCCTGGCCAATGTTCCCCGGGGTGCGCACAAGGGCTCTGCAGGAGGATTCTGTCACAGTCAAAACTAACGGGGCGCCAATAGACTTGGGGGAGATCCGCGAAAGTCCGTTCTTAGCCCGGATGAGAGTTCCTTTTCACTGGTTGGAGCTGGAAACCAAACCACCCCTGAATTAGCCTCGAGGTACTGTAAGGTGGTGGAAATTCTAGTGGTGGAGTGTTAGGGGAGGAGGCTCAGAGTACTGAAGAAAAGAGGTCATTAAAATAATCACCTCATGGTTGAATGGAAACCTTGAGAAGTCCCAAGAGTCTGTCAGAGACAGAGCCGTGGGTCCAGGGCTGTCCAAGGAGCCCCTCTCTTCATCCCAACCGGGATGGTTAGTTGACACTGAAAGCATTAGGGAAGTGCAAGCAGTCGGTTCCGAAAAGGGCGAGGAATGTAGCTTTGCAGGACCGCGCCGGGAGCCCTCTATTTTTAGGTTCTCAGCACCTTTGCAGCAGTCCCTCCAGGGCCTGCACTTTCCCTCGGAACAGACCAAAACAAGCTTACAAGCTCTACAGTAAGTTAAACTCCTGGCAATGATAGTATCTCTGCTGCTACACATCCGGAGAGGAGAGGCGGTGGGTTGGACGATGACCCAAGGCCCGTACCGTTTTGGGGCTTATCAGGAGCACACTGCAGAGTTGGGGAAGGATGTGCCCTACTTGGGCATTCCAGGGCCCGGGGCATCAGGGGCTTCACAGGTCTTTGCCCACATGGAAAAAGGCAACCTGCACCTCCGCAAGACCAGACTCTCTCCTGTTCAACTTCTGTCTCCTCTGTCCTTCCGGAGCCCCGGCTCCCTCTAGTCTTTCCACTTTCTACTCTCGCCGCCTGTTCTGGGGTCTAGTCGCGCCCTTGTATCTCCGGCTCCCGGCAGCTAACCGCGCCCGCCCGCGACGCAGGCGCCACCCGCCCCCTCCATCTGGGTCCGCTCCCCCACTTACCTCGGATCGGGTCTCCGCAGACCCCCAGTTGGACATTAACTCCAGGTGCCGCAAGTCCCAACCCGGAGACCCATTTGGGCCGATGGCTGGAGCGCCGAGCCCAGCCCAACAGGTCAGCTGCAAGAGTTCGCAATCCTGGGGTGGCGCGGGACAGCGAGAGTGCGCTGGAGGCGGCGACCCGGGCTCCCGCCGCCTCCGCCGCCCGGAGAAAGACCAGGGCTGGCGACAGCTCCCCCGCCGGCCCCCTGTATCCCCAGAAGCTTTAGTCCGAGCAGCCGCCGCGGTCTTGGGTGGGGGGTGACACGAGTGGTGGAGCCGCGCTCTCCGCCCGGGGTCGTCTGGCCCGGGGCGCTGCGGGAGGCTTAGCGGCGACCGCCGCGCTCTGCGCCTCCTCGGGGCACAGTGCCTGCGAGCACGAGACGGGCCTGTCTGATGCTGCCGCGGGAGCTGAGATCTTGCCTGGAGATCTGAGCGAGACACCACGTCAACCGGCGCGGGGAGTCCCGTGAAGACATGAGGGCGCCAGGAGCGCAGGCTGGTCGTCGAGAGCCCCGGCTGGGGGGCCGGGATGGGGGAGGGGAGACGCGGGGCCCCAGGAGGGGAGGGTCGGGAGGCGGCGGCGGGGCCGGGCGGCGGGGGAAGAGAGGAGAGCCCCCAGGGGGCGCCGAGGCTCCGAGGCGGGACGGCAGGGTGCGAGTGGGTGGCGCGAGGCGTCCCTCCCAGGGTGCAGGGAGAGCGCGGAGCGCGTGGAGACGCCGCCGGGCTCGCGCCTTCTCCTCGCTGAGTAGATCCGCAGGAATGTGCGGAGCTCCACTCTGACCGACCGAAGAGGGGCAATCCGCGGCTTCGCCCTGCGCCCCGCGGTCGGAGGGAGGGCGCTCTGCCCGGGGAGGCTGCACTGGGCTTTCCTCGCGCCTGTCGAAGGCTTTCCTTCCTCCTCGGGTGTCTCGCCCTCTCGCTTTTCTGCAGGGCAGAAGGCAGCAGCGGCGAGAAGAGGAGCTGCGGGTTGGAGTTCCAACACCCTGAGGGAGAGATGAGGGATGGCCCAGTGAGGGAAGCCGAGTGTTTGCCAGGGGACGCTGTGAGTTGGGATGAATTTATAGGGCTCTCACTCCGTGACGTGCCCTCCAGTGGCTTTTCTGATTCGCTTTCTGACCTAAACACACATTAGTTTAGTCCCCATGCTAAGGCCAACACGGTCTCCAAATATCTGCTGGCTGAAGTCACAGGCTTTGCATATCATGTATTACATGGCAGGCAATGAAGAAGGCTTCTGAGGCTGGCCGGCTCCTCAGTCCTAGGCTCCATTTTCATGCTGTTGTAACATAATACCAGGCATGGGGTAGGCACATACATTCAAAATCCCAATTCCAGAGGCATAAGATCATTTTATCAGGGGGAGGTTGGGCTAAACCTGCTTTTATCGGGGTTTTCAAAAATGCAGGTGGGAAACCTAAGGCAAACACCCACTTGGGTGCTGTTGCTAGTGAGCAGGGACCCAGTCCCCTCAACGCCCCCAGAGCTGGGTAAATGAGGGAAGGGAGACCTCCTCAGCATTGTTTTGGCTGGTTAGCTCACCACCAGAAGCTGCCGGAGCCACCTTTTGTAGAGGACACGAGGAGGGCAAATCCTTACACACCCTGTACATGGCTGCCACCATAAATATGAGTTTCATTCACATGGGATATGAAATTAGCTCTACCTTTAAAATAATATACTGTCTTTGCTGAGCAGAAACTTGCTCTCCAGAAGGCATTGGACCTAAATTCAGTGGGACCTCTTTTGTTTTATTAGCTGAGGCCAAAGAAAGTGTAAACAGGCTCAGTTTACATCCATGTACCTCTTATTTTATGAGTCATCCGGTTGTTGGGGAGTATGTGTTCTTTAAGTAGCTGAGACAGACAGTAGACAGGAGAAATGCGTGTGGCAGTGTGGAGGGAAGATCATGTATTATTAAACTTCTTCAAAGTCAGAGATCAGCTACTTTGGAGGTTTGTCAGTGAAGTTAGTGTGGGAGGAAGAGTATTCTTACTAACATTGCTGTGATTTAAGATTAAGCGAAGTGAAAATCAAGTCATCCAAACACACCTTAGCTGAAATTAGGATGCTCTCAGCAGTTCTGCAGAATGTGACATTTCCTTCTTTGATAGATTTATGGCAGAAGTGTAGATGGATTTGGAAATAGGAGGGGGGAATAGGCTTAATGTATTTATCCCAGGTTAGCATTGCTTTTTTGGAATTTGAAGACGACCCTAATCAGTGTTCTTACCAGGAATGATTCCTTTATTTTCAGAAGGCTTTTCACTGGGATGGTCAGGCCCTCCAAACATCTGCAATTATTTAGCACTTGCAGTGTTCCAGGCAAAGTGCTAGACCCTGGGAATTGTGCTGATTGGGCTTTTTGGGTTGCAAGAAGCAGATGCCACTGAGTTTACCCTAAGTAATGGGAGTTGACTGTGGAAGGAAGGCTGACCGGAATCTCCACCACTCAGCCACGTGTCTCCGAAAAGCCTTCCGGAAAGGCCACCCAGCCAGGCCTCACGAAAACTGGATTGAAGTTCAGGAACTGGGAGGTCATTCAGGATATGGCTCTGTGACTGGGTCATCTTGCTGCCCCCTCTGCAACAGGCATCTGCCTATTCCTACTAACAGGCTTAGCCACCAAGGTGATTCAGCTTCTCTCTCGCTGTTTTCCTCCGGGCGTCCTTTGGCTTCTGCTCCTGCTACCAACTGCTCAGCTTTCTGTTGATCTCACATTTAAACTCCTTTAGTGAAAGGATCTAATTGGCCTCACTGGGCACTCTCCCCATGTTAGAGTTGGACTGAACTTTTGTATCAGGCCTTCTTTTAGATTGCTGGACACTGTGTAGATCAGGAGACCTTGGTCAGGTGCCTATTCTTGGGCTAATCATTTATGTCCTGGTTGTTGGCAGGTACAGAGCCTGGCCACCTTTGCTAAAGGAACTTCCTGCGGTTTCTCTCTGTCTTCCTTCCACAGTGGGTGTTCCCGCAGAAGGAGCTGGGTGTATGGCAAGCACTTTTTGACAGCCCCCTCCTGGCCTTCCTTCTTCATAAGCTTACTATGAAGGGAGGGAGACATGCACGCTAGTAATCACAGTAGAAGATGACACATGTTCTAACAGATGCACATGGGAGGCTGGTAAGTACCAGAGTCTGATTTTCACATGGCCAGTGAGACACTGGGGAGAGTACCAAAAAGTGCTCAGACCTAGGCCCCACCTCAGTCAATTTTGAGGAATGGAGCCCAGGAGTTGGTATTCTTTTTTTTTTTTTTTTCAGTTTTTGGCTGGGGCTGGGCTTGAACCCACCACCTCGGGCGCCCTTCTCCTTTGAGCCACAGGTGCCACCCGGGAGTTGGTATTTTTAAAATGTTCCTCAGGTTTCTTAGTTAGCTTAATTTTTTTCTAAGGATTGCAACAATTTTCTGATTCTTTTTGAAAGCAAAACAGAGAAACCATATTTTGATAGGTTGTAGTAGTGAAACTCTTCCAAAACATTAAATTCCTTTCGAAATACTACAAATTGCCTTAAAACAGTAAATAAAAGAAAATTTAAAGTTTAACTTAGAATTAAAGCAAATATTTCTGACTTTGAAAGAACATTTATTTATCTGAGAAACAATGTTTAAAGTCCTACTAATTTCCCATTTCACTGTTATCATTATTTTCACTGGGATTTCTTGTGAGTAATTAAAATATGTCTAAGTGATTGGTGCTGGCTGTGCTTAAGGATCTTACAGTCCTTGGGAAGAGAAAACATAAACATGAAATGTAAAAAAAAATTCAAGGTGTCATGAGGCTTGGAATTCAAAGTAGGCCTTGATTGGAGTAGGTAAGCAGAGAGGACGAGGTGGAGAGGGGGCCATTCCGGGGTGGGGACAAACCCAATGCAGTGTTCCCACATTCTTCCTTCGCCTCTGTGGCCCTGTAGGGCTGCAGCCTGTAGAGGCGGTGGGGCGGGTGGGTCAGCCTTTGGCCATTCACAGAGACCTTGGCCAGTTCCCAGTGGGGCTTTACAGCTGCTTTGACTATAAGGGCCAGGACCCGGGTCCCTGGATTGCCTCATAACTTGGGTCATGACGACTGAAACAGAATCCATCACTTAAGCAGGGCAATTTCCTTTTCAAAGTCACTGCTTTATTGGACAGCAATTTGTTCCATGCTTGCTTGCTCTTTAACAGCCATTTTCACCAATGATACTATTACTCATGAGGAGAAGATAAATTTGCCCTTAGATCACTTAAAGAAAAGAAAAAGAAATACGAAAGGGAAAAATGTACTGTATTGGCCTTTTTGCGAAGTAAGGGGAAAAATTCTTTGTAGTAAAATTGTTTCTCATAAGAAATCAATCCTGACATTGGCAAAGTAGATTTATCAATGATTTCCAGCAGTTTCATTTATAAGGATCAGATTGTCTAATAGTCCATTAGTTTTGTTTTTGATTTCTGAGATTACTTGACGAGACACCTCTTTTCCTGAAATAAAACTTCAATTAGGTAAGAGCTTTACAGCAGACTTTGTTACAATACAAATAGTTTAATGGCTTATGTCTGGGGTTGGCAAACTTAAATCTGTAAAGGGACTGCATTTGCTGTAAAGATAGTAAATATTTTAGGCTTTGCAGACTGTAATTTCCCTGTTGTAACCACTTAACTCTTTCCTTATATTATAAAGGCAGCCATAGATAATATTTAAATGAATAAGCATGGCTGTGTTCCAATAAAACTTTATTTATGGACACTGAAATTTGAATTTTATATAATATTTTATATGTTATGAAATATTGTTCTTTTGATTTTTCCCCCCAAACATTTAAAATGTAAAAGCTATTCTTAGCTCAAGGACCACACAAAAAACAAGCAGTGGGCAGGATTTGACCCAAGGGCTATAGTTTGCTGACCCTAGTTTAGTTAAAGTTGTAACTTTGAGGAGATGTGTCAGCTCTAGAATTAGGAAATTTCAGAACTTCTTGTCCAATCTCCTCATTTTACCAGGAAAGAAAATGAAGGCAGAAGGGTGGTACAGTGACTTACTAAGGTCACTGTTTGAGTGAGTGATACACCCTTACTATCTAAGTAAGTGTGGGATCAAATTATTTTACTAGTTGTGTGTCGTGGGAAGGGGTCTTATGTGGGGTATGTTGGGCCATCTTTCAAATTGTCATTTTGAATATTTTATTAAAGTAAGAAGTGAGTCAAAATTCAGAGAAATCAGCTAGGATCTTTATTAGTGGCATAGATTGATGTTAGGCTGATTGGGGAGCAGAAGTTGTAATGAAATTGATGGTGCCCTTTTGGAAAATAGCTAAGTTCCCAGGCAAAGCAGAGCACTAAATAGATATTTTTTTTCTCTTTAAAAAGCCATTTCTGGATCTATGCCTGTAGGTCAGTGGCTAGGGTGCCAGCCACATACATCGGAGCTGGTGGGCTCAAATCCAGCTCGGGCCTGCCAAACAACAATGACAACTGTAACCAAAAAATAGCTGGGCCTTGTGGTGGGCACCTTCGTCCCAGCTATTTGGGAGGCTGAGGCAAGAGAATCACTTAAGCCTAAGAGTATGAGGTTGCTGTGAGCTGTGACATCACAGCACTCTACCCAGGGCATCTGCTTAAGACTCTGTCTGGAAAAAAAAAAGCCATTTCTGTTATTAGTTTAGACAGCCATCATAAAAGCACAGAGATGAGAGAGATTTGGGCAGGGAATCAAGATACCTGTAACCTAGTTCTTTTGCAGACCACCTAGTGCGATTGCAAAGCTTTTGGAAGCACAGTAAAGAATTGGAGTTCACAGGCAATAGTTAAAGAAAACTGCCATAGTGAAGAGTTGATTCTGGGACAAGCACTCAGTGTTTGGACCTTTAAGCCAAAATATTCTAAGGGACTTCTTTACAATCTATTGATTACATAACAACAGACTCTTTTCTTCCTAAAATAGATGAACTGTTAGGCCATTTCCAAGTATAGTGGCAGAATATGATGGCCATTCCTCTGTTAAACCCACTCCTCCCTGCCCTTTTCCACATTCCTTCAGTGTGGGAAAGCTCATCAATCAACTCACAAATCCTCACCGATATTTATGGGTTTAATAAGAGCAAGTAGTAAATATAAGTGTGGATTTTGGCCCTTGAGTGTTTCAAGCTAACATGTCCCTCACCCAGTTAGCGGCAGGGCCAGGACTCAGGTGGGGCAACTGAGGCACCTCACTCACTCACCTAGTCCTGGACCTGATTAGCAGAAACTTCCAAGTTGAGAGCCCCAAATTCCACAGACACAAACTGGGAGGAAGTCAATGCGGGCAATCAGGCAATTTGAGCTGGAGCCCTGCCCCTGACCAGCTGTGGGAGCGTGGGGAACTTCTAGCATCCCCAGCCTCACCCACTTTTCTATCCATTTTTCTCTCCTTGTTTCTTCTCTCCCTCACTAGGAGACTGTGTGAATAGATGCAATAATAAACCAGATTTTCTGAATTCATAAATTACTCCCTGGGAATAATTTATATTGCACAAATACTTTCTGGTCACTGGGGTACTATTTGGTAAATTACTGCCCTCCTACGGTGCTCTAAGTGGAACCCCAGTGACCTGAAAGAGTTAATGCCTCCCTCTGAGCAATTAACTTACTCCTGGGGCGTAATTTACACTCTGAGAGTATCTGGCCAACCATATGTGAAGCACTTGGACTTCTCTGAAAGAAAATTAGCTCTAGAAATGTAAAGAATTAATTTCACACAAAGCATATTTGCAGACCTTTTTTTGAAGAAATCTGTCATGTAACTTCCCAGAACAATACTGTAAGGTAGGTCATTGTTATCCTTTCCAGAGGCATTCTCTAGCCAATGAAAAATCAGCCCATAATATACCCAGCATGAGGTTAAGGAATAACATGTTTGTGAAATGACTTCACTATTTGAAAAATAATGGGAGAAAGATTGGGAAGTGGGTTTTAGAAATCTGAGTAAAAAACAAAAGCTAAAGATAAGATAAATATAATAAGTATTTTCCTTATACTGTTGTATAGTATGAGTATGATCTAAATACCATGGGTTTTTTTTTTATACAAACACAGGAGCAAATATGTATCTATCATTTAAAACACTTTTATTATTATGCAAACACAGTTCATTCATCCACCAAACATCATTTAGGCATCGCTGTTTGTAAGGCTCTGTGTTGGCAGTTGTTGAGAGATAAAAAAAATAAGTCATGAGACAGCATCTCTGTATTCAGGGGTGACAATTGTCTGGATTCTGAAGATGAGTTTAATGTTGGGCAAAGACTATCTGAAATTAATTCTAGTGAAAAAGGTGAGTTAAAGCCAAGAGAAGGTAATTTAGAGACTGCTCTTCTGGTATGACCTGCTAGTAGATTTCAGTCATGGCCTCAGTTCTTCATCCTTGTCTGTTTCCATGCTCTTTGTCATGTGCTTTTATAGTTCTTGCTAAAGTGCTGGTGTCTATTTCCCCATCACACAAATCTGAATTCGCATTGTGATTTGTTTTGACCAGTAGAATGCAGCAGTAGTGAGGCTATGCCAGTTATGAGCCAAGACCCACAAGATTAACATGTTTCCACTTACTCTTCAAACCCACACCATTGCCAGGAGAACACACCTGGACTAGCCTGCTGGAGGATGAGCGATATATGGAACAGAATGGTATTGCTCCATTTGTCACAGCCAAGGTCAGTGTAGATGAGCTGAGTGCCAACTGACTGCCCTGCCTCCATCCCCAGACATGTAAATGAGCCTAGTGAAGATCAGCAGCCATGTCTTCCTGACCACTCTGGACAGGTGAGCAACAAATACTTCTTGTTGTATGCCAGGGGGATTTCATGGTGTTCGTGCTGCATTGTGAGGGCAATAAATAACTAATACCGTTTGTAAATTGATTCCGAAAGAGGAACTCTTGATGCTAAACAATCTCCCCCTTCCTGGAATAAGCGAACGGAATCTTCAGGTGACTACCAGGAGGCTGTAATATACGTATGGGGTACAACATATATGTCCCAGAGTTTATCGGGCAGCCTTCCCATCCTACTGAACGTCGCACTCATCTTATGCAATTGCTCATATGCTTAGCCATTGCTCTGTTAGGCCAAATATTCTGTGGGGGTAGGAACCATGTAAGTTCTTTAGTATCTAGCACAGTGATTTTCAACTGGTGTGCCATGAGAGGATCTTAGGAGTGCTGTGAAAAATTTTAAAGATTGTTAATTAAATTATTTTTGAAAGAAGTTCAAAGTACAGTGAGTATATTCTCTTTTTTTACTCTTTTGTTTGATCAACATAATTTAAGTGTGCCATGGAATTGTAACTAGGTTCAAGTGTGCTGCAAGATAAAAAAGGTTGAAAAACACTGACTTAGCACACGTATGGTGCTTGTTGAATGAATGAAAGAATAAGATTCTCTTTAGAAGTTATACATTGCATTGTGAGCTTTTAGTAACTGTGGTCTTTTCATTATTTGTTGGATGTTAATATACCACCTTAAAAATTAATCAGTCATTGCAATTACTTGACTAGATTATACCTTTCAAAACGTGCAAAGGTATTTTCAGTGACAAGCAGATCTTTCTCTCATGCACTCTATAAGCCATCTGCTTCTCCAGTAACACGATTGCCAGTTTCGTATCATTTCTTCCAGGGAATGTGCAATCATTGAAATAACTTTTGTTTAGAAAAGAAAGAACTTTTTCAACCATTATTTGTAAAGGTTTGTACATTTTATAATTCCTTTTCTTGTGGCTTGCTGGGCCTATTGGATGTAGCCCTTAGGATCTTTGATGCAGTGTTTCAGGAGCTACTTCCCCCGACTTTGTTCCTGCTTTTTTTTTTTTTTAAAGTTTTACTTATTTTAAATTGACAATAATTATTGTACCTATTTATGGGTATAATGTGATGTTTTGATACTTGTGTATATTTAGAATGATTGAATTAGAATAATTGACATGCCCATCACCTCTAATACCATTTCTTTGTGGTAAGAACATTTAAAATCCAATTAAAATCCAGCTATTTGAAATAGACAATGCTTTATTATCAACTACATTTGCCATACCCTGTAATAGGTCACCAAAAGCTGATCCTCCTTTCTGGCTGAGACTGTATGATTTGATCAACATGTCCATATCCTGTCTTCTGTGCTTGTGCCCCTCATGTCCAGCCTCCGATAACCACCATCCTATTCTCTGCTTCTTTTTTTTTTTTGAGACAGAGTCTCACTCAGTTGTTTTGGATAGAGTGCCATGGCGTTATAGCTCACAGCAACCTCAAACACTTGAGCTCAAGTGATCCTCTTGTCTCAGCCTCCTGAGTAGCTGGAACTGCTGATGACCACCACAAAGCCCAGTTAGGTTTTCTGTTTTTGGAAGAGATGGAGTCTGGCTCTTGCTCAGGCTGGTCTTGAACTCCTAAGCTCAAGTGATCCACCTGCCTCAGGCTCCCAAAGTATTAGGATTACATGTGTGTACCATTGCACCCAGCCTCCGTTCCATTTTTGATCCAGCAACTTTTCCTCAGCTTGTTGAAGGTTTGAACACTGTTGGAATTCACACAGAGGTTGGTTTCTTTCTTTGCTTGTGTACTTCCATCACATGAAATGTAAGGCCACTGCTGGGAGCTTGGTCCTTACCATGGAACCAGGCAGCAAGGGGAACAGATACACCTTAAACATTGGGTTCTCCAGATGACAGGGAGCCAGGAATTCTGAAACCCTATAAAGAACCTTTTATCATGGAGAATTCATGCCCTCTATGTGATGATGATAGTGGGGTGAGTATAATTTTTGTTTAAAATTCTTAAAGGAATCTTTGCTGTCTAGCATGTTGTTTCTGTTTTGCAGCAATGTGAAGATTCATAAACTGTGGCAAAACCATGTTGGCTTGCTCCGGATTAAAGTTGGCATTGTATCTTTCAAGGCATGTTTTAGGGGCTCTGTGGAGTGGTTCAAACTGAAGCCACAGAAATGAGAAAAAATTTATTTTCAGATGAATCTTAGTAGACTGACGACTCCTAGAATTTATGTGCTAAGGATGCATACTTTTTTCTTTTCAATAATTAAGTGGTTTAAAAATATTCTTCCTCATGGCCCATGGAATTTCAGGTTCAACTAATTTGCTACAATATTTGATGTTTGTATGTGTATTATTCCCATCCACTGAACTATACATGTGTTCGTTAAATATTACATTACAAAGATCAAACCGAGGAAATGATTAAGAAATAGAATGACTTGTTTTATATCTGCTTTGCATGGTTTGCATAATCTTGGTTTGTGTAACATTGTTCCTCATAATCTCTCCAGAAGTCTTTCGTAGATTTTAAACCAGATTTAGCATGATTCATTTACATTCACATGTTGGCAAATCTCAGAGAAGAAAAACCGCAGCCCAGCGTGTATGGGATGTTAGTTTTTTTCTTTTTGATTGAGGGACTGTTTCATCAAAACATTGTTTCAAACAGATGTGTTCTGGTGTTTACTGAGGGGAGAATTGAAGCCAGACTGATTAATTAGCAGTCAGTCAAGCCGTTTTTCCCTGCGCCTATCTGGGTAGTCTGGGGATTATGAGGCTGTCAGTAGGTTATAGTCAGAGGATGAAAAAAATGACAAACAGCAACCAAACCTCAGATCACCATACTGGGGTGTAAAATATGGTTATCTCAACCACTCTGCATAGTTTTTATTGGAGCATGAATCTTTCTGAATGGGCACGATAAGACTAACGCAGAGATTGACAAACATTTTCTGTAAAGGGCCAGATAGTAGATAATTTAGGCTTTGTGGGCCATATAGTTAGTCATAATTACTGAACCCTGCAATTATAACACTAAAGCAGTCACAGACAATGTATAAACACGTGAGCATAACTGTATTCCAATAAATCTGTAATTATAGTCACTAAAATTTGAATTTCACATAATTTTTGCATCATGAAATATTGTTCTGTCAATTGTTTTCAGCCATTTAAAAATATTCTTAGTTCTTTAAAAACATATTCTTAGTTCTCTGGGTGCCCATTTGGCCTGTGGACCATAGTTTGCCAACTCCTGGGCTAAAGCAAAGAGTTTTTTTGTTTTTAAAGCAAAGAGTCTTGAATTGCTTCTAGTCCTTGTTCTTTCCATATTTTACATGGGATTAATTCTTTCTAAATCTTAGTCTCTAAATTTGAAGAAATGAAGGATAATAATAGTTGTGCTATCTCTTCCCAGGATTGTGGGCAGGATTTGATTATACATAGCTGAGAACTGAATTAACAGTGGCTTAAGCCATGAAGACATTGATAATTCACTTGCCTGGATGAACAAGTTCCCAGTCTTGGTGCAGTGGCTTGATGATGTCATTGAAGACTTGATGTTTGCTCCTTACATTCTGTTGGTATTCATGTGTTGGTAGTGCCTCCTTTCATGGTGCCAGAGAAGTGCCAGGTCCTTATATGACAGCATCCCAAACAAGAAGGAAGTGGGCAGTGTTGTAAAAAGGAATCTCCTTCCAGCCCTCTCTTTAATCAAAGAGGAAAGTCCCTCCTTGCACCCTGCTAGGAATCTTGCCTTCACATTTCATTGATCAAAGCTGGTTTCTGGGCCCATCCTGGACCAATCACTGGTAAAGGAGAAGAGGAGCAATGTAGCTGGCTTGTATCCCAACCATGAATCAGCTTCTGGAACTGGGTATAGTGTTAGCAAGGAACAACTAATGGAGGAGCAACTAATATTGTCCCCACACACTAGTTCCCTTTCTTATTACAAATTGTATGCCTGGCATCAGGTTGGGGGAAGAGCTGATGAGCTAATTCCCTAAGAATGCTTTAGGCACCATACAAACTGTCATCACAGGTGTGTAACAGATGAAGACCATTGTAGTTCGCTGCCAAAGCCAGGCTGTGAGCTGACACTAACAGGACGGAATCTCCACATCACTAATCTGAGAAGGAAGCAAAGAAGGGAGGAATCTGAATGCTGTCTCCACATGGCTTCTGGAACATACTAGAGAGAACCAGTCTCACCCTCAAATTAAAGGTAAAAATGCTTCACATTTTTCTAAGGAATCTCTCCATTCAAAATCCAGTACTGAAGGTACCTTTGTAGGTGTGTTGCATTTTCAGAAAGCTCAGATTAAAATTTTTGGTTCACAAAATATGGATTAGGGTCAAATAGTTGGAAGGCTAAAATATTCTTCTTGTTATAGAAGAATATACCTTAAAAATTTTTTGAATAGTGAAATATTTTAAAGAATTTCATTGATGAAGTATGTTTCCACATAATTTAGCTTATACAGTGTGTACTATACTGTATAAGCTAAATTATGTGTTTATGTACACACCCACATACATACACACACATACCCCTGTTGTGTTGCATTGAGCTAGGTAAGACCGATAAATTGATTGACTGAAAAATCATGAGTAAAATTATCCTTTAGAATAAAAAGTATACTAATGTGAACTAAATTAAACATCTCCTGTGTTTTAGGGTACCTTAGCAAATGACATTTCTCAAGGAATTAAATGTCTATTCCAAAAATCAAGTCTCATACAAATTATGTACTCTGGTCAAACACCATTACAGAGCAGACATTCCTATATTGTATAGGTGATTGAGCCAAAGGTTCTTCAAAACTCTAAGGTTTTTTTTATTCTGTGAGTGCTGTTTGACCTTGAAGTTCCCTTCTTTTTTATTTTTTTTTTGCAGTTTTTGGCCAGGGCTGGGTTTGAACTCACCACCTCTGGCATATGGCACTGGCGCCCTACTCCTCTGAGCCACAGGCACCACCTGAAGTTCCCTTCTTAAATTCTATGATTAGAGTAGAAACATCTCTATATTCAAGTTCCAAGTTTATAGCCCACTGTTCGTACATTCTGCTGTCCATTCATTTCCTTGTTCATATGGTTCTACTCTCGTGGAATTTATGGCCTAGAAGAGGTGGCATTTACGTGATCAGACTGATGAATTCATGACTGTGCACAGGTTAGTGCTGTGAGGTAAAGGAACACTGTGTTCTGGAAGGACATGCTAAAGGAGACTGACCTTGACTAGGGCTCAGGGAAACCTTCCCTGAGGTAGCAATGCTTTCACAGAGAACCAATATGTGAACAGGACTTAATTAGGTAAAAGGGGTACAGTGGGATGGAAAGAACATTCCTAACAAAGGCACAGTGTGTGTATTAGCCTGTTTATCCATCCATCCATTCACTCACCCATCCACGCATCCACCCATCTGTCCATTCCTATCCATCCATCCAACCATCATCCATCTATCCATCCTCCCATCCATCCAGTTTTACAAAACAGTACAGTACCAAGTGGTAGTAGAGATGCAAACAAGTGGAAATTGTCCGTATTTTCTATGTCTATACGTCCATTGGAGAGACGAGAGAAGTGTGTTTTAAAAAAAAAAAGAAATCAGAAAATGTAAGGAGGTTATTTTTAGTAACAATGGATGTGAGGCAATTTCAGCTCTTGCTGTAGCTCTTATGGGAATGGGATTTGCCTATGTGAAAACCCAGAGGCAGCTCTCCAGGGCATGGACCTCACTCTGCCTTTTCCCCGTGGGGCAGCTGCAGAGTGCAGAGGATAAGATTCAGGTGCTGCAGTGTAACAATGCTTCCATGGGAACTGCAATTTGCAATGAAAAATTGAAGAACAATCTTGCATTAACAAAGAAATTTGTTTAATTTTATAATGAATTTCTTTTCCTAATGCATTTAAAATTAGCCAAAAACTGAAACTCAAGATTTTAAAACAGTAGGAATTAAATTGGTATCTATTCTACATGGATTTCATCATCTCATTGTGACCTCTAAGAACATGGTTGCTCATTTTGAAATCAGGGACAGTTTGGGGCTCACTTGTGGTGATAAGTGAATTGTCCATTTGCATCTATTGTCGGTTTAGTGGTAAATGTTCCATCAAGTTCACAGAAACTTGGTATTCAATTTATACCTGGAAATGAGCTTAGAGGTACATCTAGTATAACTCTCCTTTTACACAAGAGGAAATTGAAAGCCAGACAGGTTAAGTGACTTGTTCAAGCCACTTAAAAATTTATGTCCCAATTCTCTGAACAGACTTGTGATGGCCGGACAAGTAGAGTAAGAGCTGGATCCAGGATCTTCTAACTCTGGCTTCAGTGTCAGGGGCTTGGGAGTCTGATTCTCTCCACTCAAATCCCTGCTATTTACTAGTCTTGGGACCTTGGAAAACCTGTTTACAGTTTGATCATCTACAAAAGAGGATAATAATTGTACTGAGTTCACGGTATTGTTGTGAAGATTAAGATGCATGAGAAGAGTCAGGCTGCTGGTGAATATTCAGGGCTTTGTAGCCTGTCTTGTTTCTGCCCTCTGGTGCCCTGGACTCTGAGACAGCATCATATGCCCACCACAGTGGACACAATTAAAACGAACGATAATCTCGGATGTTGGTGAGGGTGTACAGCAACTCCTGGGAAGTCACTCGTCCCAGAGAACAAAGTCATGTGGGAGAACTCTGAACTGTCATGACTAAGGTCACCATGAATACTCTTGAACAAGTCTTTTTGTGGACTAATGCATTTATTTCTTTAAAATATGTGCTAGAAGTGAAATTATATTAAAAGGGGTGAGTTTTCCAAAGTGGTTGTACCATTCTCTCACAAGCAATGTGTGAGTTGCTGTTCATCCTCACCAACATCTGAGATTGTCACTTGTTTTAATTGTGTCCACTGTGGTGGGTGTATCATGGTATCTCATTATTGGTAGTTTACTGAATTGAAAAAAAGTTTGTTTGCTTGAAACCATCCAATACTAGTTTCCAAGTCTTCCCATAAGGGTGGCTATATGAAAAGTTTGACAAGGCCCAGACCCAGACTGGTCACTCAGCTTTGCTGGTCTATCTGCCAGCTGGGACTGGGCCAGCCAAGTACCATGTACACCAGAAACAGTCACTAATTCACTGGGCAGTTAGTGAGCCTCCCAGCTGGCCACGCTATTAAGAAGCCAAAGCTCAATTCTCCTAAGTGGTCAGTGTATCTGTGAGTGTGATGTAGAGGTTTTGAAGGTCCTTTCCACACTTCCCATGTATTTAACGAATAGCAAAAATTCTGACTTTTTGGTGGACTAAAATTCATTTTTTAAAGTAGCTCACAGAGGTGACGCCTGCTTGGCATTTTACCAGAGATGAGAGCACAGCTGTACTGGTGGTGACTACCGTAGACTCTCAATCTTTCTCTCCCCGTCTCTCCTTTCTACTTCTATTCACTATTTCTACTTTCTCCATTTCTTTTTTTTCTCCTCCACTCTCTTTTTTCTTCCTTGTTCTTCTTTCATCAACTGAACAATGAATGAGACATCTAAACACAAGTTTGAAATCATCAGAAAAATGCAATCCCCTGAAGCATCATATTTCTGCCCTGACTCGGCGCCCGTAGCACAGTGGTTATGGCGCCAGCCTAGAACCCGGTCTGCTCCACCTAAAAACAATGACAACTGCAACAAAAAATAGCCAGGCATTGTGGCGGGCACCTGTAGTCCCAGTTACTTGGGAGGCTGAGGCAAGAGAATCGCTTAAGTCCAAGAGTTTGAGTTTGCTGTGAGCTGTGGCAGCACAGCACTCTACCAAGGGCGACATAATAAGACTCTGTCTCAACATAAATAAATATAGATCTGGTTTATTTATTTATTTCTCCTTCCTTTCTTCCTTTTTTTTTTGACAGAGCCTTATTTTGTCCTCGGTAGAGGTAGAGTGCCTTGGCATCATAGCTCACAGCAATCTCAAACTCTTGAGCTCAAGCAATTCTCTTGCTTCAGCCTCCCAAGTAGCTGGGACTACAGGTGCCTGCCACAATGCTTGGCTATTTTTTTAAGAGATGGGTTCTTGCTCTGGCTCAGACTGGTCTCAAACTCCTGAGCTCAGGAAATCCACCTGCCTCGTCCTCCCAGAGTGCTAGGTTACAGCCATGAGCCACTGTGCTGTGCCCTGGATCTGATTTCTGTCATGTCAAATTTTAATGTGTATATTATTGAGTTCTGTTTTGTTCTGTTATCATTAGTTCACAGCTCTTTTTATATTTCTAGATAACCCTCCTAATCGTGATTCCTAACAGTAATAAAATAGTTTACTATATTAACATGCCAACCTGCTGAACCACTTTATCTAACAGATATGCAATATTCTAGCATATGGATGTGAAAGTATTTATTTGACTAATCCCCCTTTATTGGATTTATGTTACTTCCAGTTTGGAGTATTAATAATAATGCTATTAAAAATTCTTTTATATAAGTCATTATTTGGATTTCTTCTTATTTTCTTAGGATTAATTTATAGATATAGAATTAATAGAGTCAAAAAGTGAGGAACCTTTTAAATGTTCTTTTGCCACTTGGCCAATAATGTTTCAGAAAGGCATGACCAAATTTGTGGTTAAAATTAATATATGAGAATGCCTATTCCATGGCAAATGAAAGCATTTAAAAAAGATTGTATAATTAACCAAAAAACTCCCTGGGTACAGGTACCTATAGTTCCAGCTATTCAGGATGCTGAGAAGGGAGGATTGCTTGAGCCCAGGAGTTGGAGACAAGCCTGGGAAATGTAGCAGGATGTTGTCTGTGAAAAAGAAAAAACAAGTTAAAAAAAATTTCAAAGCAACACTTGTCTGCTAACACCTTGCTTTTGTTAGAGTGCATGATTATTTCCTTAGATGTTGGAACGTTGGCTGGATGACGGCTTGGGACACACCCTTTCCTTGGCAGGATTTTGCAGGCAGTGGTAGAGGCTGCTGTCAGGACTAGGGTGCGGTGTGACAGTAGGGCACGCTCCGCAGTGTGTCTTCCTCAGCAGCAGTCACTTGCTGGGTCTTCTCCCTTCTTTCTTGGTGGCCATTAGTGCTCTTCTCCAAGTCTTTCTGGATCTTTGGCTTCCAGGTACAGAGCGGGATTTCATTTCCTGGCCCCTTATAGCTGGGTGAGGTCTGGGCAATAAGACATGAGTGGAGGTGCTGTGTCACTGCCAGACCAAGCACTGAATTTCTCTCTCCCATGTGCCTGGCAGCTTAGGGCCTGGAGTCAGGAGACATGGAGCAGCGCCTTACCCTGCAGACTACCCCTGCCAGCCGAGATGGGTATGTAGCAGAGTGAGGAAGATGCCTATTTATTTATTTATTTATTTTAGGGTCAAGGTCTTGCTCTGTTGCCCTGGCTGGAGTGCAGTGGCATTATCATAGCCCTGCAACCTCAAACTACAGGGCTCAAGCGATCCTCCTCCCTTAGCCTTCCAAGTATCTAGCACTATAGGTGTACATTACTGCACTTGGCTATTATTTTTTTGCTTTTTGTAGAGATGAGGGTCTTGCTATGTTGCCCAGGCTGGTCTCTTGAATTCCTGGCTTTGAACAGTTCTCTTGCCTTGGCCTCCCAAAGTGCTGGGATTACAGGAATAAGCCACTATTCTTGACCTTCTTTTTATTTTTGCCATTTAGATTGTGGGAGTGTTTGTTTTCGCAGCACAAGCCAGCCTATCCTGACTGCTGTGCCTTCTCTTGCCCCACTTCCTCCCAACATACATGGGCAATGCACCCATATCCATTGTGTGGCCATAAGGCCTTTGCCAGGAGCCTAATGTTTGAGAATTAACAGAAATAGATTTGAATCTCCGATGTTACATAATCTGCACAAAATGCTTATCTACACTTACCACTTAACTTTCTAAACCATATTTGATGGCAAGTAAACAAGAAATAAGTACCTTTGTTTATTCAGAGGGGTCCAAGAGCAAACAGAGTTTTGATTGCAGGGTGGGAAGGCAGAGGGGATGATGGGAAGACTGAAGTCTGACCACGTGGGCTGTGGGAGAATCAGTCGGGTCTCTAGCTGAAAGCCTCCCCAGGCAGTATAAAAAAGGCTTAGTCCTCTATAACTTAAGAACCTGCCAAAAGAGTTTTCTGCCATGTGCACAGATACAAGCAGTGTGTGTGTGTGTGTGTGTGTGTATGAGAAATTGGGAAGAAAGCACTGATCCAGTGAAAAATATTGCCCCCTTTTAAACAAGCTGAAAGGGTCTTGGCGTAAGGCGGTGTGGTCTTGCTCCTCTGTTTACAGTGGAAGCCTTTCATGACACAGGGAGGACTTAAACCATTGAGAACCTTTATGCTAACAGACCATTTGTCTTGGATTTTCCAGGTTTCCAGGTTGTCTTCAAGGAGTGCACCACCGACTTTGAAATTGGCGATTGTGTGGACAGATATATTACAGGTCTCTGAATTATCAGGGTGCAGGAGCTAATCAGGCTCTGATGCAGCCTCCCTCTGTCCTGAGACTGTCACGAAGGTAATTCAGGTGTCAGGGTCTTTTCTCCTCTTCCTGGCTTCTCATTAACATCGACATTTCCAACTACTATTTTATAATTATTTTTTTTTGTTATTGTTCCTGTGAAACTTTCAAACCTCACATTTTTCCTTAAGAGAAAGTGGGTCTTCTGCATGGGAAAGGTAGCTGTCTTCCCAAATGTGTGTTCCAGAGTCCTTTCTTTAGTAGTGAATTGTCAGACTTTTGGGAAGCTAACCTGGTGGTTTCTCGATTGTGTGTCCTCTGCCACCACAGA
This sequence comes from Nycticebus coucang, assembly GCF_027406575.1. Taxonomy (NCBI): domain Eukaryota; kingdom Metazoa; phylum Chordata; class Mammalia; order Primates; family Lorisidae; genus Nycticebus; species Nycticebus coucang. The sequence goes on along the minus strand of NC_069780.1, from coordinate 165,068,487 downwards.
AAAGAAAGAATATGTGTTATTTCTTCCTTTTAAAAATTAAAGTTAGTTAGGGGCGGCGCCTGTGGCTCAGTCGGTAGGGCGCCGGCCCCATGTACTGAGGGTGGCAGGTTCAAACCTGGCCCCGGCCGAACTGCAACCAAAAAAAATAGCCGGGTGTTGTGGCGGGCACCTGTAGTCCCAGCTACTCGGGAGGCTGAGGCAAGAGAATCGCTTAAGCCCAGGAGTTGGAGGTTGCTGTGAGCTGTGTGAGGCCACTGCACTCTACCGAGGGCCATAAAGTGAGACTCTGTCTCTACAAAAAAAAAAAAAATTAAAGTTAGTTAGTCTTGTTTAAAGGATGCTTGAGAATTTCTCTGAAGGACACCCTGGGATGGCACCAACCAACCGGACGCAGGAGTTACTTTCTAGAAGGCACTCCGCGATGAAAGCCACTCTTTCCTCTGTGCTTTTCTTCAGCCCAGTGTCTCTATTAGTTTATCACCTGCCTCAGAATCCCCAGCGTGGTTGTTACTATGGTGTTTCTTGGGTTAAACCCCAGGCTGGCTGAGTGTGAGCCTTTTGGGGCTGCAGACCAGGAATCTGCATTTTAATAACCCAATTTTTGAAGCCCTGCGTCCTGGCAGATCTCCCACTGTCTGCATGGCATCTCTTAAGTAAGGATGTTACTTCATCTGCTACTGTGCTGCTGGTTCCACTGTCTTAGAGACAGGAATGAGGGAAGGAAGACCTTCCTGGCTCTTCTTCCAGAACTCTCCTGTGGGGTTGGACCTGGTGTCTGCAGATGAGAAGGCTATGAGGGAAAGTCAGTGAACAAGACTGAGGAAATAACATGAGGACTCAAACACTGAGATGGTGGAGCCTCTTCTGGGCAGGGATTATGGAACCACACAGCGTGGAGTTTTACACTCATTAGTCCTCCAGTATTTATTACCTGCTGACCATGTGCCAGCCACCACTCTCGGTGCCTTCCACCATGCCTTACGCTCCCCATCTGTTTGTCAGATACAAAAATGAAGCTGAGATTTAAGTCCCAAATTATCCCCAAATAAGAAGCACCAGCAGAATAATTAGGAGAATTAAGACAATTCTCTCCCTTCCTCTGTGTGTGTGTTTTTGTGTCACACATACTTAATCCTTTGGATGGCGACAAATTCTGAGATTATAACAAATATATTAAGATTCCAATATGAATATAATGTGATGAAAACGATTTTTTTCATCTTTTGGATTGGGGACTTTAGCTTGTATTTTCTAGTTATATTTATTTTTTATTGATTTTATTATTTCATTTATGTACTTGTTTATTCATTCAGTAAATATTCATTCATTCAACTAACACCTATTACAGGTCTGCTGTGTGACAGTCTAGGTACTAGGGACTAGGGAGACAGTGATGACCCGAACAAAGTTCTTGCCCTGTGGAGCTTTCATTTTAGAGTAGAAAATGTTCTTGTACAATTACAAAGATGTGGAATCAACCTACGTGCTCACTAATCAACCTAAGTGGCTAAGTAAAATGTGGTATATATTTGCCATGGAATAGAATTCAGCCATAAAAAAGAATGAAATAATACCTTCTGCAGCAACTTGGATGGAACTGGAGACTATTATCCTAAGCGCAATAATGCAGGACTGGTAAAATAAATACTGCATGTTCTTACTTTTAAGTGGGAGCTAAGCTATAGGTAGTCAGAGGCACAGAGTGGTACAATGGACTCTGGAGACTCAGATGGGGGGAGAGGGATGAGGGAAGAAAAATGACCTATTAGCCTCAATGTGCACTATTCGGGTGACAGGTGCGCTAAGGACAAGCAGGGAAGTCAGAGCACAAGATGATTCATTCAGGTAACCAAAACCACTTGTACCCTTATCTCTGGTGTTTTTCTTAAAGAAGAAAATGCTCTCGTATGCTCTATTGAATAAATAGATGTTGTTTTATAATTTAATTTTCTGTGGAGATCAGCAGTTTATCAGAAGGCAAACTAGAGCACAGGGCTCCACCATGCTTTCCTCCTTCCTGATTTCACAAATGTCCTTGTTAGCAAAGATGCTTTCCCAGACATTTCATTACATGTCTGAAATATTTATACACAAAGCTGGGGAAAATGAATTAAAATTGTGAAGTCTACATGGCACTTAAATCAAAATAAGGAGTTAAGCTGTTCGGCTATGGATTTTGACTGGTTCCCATTGGGAAATCCCTTTCAAGCAAAATCTTCGCAGAGCAACATACTTCAAAGAGGTTCCCAGTCATGGTGAGTTTAAAACTTGTTAATTGGACCTAATTGCAAACAGCTGCCTGGTTTAGCCACTGTTTGGGTTGGCATTCACCTACCTTAGATCTAGGTCATCTTTTTCATCACATTATTCATATGGGATCTTAATATATTTGTTATAATCTCAGAATTTGTCGCCATCCAAAGGATTATTAGATAATAAGTAAAAACATATTTGTCAAGTCCTTAGGTCACTGCCAAATACAAAAGTGCTTGGGAGCAGATGCTTATATTTGGTACCCAGTGTGTAGTCCTGGTACCTCACTTTAGCAGATGGGAGAATTTCCAACAACAACAAAAATCTGTGTTGTTCACTGGCATTTTTATGTAGGTGGAAACATTGAATGATCTTTTATTATCTACACTCCCTCATTGAATTTTATTTATTTATTTTATTTTTTACTTATTCTTTTTTATTATTAAATCATAGCTGTGTACATTAATGCGATCATGGGGCACCATACACTGGTTTTATAGACCATTTGACACATTTTCATCACACTTGTTAACATAGCCTTCCTGGCATTTTCTTAGTTATTGTGTTAAGACATTTATATTCTACATTTACTAAGTTTCACATGTACCCTTGTAAGATGCAACGCAGGTGTAATCCTACCAATCACCCTCCTTGCACCCATCATCCCCCCTCCCTCCCCTCCCTTTCCCTCTTCCCCCATTCTTAGGTTATAACTGGGTTATAGCTTTCATGTGAAAGCCATAAATTAGTTTCATAGTAAGGCCGAGTTTATTGGATACTTTTTCTTCCATTCTTGAGATACTTTATTAAGAAGAATATGTTCCAGCTCCATCCATGTAAACTTGAAAGAGGTAAAGTCTCCATCTTTCTTTAAGGCTGCATAATATTCCATGTTGTACATATACCACAATTTATTAATCCATTTGTGGATCAATGGGCACTTGGGCTTTTTCCACGACTTAGCAATTATGAATTGGGCTGCAATAAACATTCTGGTACAAATATCTTTGTCATGATGTAATTTTTGATCTTCCGGGTATATACCTAGTAGAGGAATTATAGGATTGAATGGCAGATCTATTTTTAGATCTCTAAGTGTTCTCCAAACATCTTTCCAAAAGGAATGTATTAATTTGCATTCCCACCAGCAGTGTAGAAGTGTTCCCTTTTCTCCACATCCACGCCAACATCTCTGGTCTTGGGATTTTGTGATATGTGCTAATCTTACTGGAATTAGATGATATCTCAAAGTAGTTTTGATTTGCATTTCTCTGATGATTAAGGATGATGAGCATATGTCTGTAGGCTGTGCACCTGTCTTCTTCAGAGAAGTTTCTCTTCAAGTACCTTGCCCAGCCTGCAATGGGATCGCTTGTTCTTTTCTTGCTAATACGTTTGAGTTCTCTGTGGATTCTGGTTATTAAACCTTTGTCCAAGACATAACCTACAAATATCTTCTCCCATTCTGAGGGCTATCTGCTTGCTTTATGTACTGTGTTCTTGGCTGTGCAGAAGGTTTTTAGTTTGATCAGGTCCCAGTAGTGTATTTTTGAAGCTGCTTCAATTGCCCTCATAAAATACTCGTCCAGACCGATTTCTTCAAGGATTTTCCCTGCACTCTCTTCTAGTATTTTTATAGTTTCATGTCTTGAGTTTAAATCTTTAATCCAGTGAGAGTCTATCTTAGTTAATGGTGAAAGGTGTGGGTCCAGTTTCAGTCTTCTACAGGTTGCCAGCCGGTTCACCCAGTACCATTTGTTAAATTGGCTTGTCTGGAGAATTCTCTTTCATAATATCATGGAGAAGGACCTCTGTGCCTTGTGAGGCCACTTCATCATTTTCAGGGATTCCAATAAGGTGGATATTAGCCTTCTTCAAATTATCCCAGAGCTCTCTGAGAGAATGATCCATTTTTGCTCTCCATTTCTCTTCCTCTTTGAGAGTTTGGGAATGTTCAAAGCCTTTGTCTTCAGTGTCAGAAATCCTTTTTTCTGCTTGCTCCACTCTGTTACTGAGGGATTCTACTATATTTTTCAGATCTTTGAGGGCTGCAAATTCTTGCTTCAGTGAGTCAAAATCTTTTGTGGTTTTGTCTTTAAATTCATTAAATTCTTGAGACAACTTTTGAATTTCTCCTCGAATTTCTAATTCCGACTTTTGAATTGTACCTTGAATTTCTAATTCCAAATTTCCTCCATTCTATTAATCTCATTTGCAATCCAAATTCTGAATTTGATTTCTGACATCTTGGCCAGCTGTTTATGAATGGGATCTTCAGTTACATCTGCCATATCTTTCCTTGGGGTGGGGTTGATCTATTCTGGTTATTCACGTTACCAGAGTTTTTCTGCTGATTCTGCCCCATTGATTGTTTTACACTGCTTGATTTTTTCCCCTGGAGCTTTGTCGAGGACTCGTACAGTGCTATGGCCTGAGAAACTGGGGACCTGTTTGGTGTGGTGGGGCTAAGTGGTTCTGTCTTGTTTTCAGCTGGTCTCTGTTTGACCCTAGTGAAATAGTTACTCTGGGTTGATGTCTCAGCATTTTCCAGCTTCTGGGAGGTCCTAGTGTCCTCCCTACAGATCTCCCAGTACCTGCAGGTCACAGAGTGATGGAGGCTGCTACAGAGACACTTGGGATCTCCAGGAGATGGAACAGCTGAAGAGGAGGACCCAGCTCCAAGCCCCTCATTGAATTTTAATGCAGTAGATTGTAGGAAGGAGGGAAAAAGCCCTAAAATACAGTAGAACCCTGTAAGTTGACAACCTAAGGGACTGTAACAAACTGGTCAACACACAGAGGTGGCCAACGTAAGGAACTAGGCTTACAGTGCTGACATGTACACATGGTGCATGTTTAGTCTATGAAAATTAGGTCAACTTAAGGAGATGGTCAATGTTGGGGGGTGGGCAACTATGGAGGTTCTACTGTATCATTTTTTCTGGTAAAATTGCTGCTGAATGTAGTTTTACAAAATACACATATTTCTCAAGAAGCACTTGTGGGAACAATTTGTTGGTTAAATGTGAAGGGGTGATTTTCAAAATATGTAGCAACTAGTAAGCCACGAACCCTGAGCAATTAGAAGGAACACTGGCCATAGTAACTGGTGTGGCCATACTCACGGAGATGTTGTATAGCAAACAAAGGGTTGATTATCAAGCATGTTATCACTTACGGTGACTAGAGCATGACCCCACTGGGTTTCAACATAGAACATGTACCTAAGAGTTATCTTACTCCAAGAGTGAAAAAGCTAAGTGTTTCTACCTATTCTCATCCGCCATGCTGGTGGCAGAGTAGGCTCTGCAGGTCTGAGGATATCTTTGTGCCGAGAAATCTTGGCATTGGCAGTTGAGAGCCAGACTGCTGCATGTTGAAGTGGTGAATTCCCCGTGGTACAGGTGGGTACTGGCAGCACCTGCTCTGGTGGGAGGGGGCATTCCAGGGTGGGGATGGGGGCTGAAATGGGGATCAGAAAATATTTCTTTCTCCCTGTAGGGCACATCAATAGCAATAGACTTCTGGTGTTATTTGAAAGGTATTGATCCTCGGAATATGACTCAGAAATGGGATTGAGTACATAATGAAAATGGCGTTGATCTTGAAAATACTATAAGTAGCTAACACTTACTTGTTCTTGCTGCGTGATAAGTATGGCTTTTCTATTTTCCATATGAGACAAATTGAGGATTAGAGATGTTGAATAACTTGTCAAGAACACAAGTGAAGTGGTAGAGACAGAATTTGAATTCTGAACTCTCTGACTCCATGTCACAAACTCTAAAAGTGTGAAAGGTTTAATGCAAATTTTTCCTCCTTCCTCTTCCCCCCTGCCTCCTTCCTTTCTTCCTTTCTCTGGCAACAATACTGTATATGAATACTAACAGTGTTTTAAGCATCACAGAGCTAAGAAACAATTTTGATTCTTTTTGATCCAGAGTCCCCCTATGTCACCCTTGAAAAACATTTTCCCTTCCTCATACCCTGCCATAACTTTTTTGGGTCCTTGGCAAGTATAAAAATAGAGACTCATATATAGTGTCTAAATATTTAAAAGTTATAAATCAAGCTGACAAACTATTAAATAAAATATGTTTCATCCTCCCACCTTGACAAATATACCTGCGCAGAAGGGCAGGTGTGGATCTAGTCTGTGGCTTCTGGAGCACTCTCCAGGGACGTGGTGGCTTTGACAGTGTGAAAGAGGCAACACTCACATGAATGTGGACACTCCAGCCTGCAAATCCAAGCCACATTCCTGCAAACAGCCACCCACGCCCGTTTTGTGAGCTTATGAGTGTGCACAGGGGAGGTATGGCCTACCTTTGAGAGAATGGGTTTGGGAAGGCTATGAAAGTGGACTTGAGACTACTGGGTCGGGAAGTCAGAGGCTCTAGTACCAAGGCATGGTCTGGAAGAGAAGATGCAGGCTCCAGGTGGGCACATCTCTATGGTCATTCACCCTCTTCCCCTTACCCCCCACTGAAAAGGGCACAACCAGAGGACCAGAAGCCTCTTTTTACTGGGCCCAAGAGCAATACTACTCCTCCCCTCTCTTCTCTCTGCTAAATCCCACCTTTGTATGTAAATATATTTTGAAATTTGGCTTTTTGGAGATTCTTGTAAAAGATGTGGAATTTAAACACTGGGCTTGTCGAACAGAGGGCAGGTCAGATGAAGTGGGTGGATGGTAAATGTCACCAGAAGTAGGGGAGTGGGCTGGGGGATGGACCCCTGGCCTCCCTGTGGCTGGCTGGATCCCCCCACTTGTGGTGGCCCTTGTCCACGGAGTGGGGAGGTGTGCTACCCCACTCTCCGCCTGGAGACCTTGCTGGGTTCATCCCCAACTTTTGGAAATGGATGCAATTTGGCAGTACCAGTATCAGTTCTTCCAACTGTTCGCTTCTCTAGCCATGACGACATGAATTCTGGGTGAATTCCTAAAACATGAGCAAAAGCCATGCTTCCTTTTCTGCGCCAGATTCTCAGGGGCATCTGAGACCTCGCAGCCTGAGCAGCGTGTGGGTGCTGAGGTCGATCCTCCCCGCTCCCTTATTTACTAATCATTGCTTACTATTTACTCAGCCTGCTCAATGTGGTCAGACACTAGAGCAGAGAGTTCTTTATTTTTTAAGTCTTAAGAAAATAGGAAACTATATATGCATTTCTCCCCATTTAAATTTTAGTTCCTTCTCCCTTTCTGTTAGGGAAGGTACTGATGAATACATGAACTGTTTCCATTTGATTTGGTGTTAGTATGGCATACAAGGCAGAGCCAAATAAGACAAATGTACGTATATATACAAGAGGGGATTTATTGTGAGAATTGGCTCATGTGACTGTGGAAGCTGAGAAGTTCCATTATCTGGCATATGCAAGCAGGAGAACCAGAGAAGCCAGTGGTGTAGCCCAGTTCAAGTCTGAAGTCTTAGACCAGGGATCCCATGGTGTAATGTAACTCTCAGGCCAAGGCTAGAGGCCTGAGACCCTGGGGGCTGCTGGTTCAGGTCCTGGAATCCCAAGGCTGGAGTACCTGGAGTTTTGGTGTCCCAGGGCAGGAGAAGATGAATGTTCTAGCTGAGAGAGAGGAGAGATAGAGAGAGACAGAGAATGAGTATTTGCCTTTCTTCTGCCTTTTCATTGTACTCAGGCCTCGGCTGAATGGTGATGCTGGCCCACACTGGCTAAGGGCGGGTCTTCCCTTCTCAATACTCTGATTCAAATGCCAATCTCTTCCAGAACCACCTTCCTGGCTATTTGGGTACCCCTTAACCCAGTCAAGTTGACACCTAAAACTAACCATCACATATAGTAAATAGTAATCTTTGCTTTTATAATTGCCTGGAGAGAGTTGCAGAGAGGAAGTTGGATTTTCAGTGCTTTGAAGCATAGGGAGTAAGGTCAAACCATTACAGGATACACTCTAACGTATTTTATTTTCTGAGCAGCTCCTGGGTCGTAACTCTTGAGGTGCTCTGTGCCTCAGGATGTCTCCCCATGTGCTCCTCGACAACCAAAATGTCTCCAGATATTGCCAGATGTCCTCTGGGGGGCAAAGTTATCCTCAGCCAAGAAATCCTGGTGTAGGCAAGACTATCCTTCGATATAAACGGCTTGCTCTTCTCTCCTTGGTATTTCAACCAGTATTTATTCAATGCCCATTATGCATGTGGGTACAAGATGAGCACTGTCCCCGCCTGCATGGGACTCCAGTCTAAAATCATGGACTCTGCTGGAAACGTGTTGAGTACCCACCAGGGCTAGCACCCACACTAATGTGTTTGTAGATGATGATCTTGTTAATTCTGTCAGTACTACTGCAGCGTTACCTAATGCTTCTGTTCCCACTCCAGGTGATTATTGTTTCCTGGGCACAGGCAGCTGCCAACAGATGAGCCTCTCCAGGAATCACTAGTAGATCTAGGATGGCAGGCAGCTTATTTAATATGCCGGCTCCAGTGTGGAGGCTGGCACGGAGCTGTGATGGGAAGGCGTCAGAAGGTGCACCCAAGCTCATTGCACAGCAGTCTGTGAGGGCCATGAGTGGCTGGTGAGCTTACCTGGGGTTGCGACCATGGGTCCCGCACAGGGGGAAGAGCGAATGAGAAACGGAGCCATATGTAACTCCAGTGAGGGCCTAAGTGCAGTTGAGTCAGCAGGATCCCGGCCGCACAAGACAGCACACACCTGACTTCAATCAGACACAGATTTCAGGACCTGCGCAGGTGGGTTGCGTGGACCAAGGACCTTCCGCCGCTTTCTTGCCGCCACCAGGTACAGTTTCCCCTCAGAGCTCCGACTGGAGAGGAAATGGGAGAGTTGGGGAGGAAAACTGCAAGACTGAAATAATTAGGAGACTGTTTAAAATTATTGGATTGGATGACATTTAATTTTCCTTCTCTACTCGGTAAGGGGAAGGGCTCAGGGGAAAGATGAGATCAATTATGGAAAATAATGAAGCTGCATTTTTCTTAGTGTTACTGAAGGTAGAGTAAGTAAATTTGGAACTTGCTCAAATATTCCTGGCCGTGCAACTGTACACACACACACAGGGCACTTCTGTGAGTTCTTCCTTGCCACCCCTCCCCCAAGAATCCATACTCACAAAAGCATTAGTGAGAAATGTAGATGTTACTGAAGATTTCCATGGGTGACGAAGGCGGTTTAGTTGTAAACCCCACAGCAAATAGGTTTATAGCTCACTTCACCACCGTGCTCATCATGCCTAAGATGTTTGAATATTTGATGTCTCTGAAACCAGAATCTGTCTGCTGTGTTGGTGTGTCGTAGTATAACCAGCAGCGTGTTTCCTTTTATAGCAGCACATAAAATGCTGGTGTGTCTTACACTGGTGGGTTCTTGTTCTTGAAAAAATCCTTGTAGATTTCTGCTTTGCTATCCTTTTCCAATTGCAGTCAGAGGCTTACCCTTGGACTAGAAAGGTTCAAAGCAGATTCTGGAGTCAGACCATCACTCGCTAGCTCCACCTTTTGTGAGCCAGGTGACCTTGGGCAAGTTACTAAACTGCTCAGGGCCTTTGTTTCTGCTTCTGTAAAATAGAGATAGTATTGTTAACTACTTCACAAGACTGTAGTAACAGTTAAATGAATTGATACGTTTAAAAAAATTGAAACAGTGCCAAGTAGTGGTGAGTACTAGAGAAATTGTTCTGATAGTTCCTGCCCCTTCCATCCCCTTCTGCACAGGTCCTGCCTCTGGTTTCTTTTCCCCTCCTTTCTTATTTTATGAACAGTTTGGTGTCTGCTCTTTACTTGAGATCTTGCGTCTCCTTCCCATGCGGTTTACCTAAGTATTTCCTCCAAACAAATAATGTTGGAGGAATTCTGATAAATAAAAGTGTGTGGTAACATATTTTTATCATTATTTCTGAGGCTTCAGCAGGGCTGCAAGAGATAGTGAGGTCCGATCCTGATAGGAGCTGAGCTGATTTAGGGGTGAACATTAGGGCATAGGATGGAAAAACTAGGCTGGAGCCAATGGCCTTTGAAGGATCAGCATGATCCCTCTCTCACACTCGTCATGGGCCTTCAGATTTGGCAGCAGCCTTCTGTGCTGTGGACACGCAGCCACATTGGCCAGTCCATAGGGGGTGGGGAGGACTCTCTTACCCTCTTCAAATCACTGTGTAGGGCGGTGATGCTTCTGCGGAGAAGGCTGGGCCTAGGCGACAAGTCAGTGTGTGTGAACTGTGGATATGAACTGAGAGATGGATCCAGGCTTAGGTGAAAGCTGGAAATTCTGGAACATCATCTCAGACACAGGGGCTTTAGAGAAAGGCAGAAACAAAGAGACACCCAGCACATCAGGTTTGAGGTATGTCACAGGCCTGTGTGCCCTCGGAAGCTTTTCCACACCCTCATTGTGGATTTGGAGGCTGCAGTCCTTGCATTTTTGTCAGTGCAGCTGAGCAAAAAAAAAAATCCACTCTTGCAAATGGAAAATTTCTTGTGTGGGTTAGTACATCCAGCTCCAGAAAGAAACTCACTAAAGGCAGAGTGTGTCTTGGCATGGGGTGTCCAGTCATCCAGCTGGTCAGTAGTGCTTCAACCTGTTAACTCACAGAGTTAGTGACCTTGTCTATATAGGAGCAAATAGCTTTCTGGCTGCTCACCTTTGAAATAAAGAGTTTTTGAATGGGGATTTAAAAAATTTTTTTTCCTCTGCTTGTTTGGGTTTAATGACTCAGTGCTTTATTTTATTACAACTGTTTATAACCAAAAGTGAATGTGTGTAGGGCCTTGAACCTCCCCCACAATGATTTCCTATTTGTTTCCAGAAAAATTCCAATGCCAGACTTTGCCATAGCAACCAGTGGCAAATACCAGGAACACGAAGAACAAATCGGGAAAGGGCTTCTGTCCCTCCAATGTGTCTTGCATTTCCTCAGGGCACACATCTCTGTGGGAAGGCGAGGGGAGGCCCTGCGGTTTCTCCCGGGGTAGCATGGGGAGGAGAGCTGGAAGAGTCCAGCTCTGCCAACTTCCAGAACCAGCCAGGAAATGTGTCTCTCGTCAACCAGACTGGGTGCAGAAAGACCAATGACCCTGCTCCTTGGGCTTTGTGTGTGTTGTGTGTGTATCTTTATTTTTATATGTCAAATTTTCAAAATTAAATGTATCGAATTATTATCATTCCATTATGTTTTTCCTCTGAGGCATTTAGTAAACAAGCCTGTTGTTTATTTCCTAATTGTTCCCTCAAATGCTCTTTGCAAGAAGTCGGGGTATTTATGAGTAAGCAAACAAAAAGACATATGACGGCTTTCAAATACTTGTCCATGAGGTCCCTCTGTCATCATGTGATGCTATGAGGTTGGTCTCCTCGCCCGTATGTAAAATAATCTCTGGTTTCATTACAGCACAGGGTTCTTGCTGAAAGCACCTTGGAGTTTTCATTTACTTCAGGTGCTTGCTCTGAACAGCACTGTGTTGGCAAATGTGTAACAATTGGCTCTAAGAAAGAAAATTGCCATGATGTGTAGAGTGTGCTGATTTCTGTGGTATAACTGCCCCTAGCATGGTGGATTTTAAGCTACCAAAGTGACTTCATGGACAGTTGACTCCAGTGCCTGGTGGAGCTGGCTGCACCATCCCACTGCTTCTGTGGCTCTAGGCCGGGTTTTTCTACCTCGGTACTGTTGACATTTTGGGCAGGATAATTCCTGGTTGTCCTATGCATTGTAGGATGTTAAACAGCATCTGTGGCTTTTACTCACCAGAGGCCAGGAATACCCCTCCCCACAAGTTGTGACAATGAAAAATGTCTCCAGACATTGTCCAGTGTCCCCCGAGGGGCAAAAACCTCTCCCAACTCTGGGCCATTCTACATGGGTGATATTTAGAAGGTATAGTCAGCAAATGGTAGGCCTCCCCTGAACCATCTGAATACACACCTAAGAGGTTCTCACTGTCATTTTGGAGATGATATTCAAAAAAATTTTGGCATGCTTCCTTGGGAAGTTTTGGGAAGAGTGATGTTATAAAGAATTAAGGCACCAGGCTCGGCACCTGTACTCAGTGGCTAGGGTGCCAGCCACATACACAGGAGCTGGCAGGTTCGAATCCAGTCTGGGCCTACCAAACAACAATGACAACTATAACCAAAAAATAGCCAGGCATTGTGGTGCGTGCCTGTAGTCCCAGCTACTCGGAAGACTGAGGCAAGAGAATTGCTTAAGCCCAAGAGTTTGATGTTGCTGTGAGCTGTAGAGTCACAGCACTCTACCAAGGGCAGCATCGTGAGACTCTGTCTCAAAAAAAAAAAAAAAAAAAAAAAAAAGAATTAAGGCACCAAAACAGAGCATGTCCACTAGGGGAGTTTTAAGGGGTGAGGAACTTTAAGGGATGGGGAACTTGCAACCTTGGGGGCCACATGTGACTTCTGGATCCTTGAGTAGGGCCTTTTGACTGAATCCAAATTTTACAGATCCCTTATTAAAAGATCTGTTCTGTGAAATTTAGATTTGGTCAAGGGGCCACTTTGGGGATCTGGAGGGCCACATGTGGCTTTGAGGCCACAGGTTTCCCACCCCTTGGGGTAGGAGTGACTTGTTTAAGGACAACATATGAGTGTGCTTGGGAGAGTCACCAAAGCAATGTGCTAAACACCGTGAGCACTTTTGTGATGTACTAGGAATTGGGACTGACTTCTACTTGTAGCTAGACATACTTTGTGGGCTTTACAATGTTAGGTTTACATGGATGTATTCAGCCTTCTGCCTGTCCCTGCCTCTCCACCTCTTTGGAAATATCCCCTCATGGAAATCACATCATAATGGGGGACTTCTGTTGTAGATAGAATGAATCCCATCAGCTTTCAGGAATCAGTAGATTATCCAAATTTTTCCTCTATAGGAAGATTAAGTACTTTTTAAAAAAGATTAAATATTGAAGATTGGTATTGACTCTTCTCTCCTTCCTCCCGTCTCTGCACTGGGCCTTCTCATTGGTCAGGTATCTCAGGCCATTCCAAAATGATCTAAGAAAAGGATTTATAGAAGAAAATGACTTTCCAGTAAAAAAGTTAAGATGCCAAAATTAATGTGATAAGAATTTAAAAAGCCCTTTCTAGTTTTGCATTGAAAATGTGTTTTTAATGCACAGAGGCACCCAGGTCAAAAGGAAATATTAGGGAAGGGTTATTTTCATCAGTAGAGTTCCTTGGCATTGGAAGCGCCAATGTAATTAGGGCAATCACATACAAGTACATTAATGCCAGTCAGTTGGGCTTAATGAGGAGATCAAGTCTGCTTTTATTAAAAGACTGAATAAAAGTGAGACGACTGCTTAAAAATAATTACAATTGGGCAATTTTGTATGTGGTAATTCATCACTTTATTCCAGACTAGTTTTTCACAGTGAGACGTTCTGGCTCTTGAGAAAATGTGACATCATCAAAGTTCATTGTGAACCTCCTGCTTCTCACCTTGTCCTTTGCCACAGCACCCAGGTCCACAGGGATCGTTCAGGCCAACCCCATGGTCCCTGCTTGTCCTTTTTCATCAAAGGTTACCATACACCCATCTTTCAAGGCCCACTGGCTCGTGTGAGTTGACTGGATTTTTGCTTTCTTTTCCCAGAGGACAGTCCAGCCTCAGCATCTTAATCTAAAGGGATCAATAATGCAGTGGTGAGAGACATTGTATCAGGCAAAAGAGGGGGTATTTCAGATTGTGAGGAAGGTTTAATATAACCCTGTACAATACTCACTACGCAGTCCAACAAGGAAATCCCTCAAGGGAGATGAACAAAAATTTTTTTCTTGTTCCACACTGATTTTGAATTGATCAATTCTTGTTACTTTGTCGTGAGGAAGCTATCTGCACGACAACTAATGATTTCTTTTTCTCAAAGTGGAAAAGGTAGGAGCAATGGCTTTCAGTCTGAAGGACAGATCCCATTCGCCTTCATGAGACCTGGACCTAGGGGGCAAAATTGAGGATAAAATATAGTAAAGAATTTGCTATGTAGTATTTGGCCTTGAGTGGACATCCAAGACTTCCAAGGCATGAGTGATCTTGGTTGCTGGAAACAGCTGATTCCAAATAACTGTCTCTCTAGACTATTCTTCTAGAAGATTCCTCTGTGCCAACTACTTGACTTTGTCATGGGATCTTTCCTGGCTCTGTAACACAGATGTGAAAAGGGAAGAGCATGCCATTAGATTTCATTTCTACAAGTGGAATATATACAATTTACCATGGGATGTTTAAATATTAATATGTTATTCATCATGCGTATCCAGAGCTTTGCATAGAAACAGATATAAAGAGTAGCATATACATATTTTGCTCCTCAGTGTAAAATGGTTAGGCCTGTTTTAGTCTGGGTTTTGGGTGTTGGTTGGACTCATGGGACAGGGTATGTTCCTCAGTTTATGGGCTGAGTGCCTGGGTATAGTCCATTTATTCAGGGGATGCTCAGATTCCATTCACCCTATCTACACTCACAACCTAACTTACTCATCAGAATGACCATGAGCCCCTTGAAGACAAGACCTGTAGCTTATTTTGTATCCCAAGTGCCTAGCATAGTGCCAGGCATGTAATAGATTCTTTATTAAAAAGGTATTTTACAGCTTTATTGAGTTATAAATGATGTAGAATCAATAGCATGTATTAAAAGTTTCTACCTGATGAGGTTTCATACATATATACACCCATGAAATCATCACCACAATCAAGATGGTGAACACATCCATCAGCCCCAAAGTTTCCTGTGTTCCTTTGAAAGCCTTCCCCACTTCTACCCATTGTTTCCAGACAACAACTGTTTTTTTAATCTGTCACTATAGAATAGTTTGCATTTTCTAGAATTTTATAGAAACAAAATCATACAACGTGTACTCCATTTTTCTGTCTGACTTTTTTTTTAAATTTCAGATTAATATGAGGGTACAAATGATTAGTTACAATATTTGCATTTATTAGGTAAAGTCCAAGTTGTAGTTGATTGAGCCCTTCACCCAGGAGATGTGCCATATACTCCTACATTGTGCCCATCAGGTAAGAGTTCACCTTTCCCCCTCCTCCCTCCCCTTAATTGTGTTTTTCTCTTGTTTGGGCATGTAGGTGTTCATCTTTTGGTTTCATATTAGTATTGAGTACATTGGATACTTGTTTTTCCATTTTTTTGTGATGGAAGGACATTCACTCAGGTTAATACAAAGATGCAAAGTCTCCATTGTTTTTATGGCTGCATAATATTATATGGTAAACATATTGCAGTTTATTAATCCATTCATGGCTTGATGAGTAGTTGGGTTGTTTCTACATCTTGGCTATTATGAATTGAGCCTTGATAAACATTCTAGGTCAAATGTCCATAAGGTTAAATGATTTTTTTACTTCTAGGTAGATACCTAGTACTGAGATTGCCAGATCAAACTGCCAGTTCTACTTTTAGCTCTTTGAGGATTCTGTCTGGATGTTTTCACTCAGCATAATTATCTTAAGGTTCATTGATGTTGTTCCACATGTTAATAGTTTGTTCCTTTTCATGGCTCTTAGTACTCTTTTGTACAACTCATAGTAGGTACCTAACAAATGTTGTAGCCTTACATTGACCCGAAAGTTTATTTTTAAAAATGTAATTGGAGGATGGGTGGACCATGATATATCACTCTATTCTGGGTGAGTAGATTCA
This sequence comes from Nycticebus coucang, assembly GCF_027406575.1. NCBI lineage: Eukaryota > Metazoa > Chordata > Mammalia > Primates > Lorisidae > Nycticebus > Nycticebus coucang. Next base: position 165,052,567 of record NC_069780.1, on the reverse strand, counting down.
CTCAGAAACTCAAAATAAAAAAAAGGAGGTGAGATGGCATGGTACAGACTTTCATTGTCATCCAATATCAGAGTTCCCTTCTTTTGTAGTAAAAGAATGCCTAAGTTTTGGCTGGGCACAGAACTGTCTGGAATAAAGACTACAATTCTCAGCCTACTGTGCAATTATATACGGCTGTGTGACTAAGTTATAGTTAATATGAGGTAAGCAAAGGGGATGTGAAACTTCTTAGAAGTCTCCTTAAAGGAAGAGGGACTTCTTTCTCCTTCCCCCCCCCGGCTCCTGCTTTTTCCTCTGCTTTCTCCTTTTCCTCCTCCTTTTCTCTTCTTATTTTTTCCTCCTCTTCTCCCTGTTTGCTGTTGTCTGGAATGTAGTCATAACATCTGGAGCTCTAGCAGGTATCAGAAGACCTTGAGAATAGAGGCCATTCATGGCAGATAAACAAAGTGGAACAGGCCTGGTTCCTGAGTGTCGTGCCAGACCTGGTTTAACTGCATCCAGACTTCATGCCTGTGAGAGACAGATAAACTTTGATCCTGTTTAAACCACTGCTCTGTGTTCTTCTGTTTCTTTTCTTTTTTAATTTCAGATTAATATGAGGGTACAAATGATCAGCTTAACAATGTTTGCATTTGTTAGGTAAAGTCCCTGTTGTAATTGTGCCCTGTACCCAGGGGGTGTGCCATATACCTCCACATTGTGTCTATAAGGTGGGAGCACGCCAATCCCACTCCTTCCTCCCCCCCCCAACTTGAATTGAATTGAGTTTTTCTCTCCTGTGGGTGTATATTAGTTCATCTACTGGCTTCATATTAGTCTTGAGTACATTGGATACTTGCTTTTCCATTCTTGTGATACTTTACTACGAAGAATGTATTTCAACTCCATCCAAGTTAATACAAAAGATGTAAAGTCTCCATCTTTTTTTTTTTTTTTTTTTTTGTAGAGACAGAGTCTCACTCTATGGCCCTCGGTAGAGTGCTGTGGCCTCACACAGCTCCCAGCAACCTCCAACTCCTGGGCTTAAGCGACTCTCCTGCCCCAGCCTCCCGAGTAGCTGGGACCACAGGCGCCCGCCACAATGCCCGGCTATTTTTTTGGTTGCAGTTTGGCCGGGGCCGGGTTTGAACCCGCCACCCTCGGTATATGGGGCCGGCGCCCTACCGACTGAGCCACAAAGGCTGAGTAGTATTCTGTTTTTCTGTTTCTTGTAGACAAGCAATCCTAACTTATACAATTAGTAAGGATGGCGCTAGTTAGAATAAAAGGGAGCTTAATATTGCTGATAGGACATTTACATCATGTTAATGTGTCCATCTTTACACAGAAATATTTCTGACTAGAAGTGTGGTATTAGCTATTAGAATTTCTTTTCACAAGTTCTAGGAAAACCCTGAGGAATCATTCTTAACTATGTGATTCAGCCCTATTCGTACCTATCATTAACATTTTATACTTCTCAAAGTTATAACTTATTTTACATTTATTTACTTTTGACATGGGGCTGTATGGTGGGATATGGGGTTAGCCTAATGTTATTAAAAATTTACAAATGATAGTGATGTGACTTATTTGGAAATGTTTTCTATGGATGCCTAGTCTCATTTATTGTGTGTGAATTCTTGTTTAATTTCTAGTGATGGTTTGGCTTGCTACTCTCTCATGTTTTATTTGAAATATTTCAAACATACATAAAAGAGGATATGTTCAGATGTCATTTCTTTGGCAAACATGACTCTGTACAATAGAAGTTGCCAACTTTATTTGTTGATTTAGCAGTGAAACCCTCTTTTCAAATGGCATCATATGGTGAACCCATTATATAAAACATAGTAGAGAGTCTCTGATTGAAGCAGAAGTGGGGGGCTTGGAGCCCTACTGCCCCTTCCTGCCCACCTCTCCCCCACATGGTGGCCCCTGAGATTTTCTCACATCGTCTAAGGGCCTTGAGAATGCAGCTGAAAACCATGGATTTAGAACATCCTTGTGGTGGGTGCGATGGCTCACACCTGTAATTCTAGCATGCTGGGAGGCCAAAGTGGGTGGATTGCTTGAGTTCAGGAGTCCAAGACCAGCCTAAGCAAGAGTGAGACCCCATTTCTACTAAAATTAGAAAATCTAGCTAGGCGTTATGGTGGGTCCCTGTAGTCCCAGCTACTCAAGAGGCTGAGACAAGGGGATTGGTTGAGCCCAAGAGTTTGAGGTTGCTATGGGCTATGAGGGCATAGAGTGAGACTGTCTCCAAATAAAAAAAAGAACATGTTTGAGACCCAGAAAGCTTAAACAATGTTCTAGGATCAGCCAAAATAGGTGACCCAATGCCCAGATGTTAAGCCCACACGTTTCTTCATAGAGGACCCTCTAAGATTCTCATTTATAGCTCTGCTTTAAGCTTTATAAGTTCTGACAAGCTTTATAATTCGGTTTCCCAGTCATCAAAGAATAGAACAATCAGAGGGAAAAGGCACACACAGCCACACTTGACTACTGATAGTTTGACCAGTGAAAGAAGAAGCAAGGATGTTTAAAAAAGATGGCATTAAAAACCACCTTCTGAGCTGGGGGGTGGTGGTGGTGGCTCATGCCAGTAATCCTAGCACTCTGGGAGGCCAAGGTGGGTGAATAGCCTGAGCTCAGGAGACCAGCCTGAGCAAGAGCGAGACCTCATTTCTAAAAATACCTGGGCATTGTGGCAGATGCCTATAGTCCCAGCTACTTGTTACTTGGGAGGCTGAAGCAAGAGAATTGATTAAGCCCTTGAGTTTGAAGTTGCCGTGAGCTATGACATCACAGCACTCCACCGAGGGTGACAAACTGACACTCTATCTCAAAAAACAAAAACAAAAAACAAAACCACCTTCTGAGCTCATTTAAGGTGAAGTCTCCCTAATGTATTCCATTGGGTCATGAAGGCATGATTTTATGTTTGTATACACTTATGCACAATAGAGTAATATATGTCTACATATGTCTATATATTTCAGTGTATTTGGGGGTGTACGTGTGTGGTTGTATAAAGTATGTGTATATACATGTGTACATATAATATTTACATACATACATTTATATTTTTACAGGTATATAATATGTGGAGACATATATACACAAATATGTATATGCACATATATTTTGTTTACTGTTTATAAACCTGAGGAAAAAAGCTTCACTTATGTTTTATATTTTTTATCCTATTTTATAGTAATAACAGTAATTATTATTGAAATGTAGGTACTATTCTGTGTTTTATATAGTTGAGTTATTTAACCTTTACAACTGCTTTATGAAGTAGAGACTATCCTTATCCCAGGGGCACAGAGAAACTCCGTCACTTGTCCAGTGTCACACAGGGAGCACCTTGTAGAGCTGGGATTCAAACCCTCACATTCTGGTGCAGGGTCCACGCACTTTCTCCCCAGCTGGAGTGTGGTGGCGTCATTATAGCTCACTGCAACCTCAAACTCCTGAGCTTAGGCAGTTCTCCTGAGCAAGTGGGACTACAGGCAATCACTGCAATTCCTGGCTACTTTTCCTAATTTTTGTAGAGATGGGGTCTCCCTCTTGCTCAGGCTGGTCATGAACTCCTGACCACAAGTAATCTTCCCGCCTCAGCCTCCCAAAGTGCTGGAATTACAGGCATGAGCCACCGTGCCTGACCGCACTCTTAATATACTCCATAGCTTAGGAAAATTTCCCATGTTTAAACAATAATGGTGCAAATATCTTGTGGCTAGCAAAAATTTTCAGTAGTTTGGAAAATTACTTATCCAATAAGCATAAAACTCACTCGAACTCCATTAATCCTGAGTAAACGAAAAAACAAAGTGAATTGAGACTGGAATGCAAGGTCTCCTTAGGTTGTATCTAAAGAACTTTCCCCCGTGACCTACGGCGTATCAGAAAGGCCACAGGAGGTAGGCAACTTAAGCAGGTTGGAGTAACCAGAAAATATCCCATGTCAGACTACTGGCAAGAAAGTGAAACACTCAGACCCAAACCGCCTGCAAGATGATTGCATTTTTATTCATAACATTGTCATCTTCTTTGTGGCTCGAGAGGTATTTTGCAGTTGACATAAAAACTACTGTATTTTTTAAAGGCATTTTCTTTCTGGCCTGTGTTTATATATCGTGGTGGAAGAGTCAGAAGACTTCGAGCTTCAAAAGTGAATCCTGTTTCAAGTTATGCAAGTCCCACAACTCGCGGTGCAGTTCAGCATGTGTCACCTCAGGCGTCAGGATTTCCCTGGTTTCATCTCCAACTTTGGTTGCTGTTCTTGGTGCTCAGGGATTCAGAAATTGCCTTGGTTTTTGCTGTTGTTACGTATGCAGGTATAAAAGTCATTTCTGCTATTTTGGAAAGAAACATTATTTCATGGGGAGCGTCCTATTATAAAAGGTTCATCCACACATTCTGAAGGAAACCAGATACACATTTTCTAGGGACTAGAGTGTTAATTTATTATACATCCCTCACTGTTGTGTTCACAATAGTTATAAGTGGACAAGTCACAAATAATCTAATATACACACATACATGTGGTCCATCAACCAGGCTAAGGAAAGGCAACTGACCCTTCCCTCCTTCAAGTAAGTTCAATAAAAATGCTCAGCGCATGCTGAAATCAGCAAAATCAAATTACTAATTTGTTAATCATACTATACTATTTCAAGCTGACCTTGCTTAACCCACCCCTCACCTTCCTTGTGCTTGCCTGCCTGGTGGACTCCTATTCATGTTACAAAACCCAGTGTTTATGTTACCACTTTTGTGCTAATTCCAAGTATTAAACATACTTCTCTTGTAGCATGTATATCATGGAATGGTTATCTGTGGAATAGTTTCTTGCAGGTAGGATTCATAACGAATATACCCTTACACATAGAAGGTGTGGTGTGCAGAATTCTAAGATAGCTCCTGAGATTCCTAGCCCTTCTGGAAATAGCAGTATGATCCCTTCTTTTTGAATGTGGGTGAGACCTATGAATATTATGGCTGTCACTCTCTGATTTGGTTATTATATGTCTAGGGTAAAGGGATTTTGTAAATACAGTGAAGGTGCCATATTGATCACTCTTAATCAAAAGGGAGATTAGTGAAAGCCCTTTAAAGAGGAGGGGAGCCTTCCTGAAAGAAGAAATTCCCCTGCTAACTTTGAAGAAGTAAGCAGCATTTTTTTTTTTTTTTTTTTTGAGACAGGATCTTGCTTTATTACCTAGGCTAGAGTATAGCCTCAGACTCCTGGCCTCAGGCTCTCCTCCTACCTCAGTCTCCCAATGTGCTGGGATTACAGACATGTACTACCACGCCAGGGTAGTGGCCATGTTTTAAGAGGGCCAATGGAGGGGCCTATGTGGCAAGGACCTGAGGGTGGCCTCTAGGAGTTGAGAGCAGTGCTAAGCTAACAACAGCCAGCAGGAAAACAGGGAGCTCAGCCATATAGTTATAAAGAAAGGAATTCTTCCAACAACCTAAGTGAGTTTAGAAGTGGCTTTTTTTTCCTGCTCAAGCCTCCAGATAGAAATGTATCTGATGGTCACTTTGACTGTAATCTTATGAGACTCTGAGCAGAGGACCCAGGTCAGCTATGCTTGGACTCCTGACCAGTAGAAACTATGGCATAATAAATGCATATTGTTTTAAGCCACTAAGGTTGTGGTAATTTGTTATATGACAGCAGAAAACAAATATAGCAGGCATTTCTTAAATGTTTGTTGAATTTAAATTTAATCATGGAAATAGAATATTTAAAATGGATCTTTACTAGAATTTTTGCCAATTTAATGAATGTAGACATCTTAAGAATCACCATCTTCCTTTGGGTCTCCTAGCCATGCAATCAATTTCACACACTTCCAAGGTTTTCATAAATACCAGCTTCTGATTCTCTGGAAATAGGAAGTGAGATTCTCTCCAGCAGTCATTTGGCATTCTTGGGAGAGAGAATGGATAAAAATTGATGTTGAAATGAGACCACCATCATTTTTCTGTCTGCTCACCATGTACAGAGCTCAGGATGATTAGAAAATGTAAAACACATGTGAATGGCTTAAACCCCTTTAGTTAAATCACATTTACATAGATCAATTTCCCCAAGAGACATAAGTTAGCTGAACTTAAGCAATTAAAAAAAATAAAACAAAACTAGAATCACTTGCTAAAGCCAAAAAACATGGATGAGTTAAACCATATCAGATGTAATGCTTTGTTTTGAGAAGTATTTGGTTTGTTGTCTATATGTGTGTGTGTGCTTTTTTTTTTTTATTTTTTTTTATTTTTATTTTATTATTATTTTTTTATTGTTGGGGATTCATTGAGGGTACAATAAGCCAGTTACACTGATGTGTGTGTGCTTTTTTTGTAAGTGCAGATAGAAAAGTAGAACTTGCAAGATCTTAGGTGCCCCGGAGAAGCCAGTATGTGGCTTTGGTGTAGTTCCACCAAAGCAGTGGGTACCATCGGGATCTCTAGCAGGTCGGGGATTTTCTGCTCCTTTTCCTTTACCTTCTCAAACTACCTTAGGGAGGGAGGCAGAAAGAGGGATGGTGACCAGCGCTGAAAACAAAATTGGGTCCAATCTTGGGCTTAGTGTTCCACAAACAAGTTTCCAGGGCCTTGAACTACCACCTCAGGGGGACCTTCCTTGCTGTCCTGCCATGTTAAGAACAAGAACAAACTTTTTGGCCTTGGAGCTTCTTCCCTCTCCCTGCCAACATTTTCAATTTCATTTGCCCTTGGCTAAATGTAGCTTCCTGTTTCTAAGAAAAGATGCCGAAAGAGCCTTTTGAAGGCCTCACAGACAGTCTCAGAAGGCTTCATGGGCAGCAAACAACTCTTACCAAACAATTTGATGAGTTAAGTGTAAACGGATCAGAGACATATGGATTACATTTTTAGGGAAATACACATGGCCTTCCAATGTAAAATGGGAAGGTATGGGGGTGGGGTGGAGAAGAGAATGCTTGGAAAAATGTGGTTTGGGTCTTGCCAATTGCAAAATATTTGAAACAAATAATTTGAGATGTTTTACCCAACCTAGAGAGTAGCTGGATTCACCCTTTCCTTCTATTTACATGTTATTTTCAGACTCAGCACACATGCCAATGCTGGTTTGGGTCTTGAATAGATTTTTAGAAATGCAGTTTTTTTCAAAGATCATGCCATCCGATTTCTGTGTAGTTTCTGCGTATAAAGGGTGGGGTGGCACTGGGGAAGAGTTGGATATTTAGAATCTTTGCTCTGACTCCATTCTACTTGAGGAGGTTCCAAATCCAGGCTGTGCTCTGAGGTATCAGCTCAAGAAAGCTCTGTACCTTAGGGTACAGAAGACTCCCATCCATAAAATGCGGACAGTAATGCCTACCCCAGGACCCACACAGACTGGGATGCTGTATGGTGTGGAGTTAGAAGTGTGAATGCTGGAGGCGTATTCCTGGGGTACATATTCCAGCTCTGACACTTGTGTGAACTTGGGCAAATGCTTTAGCTTCTCTATGCTTCAGTTTCTTCATTTGTGTAACAGAGGGAATGTCACATGAGTAACCTTGAAAATTAAAAGAGTTAATACTTGTGAAGAGCTTAGCACAGGGCCTGGCACACAATTAGTGGTCAGCAAATGCAACAAATGCTCTTGTTTTATAATTGCTCTTCTTCAATTAAGTATTTGGACACAGTAAAAAAATAAGGCAACTTCACCTCCAGGCTGGGGACAGGTGCATCCTATTATGCAAACTGTGGAGATCTCCAGCTTACCTTCTTTTCTTACTGTTTCAACTTGTAGATTAATTCTCTTCTTTCATCATGCCCAAGTAGAAAGCATGTAGATTCCTTGGTCTAAAATTAGACTTGTCTTTTCTCTATCCAAGGAGAGATCCTTTTCTCTCATCTACTTTGCCTTCACCTTAGCACCCTGGGACACTTAGTTCAAGAGCCCAGATAAAATGTGCTAGAGTGTGAGGGAATTCTGGGGCTCAAATGGAAGGAAGCCATGATCCCAGTTTTGTTGATTTAACATGTTGCTTCTCAATCCTTCTTACATGCTAGGATAAACTGAGCAGCATTAAAACAACTAGAAGTTTTGAGGGGGGGGGCTTGGGTATTAGTAATTATTAAAGCTCTCTGGATGCTTCTACTGTGGAGCCAAGGCTGAGAACCACTCTGCCCAAGGCCTTCAGCGGGCACTGAGGGGCTTCCCCTGGTCATTACTGACCCTTGTCTCTTTGAACTCACTGATCCTTTGGGCTCTGACTTCTTCCTTCCAGGCAGCGGGTGAACTTTCCTCAGGGGCTCTGCCCTTGACTCTGTAGGAGCAAGGCTGCTTCCTCTCTGAACCCCAGGCAGGCTTTGGGTCAGAACTGCCACCACGTGATCCCTCCATCTCTGCACTGAGGGGGTCTTGTCTGAATCCATCTGTTCTTTGCCTGCCTAATGCCTTTTAGCTGTTGTCTCTTTGCCCTTCCTCTCTTGAGCAGTCCATTTTTGTTTCTTTCTGTCCTTTTTTGCTCACTGACCACTGAACTACCCCCTTGAGTTGTTGAACTTGGTTTCACAGTCTGTGTTGTGTACTGAAGGAGTAGGCTGCAGAGAGGTTAATTAATCTCTCCTTATTTGTTAAATAGGTTAATCTTACCTAGATAATAATGTTTTTATAAAGATCAAAGGAGATAAAGTAGGGGTGATGGTGCAGGTAGTGACTGTAGTGGTAGGTGGTGGCTGTAGTGAAGGTAATGGTGGTGATGATGGTGGTAGTAGTGGTGGTGGTGGTGATAGTGGTGGTGATGATGGTGGTGGTGGTGATGATGGTAGTGGTGATGATGATAGTGGTGGTGGTGATGATGGTGATGTTGATGGTGGTGGTGGTGGTGATGATGGTGGTGGTGATGGTGGTGGTGATGTTGATGGTGGTGGTGGTGATGATGGTGGTGGTGATGGTGGTGGCTGTGGTAATGGTGGTGATGTCTATGGTGGTGGTGATGATGATGATGGTGATTAGATGGGTTAAAGCATCATTAAGTGGTGATGGTGATGGTGGCAGTGGTGATGATGGTGATGTTGATGGTGGTGGTGGTGATGATGATGATGATTAAATGGGTTAAAGCATCATTAAGTGATGGTGATGGTGGCGGTGGTTATGATGGTGATGTTGATGGTGGTGGTGGTGATGATGGTGGTGGCTGTGGTAATGGTGGTGATGTCTATGGTGGTGGTGATGTTGATGGTGGTGGTGGTGGTGATGTTGGTGGTGGTGGTGATGATGATGGCAGCGGGTGATGGTGCTGGTGGCGGTGGTGATGATGGTGGTGGTGATGATGGTGATGATGTTGATGGTGGTGGTGGTGATGGTGGTGGTGGTGATGGTGGTGGCTGTGTTAATGGTGGTGATGTCTATGGTGGTGGTGATGTTGGTGGTGGTGGTGGTGGTGATGATGGTAGTATGGTGGCAGTGACCATGATAGTGGTGGCGGTGACTATGATGATGATAGTGATGCTGGTAAAGCTTTGATCAAGAAAGCAGAAGGTTGGAGGACGGATCACTGTTCAGAGGGATTACATGGAAAGCAAAGAGAGAAGAGTCTTCTCCACATTTGCTAAGGACATGTGACTAGCTGGTTGTATCTGTTAGCAGCTGATCAGGAAAGCAGTGCTACTCTATGTGATGTGGAGTAAGGAATTTATTATAGGGAGTAGAATTACCCAATATGAAAACTAGTAGAAAAGTCTAGGTGAGGCTGTGCCTCTGTGTGGTGGTGGGCCTGAACTTTCCACAGGTCAGTAGGGCTTGCAGATCAGACAGAAAGCTGGGTACAAAATGGGGCAGGCAGGAACAAACTGGAAGGTGCCTCGACACTCACCACCTCTGACCCTGATGACATAGTGGCCTGTGGGAACTCTGGTGCCCCTACCATGCTGCACCTGCCCTTGGACCCGGACTTGGAGGGCTGGAGGAGACTCAGCAGGAGTTGAGCCACTGTGGACCCTGCTACACCCTGCACACACAGGGTGAGGTGGCAGACCTGAGATGGCACGTGTGCACTGCTGCTGCCCCGGGTTCCTGAGCAGAATGGCTGCTGCTTCACTTTGCCTTCCAGATCTCTCACAGATGTCTCTTGTTGCCAGCCTTAATCTGAAGCCATACAGGGAGGAACTCTGGGAAATGTGATTCCTGCTTAGCCCTGGTGACATGGCACAAGTCACCACAGCTGGGTCTCAAGTAGATTAGACGGGTTAAAGCATCAGTCCTGTGCACCTCTAGGTGAGGGTGTGAGAGCTGAGCAGAGGACCACACCAAGGAACTGGACAAGGGAGCCCTTTGACTCTCAGATCGAGGAAGAGCCTAGCCATTTCATCTCATCCCGAGAAGCTGGGGTATTTGGCACCTCCTATGGCCCCAGGGGGACCATCTCTTATACCAGTGTTGACTTTGGAATCATGGGCTGAGTAAGACCCAAAACATCTGGCCCTCTCTGGAATCTGGGTATGCCTTTAGCCTCTCTCTGGGTCTCTTTAAGTGACCGTTGTTCTTGGTGATGCCCCTCTCTGCATCTCTAATATCCATTCCTGCCAGGGCCGCTCTGTCTCTTTGGCAGTGACCTCTTGAGACCACAGGGCTTTCCCAGTGTCCGGGAGCTTGCAAGTTACTGCCTTGTGGAAGCTTCTCCACTCTTCTTTTCTGACTTCTAAGGGCTTCAGTTATCAAAAAAGAAAAATAGGATCCTGTTCTTATTTGAAAATTTTCTACATCAAACATGTAGCTAGAATTTCATCAACTGTGTTCTCTCCCATTTTGTCTGTCACTGCTCTAACCTACTCCAATCATAGGTGTGTGGCAGCAACCAAAATAGTTAATTCTGAGCTTTGTTCTATGAAATGACTAGTTTGAGATTTGGTAGTTGGAATGGTGTGCCTCACTCCTTCCTTTTTTCTGTTTACTATGCTACCTGGTTTGGGAACATTTTCTCCAGCTGCAAGCAATTTACACAAATTGTAAACTATGTAACTGTGATAATCCCTGAACCTATGACTAGAGACTAGAAAATGACCAGTTGTCATCAGTTTTGAAAAAATGTAGAAAGGATCCTCTTTCTTGTGGCCTCGTGCCTGATAACTTCTTAGATTGTGGACAAGTTATTATAATTCTTTACCCTCACTTTTCTTGCCTGTAAAATGAGAGGGGTTGCCTTGCATTTCAGACTGTGTTCTTTGAAGCCCTGGAGGATTGATTGCCAGAGGTCTCATTGGGAACTTGGGGATGAGGAAAAGCTTGCATCTAGGTACCCCACATCGCTCATTTGTCCAGCAAAGAGCCACTTGGGCCTATTTTATGTATTTTGTTTCTATGATTGATTAGATTGTTTGTTAGCAAATAATTATCCCCTTCCTTGTCCCCCTTGGAGTAGACCTTACTCCTCTGTCCTAATGACTTTAGGCTTGGCTGTGTGACTTACTTTGGCTGATGGAATATGAGAAGATGTGATGTGACTTGAGGCTGTAAATGCACTTGCCCCATTTGGTTTGGCTCTTGTGCTCTTCTGTTTACTATGAGCATGTGTCCCAGGTGGCCACTGGTCCTAGGAGACTAAGAGAGGCGTAGAGCAGACCTAAACCCAACCTGTAGCCTGAGCAGAACTGCCCCAGCTGAATATAGCCTAGACCAGCTTATAGTCAACCCACAGATCTGTTAGCACAATAACAAATGTGGTTATACACTGTTCTATTTCAGGGTGGTTTGTTATGCAGCATTATTTCAGCCATGCCTATCTAATACAACTGACAAATAAATTCTTTCCATAATCAGATCCTTCGGTTTAAAAAAGTTTGAACACTGAGTTTGCTGATTTTACAACTCTCCCATTCAGTTCTACTCTTCTCTGTCTCTTTCTCTGGGTGCGTATAGGCAAGAAGGGGAGAAAAATAGGGTTTGTGAACAATACAAATCTTATGGAAAGAAAGGATAAGGGAATAAGGTTTTTTTTGAAGGAAGAGGGACCTTTTAGGGAGTTGGGAGGAGAGAGAGGCATGTCCACATTTAAATATGTTTTGTTTCTTCTTTGAATCCTCAAACGTCTCTACTGACATTGCTCTGTACTATTATATTATCTTGTCCATTTTTGTGTTCCATTTGTACAACCTCTGAAATTCCAGGAAGAAGGTGAAAGAATAACATTGCACATAGCCCTGAGATGTACTGTGTTTATTTCATGATGGACCATTCACTTGGGCTTAACCTTAAACTGACCTTTCTGATTCCAGACAAGACAGCAAAGTTTTCCTAACAGACAAAAGCAGGGAACAGAAACAGCTTACTTCCCTGGGTGAGGATGTTTTCCTTTCTCATTATTTGTGTCTGCGGTCACAAATGAGGTGCTAGGGAGGTAATTTTTGGGAATTCCTGGAGTATTTTACTGCTGAAGTATATACACAGATCCCCTGGGGTCTTAAACTATTGGCACCACACCCCAAAGTCTGGATATATTAATATTAGTTGCAGGATAGAGAGAGGGAGGAAGGAGGGGTGAGGAAGGTCTGAGGCTATTTTCAAGCCCTTTTTGCTCCAGCCCTTTGCAACATGGTTGTGTTGGTTGTTCTTCAAGGATGAACACCCGTTTAGATCAAATCATGGAAGGATGGTTCTAGTTCTCAGAAAGAGAGTCTTTATGGGGTTTGGGAGGCCACATGCTACAGGCCCAGCGTTGTCTATGGCAGGGGCCAGGTTTGAGGCTATCTCTGCCACCAGCCCGTACTCGGGGTGTGCCCTACACTGATCTGGATTTGGGTATCAAGTAATTCACCTGCTTATTTGTGGTAGATTGAGCTACTATGAGGACAACAGGAGCTGCTTAATATTTCAGAGCCAGAACTCGGCCCAGCCTTTGCTTAGGGAATTCTGCTATCATGCTCTGGGAGCCTGAGTCTATGGTCCACAATTTTGTGTGGGGCAAAGGGGGCTCTAGGAAACCATTTTAGGTTGGCTAATGACTATTTAGCAAGCGTGGGCCAATAGTCACATTTATTAAGTACCAAGAGATGTATTTTATAATAGAAGCCCTCATCTGGTTACCTTTAAAAAGAATAAATGAATATATACCTGTGTAGGTAATAGAAGGGGAAGATGAAATTTAGAAAGAAGAATCTAGGACATTCCGGGTTCCCATACATGGGGCCATCTGAGAGGTCCTGGCCTGGGACTACCTGTTCCGTATCAAACTAGATGAAGGCAAGAACAAAGAAAAAAGGAACACAGAGCAGTCTGGACAAGTAGCAAAGTGGGATATTTAAATCCAAATGAACCAATTATTAAACATTAATAAGTTCAACACATTGCAATTGAAAGGTAAAGTTTGTCAGACGTAACTAAAAACAACCCCTAAGTATGAGCATCTTATAAGTAACATACCTGAAAAGAAAGGTACATAAGCCCTTTATCTGTGTTATGTGTGGGCACAGCCCTTTCCAAAGTCGCACGGCACTATGTACCGACAGTCATAGGTTCATCTGAGATACATCAGCACAAAAGACGACTAAGGCTCCTGATTTTGTGATGGGGAAAGTGTAAGTCAGCCATGGGCCAATGATTCTAGGGGATGTAATGCAGCCATTAAAACAGGAGGGATGAAGATGGTGAAAGTAGTTTGCGGTATTGTGTAAAGTCAGAAAGCAGAAGAAGAAAACATAGGTGCCTTAAACTACATGTGTGGGTTCACAGGGACTAGAATGGGGCATTTGAAAGTGAAAGTGGTTGTTGGCATGGTGGGATCGTGTTTTTGTTTTTCAACAATGTACAAGATGATTTTATAATATTATGAAGTAAACTATATGTATAAATAACTGAGAATAGTGAACTGGGAAAAGTTTCTTATGGTTTAGGAATCAAATAAGGACCATACCCAGAGGAGGAAATTGCCTCCATATCAGGGAAGGAAAATTGCTATTTCAAAACAGGAATGACTGTTGCAGCTCCCTGTGCACCCGGGGCTGTGAATTCGTGCCACGGGAAGCTGGTTCTTCTGCCTTAGCAAGCAGATGGGTAAACAAGGCCCCTGACAAAGGGAGAGTTCAGACTTAAACATGTTTGAATAATAAGTGACAGAAGTTTTCCATTTTCCTGTGACAGGTTGGGGGGTGGAGGGAAGAACAGGGATTTGGAGGATGGACAAACTGGGAGATGAGAAAAGAAAGGACAGCAGTCAGAGCAACTTTCAGAACATTGATAATCAACCTTCTGTTCTGTTTTTCCCAAACCTCATTAAAAATACGATTATGCACAATGGTGACTCTAAGGACAGTGTCCGAAGGGAGATGACAATAGGCACACAGAGAAGACTGGAGGGAATGCAGGAGGAAGAGGCGAGCCCTGAGCAGGAAGCCCCGGAAGGGAGAGTTGAGGTACAAGGTGGCCAGGAGCACAGATGTCCCCACAGGAATCTCCAGGAGGGGACTGTCCTCCCACAGGATGGAGGCTTAGGACATTGTGTGTGAATATGAAAGGAGGCTGGGGTCATAGGACATTCCGGGTTCACATACATGGGGCCATCTGAGAGGTCCTGGCCTGGGACTACCTGTTCCGTATCCACCCTTTGGGGGGGCTGGTAGTTGCTTTGCTGTCACCATTAACAATATGATCTGTTGCAAATACACAGAAACTACACTGTCTAGGAGTCCTGCCTTTTTAGATTTAGCAAGATCTGGGAGAAGTGTTGTTCTCCTTAGGAGAATGATTTTGATAGATCCTTATACCACTTAGGCAGGAGGCCAGGCAGGTTTTGATTGGTGGTGGGAGGGTAGAGCAGGGAACACAGGCAGGCGTGGGGTGAGGGGGATGCCTGGTGGTGTAGGCTGGCTGCGGGAGGAAGCCCTCTGCAGCTTGAAATTTCTTAGGACATCTGGTGTGTGGTCTCTGGACTGACTCCTGTTCCCTGGAAACCTTGTGGCAATTGCCTTTTTTAGCAAAGTGTTGTGTGGCTTTGGTGTACCATGGTGGGGGCAAGTGGAGCTGTCTGCCCCAGGTGCAGGCTCCTGGGGGTGGGTGGGGAGGAGAACTTTTTCTACAGAGAATTCAAAACAGTAATAAAATAAACTAAAACAAACTGCTTTTTATTATCACCATGTGCCAACATTTCTTAACATAGTCAGTGATAAAGTCCCCTTCTGTGCTGGGGCAGATGGTTCGGGCCGTCCCTGTCCCCTGGGCTGGCAAGGCTGCAGGATGGAGAACAGCCAGTGTGGGGAATCCAGAAGGAGCACGTGCAGGAAAAAACCCAAATTCCTCAAACTGGTAAATAAGAGGCTTCTCAGGACTGAACTTGAAAAACTCGAGCCCCACCAAGGGCGGGACAAGAAAATCCTCAGAAGACGGCAGCTGAGCAGAGGTTAAGCAAACAGCGATGCCAAGCCAGTGGCAGCTCGGTAAGCAGACGGCTCACTTCCTTGGCAAGTGCTCAAGATTAGTGTCTTTTCAGAGAAATAAAAGCCTTAATCTCAGCCATGGTGGGAGAGAGGGCTGATGCCTCTACTGTGAAAGATCACAACCCCAGTGGGATTTTGAGACAATGTTCTAAGAAAAGCTGGGAATATCCACTTGGCTGCCCTGCAGACCCTGGGGTGCTCAGGGAGGTTGTGAGGAATCCCAGACCTCTCTTGAATCCCAGTGTGGACAGGGGACTGAGGCCACTGGAGTTTAGACCAGCAGTTCCCGGAGTGTGGTTCCCGGACCTGCAGTATCACAATCACCTGGGAATTTGTTGGACTGTAGATCTCATATCCCGTCCCAGACTTACCGCATCAGAAACGCTGAGGCTGCTGCTGGGGCCAGCATCTGTGTTTAGATAAGCCTTCCTGAGGCTGTGGATGCCTGCTGAGGTTTGAGAATCCCAGAGTGGACCCTGGGATTTGGCTCCCTCTTCAAGATGGCAGCAGATAACCTCCCTCTCCTCTGCCTCATTCTGTGCACCTGGGGCTTGTGGGTCTGTCTGCAAAGGTGAATGACGGGACAGAACTGTTGCAAAAAGATACAGGCCCACTTTTTATTTTTGTAATTTCTGCAAAAACTTGTGACTAGCTTTCATTAACTATTGGGTGGGCAGATTGTACTGTGAAAGATTCTAAGGAAAGGTAATTCAATAATCTTCTTCCAGTGTCTTTTTATTCTTATGTTTGGGAAATTTAATCCAAGGGTCTAATCCAATCCTTAATGTTTGGGCAAGTTGTTTCAATTTTCTAACCTAAATCCCTTCTGTTGTACATGTCAATCTTGAGAGAGGACAGCTCTGGAAATGACAACTCTCATCACAGAATTGTCAACCCTGAAGTTCACAGAAAGAATGGGGATTAGGAGAGAAAAGGCTGCCCAGAAATCATGCCCATTGGCTGGGCCCAGGCAGCCATGTGTTAGGTGGAAATCGTCATCCATCTAATGAGGCCCCAAGGCCTGAGAAGTGGCCTGTATTGTCCCACTCTGCTGGGAAGCTGGACGATGAGGTGGGAAGTACCTCAGTTCTAAGAGTCGGACTGGGTAAAACTTGGCTATATGACTGTGGGCAAGTTCTTTATCTACTCCGAGTCTCAGTCTGCACATTTCAAAAATGAGGTAACCTCCCTAGAGTGTTGTACAAAGTCTTGTGTGATGTGGTTGTCCATTACAATTGGAAGGCTGGTACTGTGCTGTAGGGGTGCTAGAGAGGTGGGCAGGAGCCAGAGGCTGAGGGGCCTTGTTTGTATACTTCCCATTATAAAACCAGTTTACAGAGTTATTGTACATTTTGAACATTGTGTTTAACCCTGAGGGTCCACACATGTAGAGCCACCCTAGTGCTTCCCAGAGTAGGGAGATACTTCACCTCTAGATCAAAACTCTCCAGGTGCTAGGCATGGTCACATTGCCAAGGGCTTTCTCAGAGTCCTTCATGGTGACATCTCAGCATTTGCAACTTGTCACCACCAATGGTATTATCACTCCTGCTGAAGGCAGAGGGACATTGTTAGGTGAGTGCAGCTTATGCTCTGTGCTGAGAGTGGGTGTTAAGGGGGGAGTCATGGCCAGGAGGGTTAGGTTTAAGAGTCAACCTTCAGACAGAAGGCACATGTGAGTAATCGCAGGTCACTGGGTTTAAAGGTGCTTGGGAGAGGCCTGTTCATTGGCCAAGTTGGCACTTAACCTATTCATCGGATCCCACTGACTGCCTTCCACCTGTCAGATACTGGTGAATAAGGTGCGATGGTCCTGTCATCAACTTGTTCAACGGCCAAGGTAGCTGCAAGTTAGAGTTGTAAAAAATATACTTCTGTGTGCAAGAATGACCTGGGGAAATTTCCTGCCCCAAAGATATCTAACATCTTAATTCTTAGAAACTATGACTATGTTACTTTTCGTGTTAAAGGCGGCTTTGCAGGTAGGATTAGGTTGAGGACCTTGAGACAGGGTGATCATGCTGAATTATCTGGGTGGGTCTAATTGAGTCCTGCGGTTTTTAAAAGAGGAAAAGGAGGCAGAAGAGAGTCACGAGCCCACGAGTTGGGCTCGTGGATGGAGAGTAATGCTATGCAAGGGTTCAACTCTGAAGATGGAGGAGGCAACAAGGGTCAGAGAAGGCAGGAAAAGCAATTCTGTGCCAGATCCTTAGCAAGAAATGCACCTGCTGACACCTCGGTTCTAGCCCATAGGAACCATGTTAGACTTCTAACCTTAGAGTTATAAGATAATAAATTTGTGTTGTTTCAAGCCACTAAATTTGCAGTTCAGTAGTTTGTTATAGTAGCCATAGGAAACTAATCAAAGAGGCTCTGAACTTGTATTGAGACCAAGACTATCCACTCTCCCCATAGTCTCTGTACCCAGGGTTTTAGGTTGGGAGGCAGGGATGACTATCTTTGAGCAATTGGCTGCATCGAATCTCTGATGGTCCTAGGATGGGTGTAGTGGGAAGTTCAGATTCAGGGGACAAAAGTGCTTGCAGCCACTTGCAGTGATGCCCTCAGGATGCCACAGAAATCTGACCACCAGCACTGCAAGCACTTTGATGAGATACAGTCTTGACAGGCAGGAGAGGCTGAGCCTCTTGTTTGGATATGTCCTAAACATTGCATCTTTCTTGGGTCTTGGACGTCCCCTCCTATCACAGAGAGAGCACAGCATTCCGTCCCAGCCAGATCACTTACAGATTGTGCAACTTGGGGAAAATTACTTAACTTCTCTAAACCTTAGTTGTTGTAAGGAAGGTTGTTACAAAATATAAATAAGACTGTGTAAAGCACCTGGCATGTAAGGGGACAGTGATTCTTTCTAGGAAGGACAGTTGCAGGATTCTTTCCAGCTCAGTAAATGGCTGTAGACAGCTGTGCGTACCTTCCTCCTGGCTCATGTGGGGGCCGTGGTTAGCCAGAGATTTGGGACTGCTGGGAGTGCAATCATGCAGTCCACCTCTAGCCCCTTGGAAATCAGAAATGCAGCTGTTCTCTTCATCTGTGTTTCAGGGAAGGGCCATGTGATAGGAAATTGCATAGCCCAGCGCATTGCTGGGCCTGGGTTCTTGGGGCAGTGATAGTGGCTCTAGCAGGGAAGACGATCAGAGCAGGTTGGTGAGTCTCAGAAAACAAACCTATTCTCCCAACCAGGGAGTCTATAGGAGAACAGACATCTTTCAGCCTCCTTCAGTCCCCTGGAAATTCACTTTCTAGCCTCTCCAAGCCTGATCTATGTTCCATACACGAGCATCCTTCTAAGGCCAAAGTGCTTCTGCAGGTCTGAGAGGCAGAGGAGCTGTTGTCTGACCCTGCCCCCAGGCTGGTGTTTTTTTTTGCTGCCCGGGAGAGAGCTTCCCATGGCAGGGGCCCCCACCTCCCTTACCAAAGTTAAATGAGCTACTTGGGGAACAGCTCTGAAACCTCCTTGGTTTCTACCTACTCCCCCTTTCCTCCCCACACCTATGGCCTTGGGCTGTTCAAAGCCTCTCACTTTGGAATCTGGACACTCACTGAGCAGAATCCATCCAGACAGTCTCCCGGGTAAACAAGAGTTTACAATAGACCCTTGACATCCTACAGGAACACACCTGAGATCTTTCTGACTGCTCAGACTTGAGAATAAAGTGAGAGTCAGAGAATGTTTTCCCTGGTTCTTGGTTTCTTTTAATTCTCATTTCTACTGGGAGTGGGATGTTTCTGAGCTCACTTTCACTTTACCAGTTAACTACAGTTAACTACCTTACCAACTTTCCCTGGAGTTTTATCTCTCACTTGATGGCTATTTCTTACACAGAAACCAATTTTAAAAAATCATTTGCCATTTTTGGAAGGAAGCATGGAGAATCTTCCAAGAACTCAAATTAGACCTCCCATTTGATCCTGCAATCCCAGGATCTATCCAGAAAAAAAAAATTCCTTTTATCATAAGGACATTTGAACTAGACTATTTATTGCAGCTCAATTTACAATCGGCAAAACGTGGAAACAGCCTAAATGCCCACCAACCCAGGAATGGAATAACAAGCTGTGGTATATGTATACCATGGAATACTATTCAGCCATTAAAAAGATGGAGACTTTACATCTTTTGTATTAACCTGGATGGAGGTGGAACAAATTGTTCTTAGTAAAGCATCACAAGACTGGAGAAGCAAGAATTTAATGTACTCAATTCTAATATGAAGGCAGTAGATGATCTAATACAAGGTGGGGAGTAGGGGAATGAGGGATGGGGGAAAGAAGAGAAGGGAGGGGGATGGGCGGTCATGGTGTATGGCACACCTCTTGGGGGCAGGACACAATTTTGAGAGGGACTTTACCTAACAAATGCAATCAATGTAACCTTTACATTCTTTACAATTCTTTATACTCTCAATGAATCCCAACAATAAAAAAAATACACTTAAAAAAATCATTTTTGGGCGGCCCCATGGCTCAAAGCAGTAAGGTGCCAGCCCCATATGCTGGAGGTGGTGGGTTCAAACTCAGCCCTGGCCAAAAAAAAAAAAAAAAAAAAAAAACCTGGAAAAAAAATCATTTTCCACAGTTGCTTTTTTTTCATCTTTATTGAGTAGGGAATGATGGAGCCAGGTCCCGCTGTTGCTGTTGCTCTTTGCCCTAAAGTCTCTGATACACCACCCTGAATTGGTATCTTAACAAAATTACAAATCACTACATTCCCTCGACTTTTGGAACTGCTGCAGAATGGGAGTTTGAAGTGAAGTGAAACTAGGACTGCTAAGGGCCAAGGCCTGCTGTGATTCTCAACCCCATTTAGACATTTCTCTGCTACCCACTGCCAGGTGCTAGGCAAGCAATCCGCTTGTGCTAACTCAAATGCACCTCAGGGTGTCTGCTCATTAATCCAAGTGGATTTAAAGTTGGTAATGCATCAAATATGAATGCGATTCAATTTATTTTTAAATTTAGAGGAATTGTTTTTCTTCCACATTCATGTCCTTTTCGTATTCTTCAGGCTGTAAGTTTTTAAAAGAACCTCAGTGGTGCTTAGGAAATGAACACCTGCTGTATACTGGAAGTAAGAAAGTAAAAGAAAGTTATTCTGATGTAAACTAGAAGAATTCAGAAGATTTTTGTTAATGAATAAATTAATATTTGTTATTAATGACAAAAGTATTAATTATAGTAACTTCTAAGAAGATGGAATATAGCAGTTGCTAATACTCACTAATGTGCTAGAAACTAGACTATACAATGATGAGTAAAACAGATATCAGTTCTTTTTCTTTAAATCTCTGGGTCTTCCACCTTTCTCATCAATAATACAAATATACCGTGGAGCTCAGTGATGAGTATGAGGTATCAGATTAACTTTGCTTTAAGTAAGTAGTTCTGAACTAGGGTGATTTTGCAACCCAGGGGACATTTGGCAATGTCTGGAGAACTACCTAGATGCTACTGGCATCTAGTGGATAGAGGCCAAGAATTCTGTGAAATAAGAATCCCTCAACAAAGAATTATCTGCACAAAAATGTCAACAGATCTGAGGTTGAGAAACTCTGCTCTAAATAATGGAGTCTCCACTTTTAAGAGCTAATGAATAAGAAGTGTGTGTGTTTTTTTTAAGACAGAGTCTTATTTTGTCACCCTCAGTAGAGTGCCGTAGCATCACAGTTCACAGCGACCTCAAACTCTTGGGCTTAAGCAATTCTCTTCCCTTATCCTCCCAAGTAGCAGGGACTACAGGTGCCTGCTACAATGCCTGGCTATTTTTTTAGAGACAATGTCTTCGTCTGGCTCAGGCTAGTCTCGAACTCATGAGCTCAGGCAATCCACTCACCTCGGCCTCCCAGAGTGCTAGGATTACAGGCGTGAGCCACCATGGCCGGCCTGAATAAGAAGTGTTACTGATGTGAGTGTAGTGAGTGAGTGTTACTGATGTGAGTGTAGTGAGTGGAGGTGGGCACACGTGAGACTCTGCACTCTGACTTGCGTGTACCTCCAGCATCAGGCTCTTCATACCACCCTGTGTTTATAGGTAGTGCTCATGGTCATCTGCTGGAATTTTTAAGAGTGGAAAACCATCAATCTTGATTCCATTACTGACTAGCTGTGTGACCTTGGGTAGGTCACTTAACCTCTCTGGACCTTCTGGACCTCAGTTTCCTCAGATGAAATGCAAAGTCTGCAACACATTATCTTTAAGGTACTGCCCCGTGTTCATATTCTATACCCATAAAAAAAGCTGCCCTATACACACTCAAAAGCTGCCCTTCCTGTCCTCCAGGTGCTTGTAATCCAAGTCGCCCCATCTTCTGATCCTTTAAATCAACGTGGCCTTCCCTCTTCCTCCTTCCCTTAACCTGATCAATTTCTGGGCTCAGTTTTTAATAAAAACAATCTAATTCCTAAGGCCCTGGGGTTTCAAATAGCTCTCGGTAAATTAGAGCTCAATAAATATTTCATAGTTAAACCTAAAATAGCAACCTGGCTCCTCCCTAGTATTAAACAGATTGAAAAAGTCTCCACAGTGGGAAGCAGTGGGAAAAGAATATCTTAGCAATTGAAGACATATGTGGATATGGCAGTTTTACCCTCCTGGTTATAACAAAGAGATAGACTCCTAAAGTGGACTTGAGGATAACCTGCCAATATCAGCACTTGGTCCAGATAAATCGCAAGGCCTGGAGTCAGAAGTCAAGCTTGCATTTTAGGAGAGAGAAGCTGTCCCTTCCCGATCCTGGTTATGGCAATGTCTAAATAAGCGCATTAATAAATCAAGACTCAGTAGTAAGCACTGTCTAAATAAGTTTAATAACCGTTTCTGACTTGAATCCAAGTTTCAGGACTGCAAATAGTTGAAACTGGTCCCTTCTGTGAAAGATAAAATGGGGTGAAATAGAAATCTCCTTATGAGAAGTTAAAAGGCTTGTCATTTACAACTGGCCACTGGAGACATTATAATAAAGACAGAGCTCCAAAAAACCAACAAATTACTCATCTTGCCCATAGAAATTTGTTCTTCTGTTGTAGATGTGCTAGGGGTTAGTTAGCTCTGGCACTTAAATAGTGATCATAGGTGGACAGAAAAGCTCTGGGCCATGTACCTAGCAGGAAAGGAGGCTTTAGAAAATAACAGATTGGGTCTGTTCCCATTGGCCGTTACCCGTCCAGAGCCCACTCTCCTACCTATCAGATTGTTCTGGGCAGGCCTCCCTCAATCTGGCCCATTCTGGAGAACTCTAAGGCAAAGCTGGCACTTGGAAACCCCAGTTTTATGAATGTATCAGTTACAGATTTCTGGTCTTAATTACGAGGTTGGAGAAATGATGTGTGTTTTCTAAGATTAGCTTTTACACCAGCTACTGTAACTGGCCAGGCTTGAGCTCTTGCAGAAGCAGCCTGGCAGCTGCAGAGAAATGGCTTTATGTGATGGGGCAAAGACTCTCCTGAGTGTTTGGGGGAAGCCTTTTATAGAAATATTTTTTTCCTGCATGGTTTATGTGCACTGGCTAAGGATTTTGACTTGGAAAGGGAAACAGGTAAGTAAATGATAGCACTGGGTCACTTATATTTTTTAAAAGTTAGATGTTAATGATTTCATGACCCATTCTGTGAACTGTTACAGCACAGGATCTGTTATGACCAGATGTTTTCTTCATCTAGCATATATTATTGAGCACCTGTGACTGTCTCTGTGCTGTGCAAAGGGGACACAGTTGCGAACCTGCCCTAATACCTTGCAGTCTTGTTTTTGTCCAGTTTTTTCACCTCTTTTGAATTATTACTATATACTTATTTGCTTTAGCATTTGTACCACTTTATCTATTGCCACAATAGTTCTGTTTAACAAACTACCTCAAAATTCAGTGGCTGAAAGCAATTAGTATTTACCAAGCCTGAGTCTCAGATGGAAATTTAGGTTGGCTTGTTTGGGCATTTCTTCTGGTCTTGGTTAGATTCACTAATATGTCTGAGAGTCAGAAGGGTTGGATGAACTAGGATGGGCTCAGCTGGCAGGTTCTTCTGTCTTCAACTGAGTTTACTCCCACACATGTTTGGTGGTTGATTAGCTATTGGCTGGGGCACAGTCACTGGGCTATGTGTTTCTCGTTTTCTAATGGGCTAGCCTGGGCACCCTTTCTGAACAATCACAGAAGAGCAAAGGCAAGAGTAGAAACACTGGAGTACTTATTTTTAAGCTTTGGCTTGTGTCAAATTTGCCCATTGGTCAAATCAGGTCACAAACTGAGAATGAAGGAGTGTGGATGTATATTTTATCCTTTGGTGATTAGAACTGCCAAGACACATTGTAAAGGCTGTCGATCCCGCGAGAAAGATGAAGGACTGTAGCCATTAATGTAATCAGTCTGTCACAGTACTTCTTGATGATATAACTGGTGTTTTTATTTATTAGTAGAAAAAAACAGTGATATGTATCTATGCTTATTTAAATATCTTGTTTCTATATAAGACTAAATACTAATTACTGTCCCAAGTAAGAAAAATGATTAGCCAATAAATACTTTTTGAATAAATATTTTTTAATTAAGAAAAAATGTATGGAAGGAAAAGAGGTGGCTTTAGAAAATTTTGGAATAGTGATTGTAGTTACTAGCTTAGTGAAAGATAACCTGTTCTAGAGAGGGGTGGAGGTAGAGAAATGAGGGTAGAAATTTAAGTTAGAAACAGATTGTGAAGGACCAGAAAGAATTTGAACCTTTTTCTTTCAATGTGAATAATGGGGCAATAGTAAATATAATCTGAAAACAGCGTGAAAATGGAAAGTGACATTGAAGTAACAAAATGTGGAAGTTCTTTAAGAAGAAGAATCATTGCCTAACTGCTTGCTTATTTTCTGCTTTTCTTGAAGCAGAAGTGTCAGTGAATGAGTGAGAAGTGCTGTAACCTGGAGGTCCCTTTGGCTCTGGAACAGTTTACATGAAACAAAGCTTCCTGTTCAATCTCCTAGTGAGTCCAACAACTTTGCTCTTTTCTGTGACTTCTGGAACTTCTGTGACTTTTTCTTTGCAGGGAAGATCGGGTGAGTGTGTGAATAAGACATGAGAAGGAACCAGTAATAATCTCCAGCAACTGCAGGAAAAACACTTCTAAATGTGTATTTTGTCACTAGCACCAGGTAGATGGATATACCTCTATCTCTGTATCTATCTGTAGTCATATCTAGCAAATGAAGCCATGCCTGAATGTTCATTAGTATGTTTATTTCATACAAGTTACTTTGTGGGATTCAGGCTCATGCCTTGCCAAACCTATTCTGGAGTTGATATTTATAATTGAGACAACATTTTTCTTCTCTTTTTTCCAAATTGACAGGGCATAAAACTCATTGTGATGGAGTTTTGGTTCTCAACCTGGTCTCCACATTAGAGTCACCCAGGGAACTTTAAACATTCCTCGTGCCTACTGAGTTTAGGGCCCAGGCATCAAGATTTAATAATTTCCAGATGTGTGCAATAGGGGTTAAGGACCCCTGCAATGGGTGCCATCACAGAATCACAGTTTGTGCACATCCTGGCTTGAGAATTTTCTTGTTGGGCTTTTAGCTTACACCAGTGTGTTCTCTGCTGATGCCTCTGCACTGGCAGAAACACCTGCCCTGGTTGCTAATCTTCCCTGTAGTTGTGGTTTTCCCGGGAAGCCACTATTAGCAGAATAAATTCCCTGCAACTGTGCTTTGCGCCACTCTTCACTGGGTTCTGCTGCCCTGCTAGAGGCTTTCCCATCGGCCTCCACTTACTTATGACCCGTGTGTGTGAAGTTGGGGTATACAGCAAAGCCCTGCTCTGGAAGGCAGCACACTGAGTGCTGGGACGTGGGACAGATGGGCTTGTGCTGCAGTCCTTTTGTTCAGACTTACAGCGCAGGCCAACTTTCTAGAGCATTGTGAGGATTAAATGGGATAATACACACGTAACCAGAGAATTGAATGAGCTGGACCCAGAGGGGAGAAGCAGAAAGTCACATTCTTCTTCCTCCCCATGGCTTTTCAAAGAAGTTCTTTTGACATGTCCTTCCCTGTCCCTGGCAGATTCAGTAGCTGTTTGGTCACTTTAAGATATCTCATCTTGTTTTGACGTATTAAATAAACCATGATCCATGGGCAGTGCCTGTGGCTCAGTGGGAAGGGCGCCAGCCCCATATACCGAGGGTGATAGGTTCAAACCTGGCCCCAGACAAACTGCAAAAAAATAGCCGGGCATTGTGGTGGATGCCTATAGTCCCAGCTACTCAGGAAGCTGAGGCAAGAGAATTGCCTAGCCCAGGAGTTGGAGAATTGCCTAGCCCAGGTTGTTGTGACACCACGGCACTCTACCGAGGGTGACAAAGTGAGACACTGTCTCTAAAAAAAAGATCCAAATTAAAATGTCAGGGCTTCTTCTAACTCAGCATCTGGGCCGCATCTTATATTCTCTGATGACTCCTCTCCCTTCTGACTGGCTGCTGTTGGTTCCTGCGGTTTTAGTCAGATCTGTGGTATCAATGCAGTGGTGGTCTGGTGTTGATGCCCTGTGGGTGTCAGACAGCCAAATGCTGTCTTTCTCTCTCTTTAGGTGCTTTCGTGAGTTCTTAGGAGATCTCCTTTCCCCAAAGGGATGCCAGGCACTTCCTACGGCCCCACTCCCTGACTTGGGGCATGTGCTCTACTGCTGACTGATTATAATCCCATTCTCCCTGCTTCCTACCTTGTCCTGCCCCGAAGTTTGTTGCTGGGATCACATTACCTGTCAGAGCTTTCTTTGAGGTTGGATCCTTTCAAGGTGACCCCAGGACCCCAGTCCTCCATCCTGCCAGCTGTTTCTGGCAGGTATTTGTATTCTCTGCCCACCTACATCTGGAGTTGGCTTCACTCAAGCCTTTTCCTGTCCTGTTCTGTTTGCAGTCCTGAGAGCCTCTATAAGTTTCTGGTCCTTCGCAAGCATCAAGTTGGGGGGCAAAATGTCAATCTCTTATTCACACTGATACCCCCGCTTTTTTAGGCTTATGCACAGGTGGGGAACATCTCTCCCTGACCTCCAACTGAAATGAACAGGATTCTCTAAAGGCTAGTTCACAATTCTGTTCAAGGAAGTCCTTGCTCCCCCATCTTCCCTCAATTATTTTTGTTTTCTCTTATTTATTGGCCAAAGGTAAGTGATAGGTCATAGTTCATTGAACCAGCTTTTTCCCTCTAAAAATTTTGAAATAATACCAAACTTTCAAAAAAATTGTTAGAATGGTACAAAGAACTTTTCCCCCTTGTACTTTTTGAAAGTAAATTTCTTATCTGTACCCTATCACCTTGGAATGTTTCAGAGAGTGTTTTCCTACAAAAAGTGATGTTTTTTTATATAATCACAATATGACCACCAAAATCAAGAAGTTGGCTGGACATGGGGGTTCACGCTTTTAATCCTAGCACTTTGGGAGGTTGAGGCAGGAGGATTGCTTGAGGTCAGGAACTTGAGAACAGAATGAACAAGAATGAGACCTTGCTTCAACTAAAGAAAATAAAAAATAAAAAATTAGCTGGGTGCAGTGGTGTGTAGGTTCCCAGCTACTTGGGAAGATAAGGCAGGAGGATCGCTTGAGCCCAGGAGTTTAAAGTTACCATTAACTATGACGACACCACTGCACTCTGTACTCTAACTCGGGCAACAGAGCAAGACTTAGTCTTAAAAAAAAAAATCAGGAAGTTAACATTGATTCCTACTTGTCATCTAATCTTCACACCCATTCAAGTTTTGCCAATTGTTCTAATAACATCCTTGTAGCAAAAAATACATAGTTCATAATTACTTACCTGTATTTAGATGTCATGTCTCTTAGGCCTCCTTCAATCTGGTACATTTTTTGATTTTTATCACCTTGACTCTTTGAAGTTTACAGGCCCATTATTTTGTAGCAGCTCCCTCAGTTTAGATTTTTCTATTGTTTTCTTATGATTATGTTCAGGTAATGTACTTTTGGCAGTGATATCTCAGAAGTTAGGTTATGCTTTTCTCATTGCATGCTGTCAAGTGGTACAAATGTCTCTATGTCATTGCTGGTGTTGTTAACTTTGATCGCTTGATTAAGTTGGTGTCTTCTAAGCTTTCCTGCTGTAAAGTTACTCCCTTCCCTTGTGTAATTGATATGCATTTCATGGGGAGGTATTCTGAAACTGTATAAACATGTCCTTCCTTGTCAAACATGCAACCTCCCAAAGTGCTAGGATTAAAAGCATGAACCCCCATGTCCAGCCAACTTCTTGATTTTGATGGTCATATTGTGATTGCATCAGAAAACATCACTTTTTGTAGGAAAACACTCTCTGAAATATTCCAGGGTGATAGGGTACAGGTAAGAAATTTACTTTCAAATACATCTCCTTATTTATCTGTTCATGGTTTCCTATTATATTGAAGACATTTTAATTCATATCGTCATTATTTATTTTGGTGCTCAAATTTTTGCTGGTTTGGCCAGTGGGATCCTATTCAAACTGGCTTGCTTCTATATTTCATTTATGAGCATTTCTTGGCTTTCTGGCACAATGAGATGCTCTCTGCTCATCTGTACTTTCTGTGTCCAGCCTGGAATCAGCCATTTCTCCCCAAAGCCCTGGTCTGTTTTAGTAGAAAATAGTATTTAGAAGCCACATTCTGAGTGCTAGGTGTGCTCATTGCTAGTGGGGTGTTGCTGTTCCCAAGCCTACTCAATGTCCAGAGCTGGGTGTGTGTGTGTGTGTGTGTGTGTGTGTGTGTGTAATACACACACATGTTTGACATCCCTTTTGAAAACTATAAATACAAATATTTCCAATTCTAATCTAAACCCTGACCTCCAACTGGGAGGGCCTATTCTACTATTCTATCCTTTCTTCCTTCTGTGTCTGTAAGTCTCTTTTTTAACATACTCCCATTCTTCTTCTTCTTCTTCTCCTTCTCCTCCTCCTCCACCTCCTTCTCCTTTTTTGAAGACAGAGTCTCACTCTGTTGCCCCAGGTAGAGTGCTGTGGCATTATAGCTCATAGCAACCTCAAACTCTTGGGCTCAAGTGATCATCTCACCTCAGCCGCCAACATGATTCTTAACATATTGATTTAATCAACACCTATGTTTAGCCAATCTCCCATACCCCAGTGCCTCCATTACTCAATGAGGGGGTCACACCCTCACTCTGCTTGAATTTTGGTACTCCACCCTGAGCCACTGTGGGTTTCTCTATACCCCTGCAGAACTACCTTGCTGTGCCCTAATTAATGATGTTAGGATGAAATTGTTCAGGAAGGAAAGAGAAAGCACAGGGGCTCTTGAACCAGTTTTGAGTCCCCTGTTAGGAAGCCATACTTCAGCACAGGGTGCTTAACCTATGGCATTCATGGACCCCTGAAATGTGCCTGTGTAAAATTCAGGAGATCTGAGAACTTGGATGAGGAATAAATTACATCTTTATTTTCTTTAACTTCTAATTGAATTTACCATTTCCTTCGATTATGAATGTAGGCAACAATCCACTGTAGTAACAGCAATGATTGTGACTTTGTCAACAAAGGAAATCACACATGTTTTCATATCACTTATAGTTGTTGCAGACACTGTTACTTACACTCATTACTACTTAAAATTGTGGTAGCTGTGAGATTCTCCTTTAGATCTTATTATTCATTGTGCTTATAAAGAAGTCTGTTTATTATTATTTCACAAAATTACTTAAATTATTTTGATAATTGTCTTTCAACATATTTAGTATCCTCTATAATCCTATATATTTTATTTTTTGTGTTAAAAATAATTATCCTAAGAAGATGTTCACAGTCTTTACCAAATTGTGAAAGGATTCCAAGGAAATAAAAATGGTTATAAAACCCAGTATAACCCTTCTCTTTTAAATATGAAAGCATATTCCCCTAATATT